>NC_091982.1:19709697-20021843 GCF_044704955.1 Pristiophorus japonicus
ACGGAAGTTCTTTATTCTGTATTAATTTCACAATTATCTACAGCTATTATAAAATTTATAAGAGGAGATGCTATGCTAACCCTGGCCCTGTTTGTTCCAGTGATTCAGGTGTATGTTAAAAGATCACATGGCATTATTTGAAGAATTGCAAAGTCCTTCTGGTGCGCTGACCAACATTCCAATCAACATTGCCCAAAACAGATTGATCTCATTGAAAGGTTTTGTGTGGAAAATTATAAGAACATAAGAAATAGGAACAGGAGTAGGCCATAAGGCCCCTTGAGTCTGCACCGCCATTCAATAAGATCATGGTTGATCTGATCATGGACTCAGCTCCACTTCCCCGCCCGCTCCCCATAACCCCTTATCCCCTTATCGCTCAAGAAACTGTCTATTTCTGTCTTAAATTTATTCAATGTCCCAGCTTCCACACCTCTCCGAGGCAGCAAATTCCACAGATTTACAACCCTCTGAGAGAAGAAATTCCTCCTCATCTCTGTTTTAAATGGGCGGCCCCTTATTCTAAGATCATGCCCTCTAGTTCTAGTCTCCCCCATCAGTGGAAACATTCTCTCTGTCCACCTTGTCAAGCCTCCTCATAATCTTATGCGTTTCAATAAGATCACCTCTCATTCTTCTGAACTCCAATGAGTAGAGGCCCAACCTACTCAACCTTTCCTCATAAATCAACCCTCTCATCTCCAGAATCAACCTAGTGAACCTTCTCTGAACTGCCTCCAAAGCAAGTATATTCTTTTGTAAATATGGAAACCAAAACTGCACGCAGTAGTCCAGGTGTGGTCTCACCAATACCTTATATAACTGTAGCAAGACTTCCCTGCTTTTATACTCCATCCCCTTTGCAATAAAGGCCAAGCTACCATTGGCCTTCCTGATCACTTGCTGTACCTGCATACTATCCTTTTGTGTTTCATGCACAAGTACCCCCAGGTCCCGCTGTACTGCGGCATTTTGCAATCTTGCTCCATTTAAATAATAACTTGCTCTTTGATTTTTTTTCTGCCAAAGTGCATGACCTCACACTTTCCAACATTATACTCCATCCGCCAAATTTTTGCCCACTCACTTAGGCTGTCTATGTTCTTTTGCAGATTTTTTGTGTCCTCCTCACACATTGCTTTTCCTCCCATCTTTGTATCATCAGCAAACTTGGCTACGTCACACTCAGTCCCTTCTTCCAAGTCGTTAATATAGATTGTAAATAGTTGGGGTTCCAGCACTGATCCCTGCGGCACCCCACTAGTTACTGGTTGCCAACCAGAGAATGAACTATTTATCCCGACTCTGTTTTCTGCTAGTTAGCCAATCCTCTATCCATGCTAATATATTATCTCCAACCCTATGAACTTTTATCTTGTGCAGTAACCTTTTATGTGGCACCTTGTCAAATACACCACATCCATTGGTTCCCCTTTATCCACCCTGTTCGTTACAGCCTCAAAGAACTTCAGCAAATTTGTCAAACATGTCTTCCCCTTCATAAATCCATGCTGACTCTGCGTGGCTGAATTTTGCTTTTTCAACTGCCCTGCAACTGCTTCTTTAATAATGGACTGCAATATTTTTCTCAACCACAGATGTTAGGTTAACTGGTCTATTGTTTCCTGCTTTTTGTCTGCCTCCTTTTTTAAATAGGGGCGTTACATTTGCAGTTTTCCAATCTGCTGGGACCTCTCCAGAATCCAGGAAATTTTGGTAAA
The DNA here is from genome assembly GCF_044704955.1 of Pristiophorus japonicus. Lineage (NCBI taxonomy): Eukaryota > Metazoa > Chordata > Chondrichthyes > Pristiophoridae > Pristiophorus > Pristiophorus japonicus. The sequence continues at coordinate 19,711,419 of NC_091982.1, forward strand.
TTACAACCAATGCATCCACAATCCCAACTTCTCTTGACCCTAGGATGCAAGCCATTAGGTCCAGGGAATTTATCTACCTTTAGTCCCATTATCTTACTGAGTACCACCTCCTTAGTGATTGTGATTGTGTTAAGTTCCTCCCCCCCCCCCCCCTATAGCCTCTTGACTATCCACTGTTGGAATATTGTTAGTGTCCTCTACCGTAAAGGCTGATACAAAATATTTGTTCAGAGTTTCTGCCATCTCCATGTTCCCCGTTACTAATTCCCCAGTCTCGTCTTCTAAGGGACCAACATTTATTTTAGCCACCCTTTTTAAATACGTATAGAAACGCTTGCTGTCTGTTTTTATATTTTGTGCTAGTTTACTTTCATCATCTATCTTTCCTTTCTTAATCATTTTTTTAGTCGTTCTTTGCTGGCTTTTAAAAGCTTCCCAGTCTTCTGTCCTCCCAGTAGTTTTGGCCACTTTGTATGCCCTTGTTTTTAATTTAATACCGTCCTTTATTTCTTCAGTTAGCCACGGATGGCTATCTTTTATCTTACAACCTTTCCTCCTCACTGGAATATATTTTCTTGAGAGTTGCAAAATATCTCCTTAAATGTATACCTCTGTTCATCAACCGTCCTACACTTTAATCTATTTTTCCAGTTCACTTTACCCAACTCTGCCCTCATACCTTCATAGTCTCCTTTATTTAAGCTTAGTACGCTGGTTAGAGATCCAACTTTCTCACCCTCCATCTGAATTTGATATTCAATCTTGCTATGATCACTCATTCCGAGGGGATCCTTTACTAGGAGATTGTTTATTAATCCTGTCTCATTACACAGGACCAGATTTAAGATAGCCTGCCCCTGATTGGTTCCGTTACATACTGCTCAAGGAACCCGTCCCTTACGCACTCTATGAACTCCTCCTCAAGGCTACCCTGACCAATTTGATTTGTCCAATCAATATGGAGGTTAAAATCACCCGTGATTATTGTTGTTCCCTTTTTACAAGCCCCCACTATTTCCTGGTTTATGCTCTGACCAACATAGTTGCTACTGTTAGGAGGCCTATAGACTACTCCCACCAGTGACATTTTCCCCTTATTGTTCCTTATCTTCACCCAAACTGTTTCAACACCCTTATCATTTGAGCCAATATCGTTTCTTATTATTGCAGTGATTTCATCCTTTATCAATAGAGCTACCCCACCTCCTTTTCCTTTCTGTCTGTCCTTCTGGATTGTCAAGTACCCCATAATATTTAATTCCCAGTCCTGGTCACCTTGCAACCACGTCTCTGTAATGGCTATCAGATCATACCCATTTGTCTCAATTTGTGCCGTCAACTCACCTATTTTGTTGCAAATGCTATGTGCATTTCAATTTGTTTTTTTACCTTTTTTTCCTGCTTGTTTCCTCTCTCCTTCAAACTCATTTAATTTATTTTTGCTTGCTAATTTCAGCTTTACTCCCCTCCCTACTGAATCTGTTTTCAGGTTCCCATCCCCCTGCCAAGCTAGTTTAAACCCTCCCCAACAGCACTAGCAAACCACTGCTGTATTTGGCTATATAATGCATTGCAAAGTGATCCAACATATTTTGAAGATCTTGAAACTGTTTGCTCTTGCAAATTTTCATATATTACCGTCTTTTAATTGTTTTCTGAACACGTATGCTCAAACATTTTTTTTCTTTCAAGAACATAACTCATTGAACAAAGTTAGACGTTCTAATGGAAAGATAGATTTAATATTTAGGATGAATCAGCACAGTAGGAAGCCATTCGGCACGTCGAGCCTGTACCGGCTCTTTGCAAGGGCACTCCAGCTAGTCCCACTCCCCTGACCTTTCCCCGTAGTCCTGCAAGCTTTTTCCTCCAGGTACTTATCTAATTCTCTTTTGAAAGTCACGATTGAACCTGCCTACACCAACCTTTCAGGCAGTGCATTCAAGACCATAACCAGAGGAAATGTATTGGCATGGATCGAGAATTGGCTGGCTAACAGAAAGCAGAGAGTCGGGATAAATGGGTCCTTTTCGGGTTGGAAATCGGTGGTTAGTGGTGTGCCACAGGGATCGGTGCTGGGACCACAACTGTTTACAATCTACATAGATGACCTGGAAGAGGGGACAGAGTGTAATGTAACTTTGCAGATGACACAAAGATTAGTGGGAAAGCGAGTTGTGTAGAGGACACAGAGAGGCTGCAAAGAGATTTAGATAGGTTAAGCGAATGGGCTAAGGTTTGGCAGATGGAATACAATGTCGGAAAATGTGAGGTCATCCACCTTGGGGAAAAAAAACAGTAAAAGAGAATATTATTTGAATGGGGAGAAATTACAACATGCTGCGGTGCAGAGAGACCTGGGGGTCCTTGTGCATGAATCCCAAAAAGTTAGTTTGCAGGTGCAGCAGGTAATCAGGAAGGCGAATGGAATGTTGGCCTTCATTGCGAGAGGGATGAAGTACAAAAGCAGGGAGGTCCTTCTGCAACTGTACAGGGTATTGGTGAGGCCGCACCTGGAGTACTGCGTGCAGTTTTGGTCACCTTACTTAAGGAAGGATATACTAGCTTTGGAGGGGGTACAGAGATGATTCACTCGGCTGATTCCGGAGATGAGCGGGTTACCTTATGATGACTGGGTCTTTACTCGTTGGAGTTCAGAAGGATGAGAGGTGATCTTATAGAAACATTTAAAATAATGAAAGGGATAGACAAGATAGAGGCAGAGAGGTTGTTTCCACTGGTCGGGGAGACTAGAACTAGGGGGCACAACCTCAAAATACGGGGGAGCCAATTTAAAACCGAGTTGAGAAGGAATTTCTTCTCCCAGAGGGTTGTGAATCTGTGGAATTCTCTGCCCAAGGAAGCAGTTGAGGCTAGCTCATTGAAATTATTCAAATCAAAGATAGATAGATTTTTAACCAATAAGGGAATTAAGGGTTACAGGGAGCGGGCGGGTAAGTGGAGCTGAGTCCACGGCCATATCAGCCATGATCTTGTTGAATGGCGGAGCAGGGTCGAGGGGCTAGATGGCCTACTCCTGTTCCTAATTCTTATGTTCTTATGTTCACTCGCTGTGAAAAAAGCTTTTCCTCATTTGGATCTTCTGCCTTAAATCTGTGTACTCTGGTTCTCGACCTTTCTGCCAATGGCAACAGTTTTTCTGTCTCTGTCTAGACCCCTCATGATTTTAACCACCTCCATCAAATCTCCTCTCAAACGTCTAAGGAGAACAATCCCAGCAGTTCCAGTCTATCTCCATAACTGAAGTCCCTCCTCCCTCGTACCAGTCTTGTAAATCTTTTCTGCACCCTCTCTGAAGCCTTCACATCCTTCCTAAAGTGCAGTGCCCAGAATTAGTCACAATACTCCAGTTGTGGCCGAATCAGTGTTTTATAAAGATTCATCATAACTTCCTTGCTTTTGTCTTCTATGGGCTAGAAATTCACTGAATTTGTGCCTCCTGTTGGCGCCTTTGGGGGGCACTAACCGCAGATGCCTTACCGCCCTGGCACGACGCTGTCAATGACTCTCTCCATATTCAGCGGGGTTTAGCGGCGGTGCTACAGCGCTGTGCCTCGATCTCCTGCGCCCTGAGATTGTGGCGTCATCGCTGTGCCCATCGATAGCGCCCCGGCCCCAAAATTGGCTTTCGCCCCCTGAATCAGCGTGGGGCGGTAACAACGACAGCTTCAGGGTGCGTATCGGGCAGATGAGTCCATACCTGGGCGATAATTAAAGGGGAGGTGGCTGAGATCCGGAAAAAAAATTACCTTTTCGTTGCCACTCCTCATGCAGTTTCCTCGCGGGGTTGTGGCCGCAATCGCTCAGCCCGGTACATTGCACCCCCGCTCCCTGGTGGTCCAGGTAGGTGTCGTCTTCTTTTGCAGAGTCAGCAGCATGGACCCTTCCCTTTAGAAGATAGAAGAGCCCCTCGGATGTGGCAGCATGCATGTAGTCCAGTGTTGCAGCTGTAAGGGGAAAGTGGGAAGGCTTCTCCTCCCACGAGCGGGCCTCCTGATACAGAGGGTCGACGCTCGCCCCAACCCACGTAACAGCCCCCGGAGTTAGCAGACAGACGAATGGCAAAGTATAACGATCTTTTATTACGAACGTCCGGGAACACCTCTTATCACAGCCGCCTGTGAGTGGAGATGCTCCCCGAACAGCACAATCATACAACTTTTATACATTTCAAAAACCCCTCTGTTCCCTGGTAAGACCTCCCTAGATCTCTAATTGGACTACCTAATCAGTGCTACTTCTCTAATTGGACTACCTTATTCGTGCTACTTTGGATTGAGAGGCCAAGACCCTCGTGACCACCTTAGGCCGTGACTAGAATGACTTCATTAGGTCAGAATTTGTTGATTCTCCTTGGTGACCATGAGTCCGCCTCGAGTCTCTTCGCAAGGTCTTATCAATGTCTGTTTAGGTTGTCACATCGTATCCTGTCGGAATATTATTGAATTGATAACTTCTGGAGCCTTGGTACAAGGCCAAAGAGAGGCCTTTTACCTCCTTATGGGTCGGTGCAGGAACCAGCACTTTAATCCTTGTCCCGCTGGCACCCCTAATGCCAAATTTCTCTGACACAGCTTCCCCAGGTTGGCACCTTATTTTTATGTACGTCTGGTGCTGCTCCTGCCATGCTCTTCTGCACTCCTCATTGAACCAGGGTTGGTCCCCTTGCTTGATGGTAAATGGTAGAGTGAGCAATATGCCTGGCCATGAGGTTACAGATTGTGGTGGAGTACAATTCTGCTGCTGCTGATGGCCCACAGCGCCTGATGGATGCCCAGTTTTGAGCTGCTAGATCTGTTCTGAATCTATCCCATTTAGCTCGATAGTAGTGCCACACAATATGATGGAGGGTGTCCTCAGTGTGAAGACAGGTCTTCGTCTCCACAAGAACTGTCTGGTGGTCATTGCTTCCAATGCTGTCATGGACAGATGCATCTGTGGCAGGTAGATTGGTGAGGACGAGATGAAGTAGGTTCTTCCCTCCTATTGGGTCTCACCACCTGCCACAGACCCAGTCTGACAGCTACGTCCTTCAGGGCTCGGCCAGTATTGGTGCTACTGAGCCACTCTTAGTGATGGACATTGAAGTCCTCCACTTAGAGTACATTCTGCCCTTGCTACCCTCAGTGCCTCTTCCAAGTGGTATTCAACATGGAGGAGTACTAATTCATTAGCTGAGGAAGGGCAGTAGGTGGTAATCAGCAGGGGGTTTCCTTGCCCATGCTTGACCTAAGGCCATGAGATCTCATGGGGTCCATAGTCAATGTTGAGGACTCCCAGGACCACTCCCTCTCAACTGTAAACCACTGTACCTCCACCTCTGGTGGGTCCTGCCAATGGGGCAGACATACCCAGGGATGGTAGTGGAGGAGTCTGGGACAGTGGCTGAAAGGTATGATTCCGAGAGTATGACTTGTCAGGCTGTTGCTTGACTAGCCTGTGACAGCTCTCTCAATTTTGGCACAAGTCCCAGATGTTGGTGAGGAGGACTTTGCAGGGTCGACTGGGCTGGGTGTGCCATTGTCATGTCCAAAGTCGGTGCCGGTTGGTCCGTCTGGTTTTATTCTTATTATTTTCTGTAACAGTTTATTACAATTGAGTGGCTTGCTGGGCCATTTTAGAGGGCAGTTAAGATTCAACCACATTGCTGTGGGTCTGGAGTCACATATAGGCCTGACCAGGATTGCAGATTTCATTCTCTAAAGGACATGAGTGAACCAGGTGGGTTTTTAACGACAATCCGTTAGTTTCATGGCTAAAATTTTCTTCACCTTGGTGAGTCCGGTGCGACCGGTGTTCTTGACCCCGCTGCTGACTCCATCCCGCTGTACAAAATGAACTTGCCTTAATGCGGCCTGTTAACCAACACATTACCCAGCCCAATTAGATGGCGCAGGTCTGGTGATGTCATTCATGACGTGTTTTCAGCCGGGATCCGTAAAGGGACCCTGGCCACATTAAATTTTAAGCTTAATCTAACATAGTGGATGTTGAATCTTTACTGTACAATAATATAATAAAAGTTATATGCAAAGAAATATTTAAATAAAATTATCATTAAGTAATATGACTTCATGTACAAATACGATCAAGAACATAATTTTAGAAAATACATTAATTGTGAAGTTTTTTGTGCTTTAGCCACATCTATAGATTTTTCCATCAGTAACTGGTACAAATAAAAGATGCATGTATAGGTAATACATAAAATTAAGCAGATTTTAAATGTAATTGTAAAGGGTGAATTTACAATTTTATGCAAGTTCAGCTGCGAATCCCTGATAAACAGTGTAAGTGGTACTCACAATGTGTTCTAGGATTTCTACAGCTCTTCCGTTGAAGTTAACAAAGGACAAGTGAGAGAACCTCTGCAGAAATTCACCTTCCAGTCTCAGTCTGAGAAAGTAAATTTGTCATATTCGGGGATTGAAAGCAAATTGAACCAGTGGAATGAGTGATGCGAATGAAATTGTAACGGTTGATGACTTAATTTAACGTGTAACTGGGCAATTGCAGTATACTGTGAGAAAAACCTGACAAGAAACAGCACAAAAATTTATTTTAATGGAAAATATATTTTTTATAGTGCATATCAATTCACTGCAATTACTGTTCAGTTGGAAGGCAACAGCTGAGAATGGCCAGTGAAAAGTTAACATTTACCAGTAACTTTTCAAGTAGAACAGAATCTCCATCAATCTGTTAGCTGATGTAATCAACATGTTTTTATTTTGGTTTGTTTTCCATGCTGTCAAATAATCAGCTGGAGCAATGGCCACAAAACTCACTCCTTAGGTTGACAGACGTGGTTCCCGAGCGGTGTGAATCCCGTGGCCATGCGGGGAAATTTGAAAAGGCCCTTGGCTACCACCAAGGAAAATTCAACCTATAGTCACCATTACTGATACTAGCTTTTTATTCCAGATTTATTTAATTAACTGAATATAAATTCACCAGCTGCCATAGTGGGATCATTAGTCCAGGCCTCTGGATTACTAGTCCAATAACATAACCACTGTGCTACCATTTGACTGCCAAGGAGGGGTTCTGTGGAGATCATTGTCACAGAGTGATTCATCAAAGACTCTGTTAAAAGATTTAGGAATATTGGGCTCAATTTTGGCCGGGCCTGGTTTTTAGCGTACTTACCCAAGTTGCGCCGCTTAAGTACGTCCCGCGATGCTCCAGAAAAAAATGTTCCAACTTTGGCCGCTGTCTGGCCTCTTCACTGCAGCCGCGCAGCAGGGGGGGGGGGTGTGAAGCTTGCGTTCTCCACTGAAAAATGTGCTGGGAAGTCTGCACGTGCGCAGGGGAGAATAGTGATGGCCGCGTATGCGCAGTAACGCTGCGAGTTGGCAATCGCCATTTGCAAATTGATGTTCTTGTAAACGGGGTTTCCACTGCACTTTCGGTGAAGTTACAGGTGCGAAGTGGGAGCAGCTCCAAGGTAACTCCTGCCTTACAGCTCTTTATAAAAGTCTTTTCTTGAAGTTTCCTCTCACTTACAAAAAAAACTAACATCTGGTCATCAGTGTAATCTCTGTTCAATTTAACTTACAAGACAAATCCCTCATGAAATAAAAGGCAGATTACACCGGCGCCATTGCATTATCCTCTATATACTATTCCCTGAAGAAACCAATCTTCCTATATATTTGAACTGGTATAAAATGTTACCAATTGGATTAAATGGATTAATGAGAAAAAAAATTATCTCAAGTTCAAATGTTGTTACTTAAGGCTCAATCCATCAATGTCAAAAGAGAAATACCACAGTTTGTGTCTTAAAACATCTTGCAATATTCTTTACCATGTTTATGGGAATGAAGGACTGTACAATGTCAAAATGGGTGGCACAATGGCATCATTGTACATTATTCCAATTTTTTATAATTTAATTAAAAATTGAGATTAAAAAAGGAAACAAAATGAAGATCGAATATCTGGCATAAAGGAGTTTCCATTTTGGGGCAAAAAGGTAGCTTCAGACTGTAGTGGGGCTCAGCCTTCTCAAAAGTGGTTAAAACCGAGAAGATTAACTTATCCAGCAAGAAACTAGATAAGTAACTAGTTAGGAAGAATAAGTTCTATCCCATCAATGGAGTGGGTTTAAGTGCTTCCTATTTTTACTTCCACTGTGCATTTGTCCCCATTGAACTTTATTTGCCACAATGAGCCCAACTACAAAAAACCATCAAGCTTTCTTTGTAAGATCCTGGCTGCCTCCTCAAAGCCCACAGTCCCGTTAGTTTGGTGTCATCTTTGAATTTAATTACCTTGGACTGAGACTGCAATTTTACATATACCAGGAACAGGGAAGGCGTGAACCCGCGATCACCCACCCTGTCCCTGCCCTATTTCAACCGTGCTTCCTTTTGTACACAATGCCGGCCAGTTCGATCGCTCCCGCCCCTAGCCCAGGCCGAGTGGCCACCCGGTGCGTTCTCCCGCCCCTAGCCCAGGCCGAGTGGCCTCCCGGTGTGTTGTCCCGCCCCTAGCCCAGGCCGAGTGGCCTCTCGGTGCGTTGTCTAGCCCCTAGCCCAGGCCGAGTGGCCTCCCGGTGTGTTGTCCCGCCCCTAGCCCAGGCCGAGTGGCCTCCCGGTGCGTTGGCCCGCCCCTAGCCCAGGCCCAGTGGCCTCCCGGTGTGATGTCCCGCCCCTAGCCCAGGCCGAGTGGCCTCCCGGTGTGTTGTCCCATCCCTAGCCCAGGCCGAGTGGCCTCCCGGTGTGTTGTCCCGCCCCTAGCCCAGGCCGAGTCGCCTCCCGGTGCGTTGTCCCGCCCCTAGCCCAGGCCGAGTGGCCTTCCGGTGCGTTGGCCCAGGCCGAGTGGCCTCCCGGTGCGTTGTCCCGCCCCTAGCCCAGGCCGAGTGGCCTCCCGGTGCGTTGGCCCTGGCCGAGTGGCCTCCCGGTGCGTTGGCCCGCCCCTAGCCCAGGCCGAGTGGCCTCCCCGGTGTGTTGTCCTGCCCCTAGCCCAGGCCGAGTGGCCTCCCGGTGTGTTGTCCCGCCCCTAGCCCAGGCCGAGTGGCCTCCCGGTGTGTTGTCCCGCCCCTAGCCCAGGCCGAGTGGCCTCCCGGTGTGTTGTCCCGCCCCTAGCCCAGGCCGAGTGGCTTCCCGGTGTGTTGTCCCGCCCCTAGCCCAGGCCGAGTGGCCTCCCGGTGTGTTGTCCTGCCCCTAGCCCAGGCCGAGTGGCCTCCCGGTGTGTTGTCCTGCCCCTAGCCCAGTCCGAGTGGCCTCCCGGTGTGTTGTCCCGCCCCTAGCCCAGGCCGAGTGGCCTCCCGGTGCGTTGTCCCGCCCCTAGCCCAGGCCGAGTGGCCTCCCGGTGCGTTGTCCCGCCCCTAGCCCAGGCCGAGTGGCCTCCCGGTGCGTTGTCCCGCCCCTAGCCCAGGCCGAGTGGCCTCCGGCACCAGTCCGCTGCTTTCCCGGGCTGAGTGCAGAAAGATGAATTGCAGTTTGATGTTGAGGGTAGGACTTTAATTTTTTATTTCTTATTATTTTAATTGTGCGAAGGAAGGATGGTTTTGCAAGTCTGTTTCCTAAGGCTTGGTTGGTCCGTGTCCTCTCCGCTTCCTGCCCCTATCCCAGGCCGAATGGCCTCCGATTTCCTTACCTGCGCTGATTTCTTTAACTCTGCGCAAGGGTTACTATTAGCTGGCCAAAGTTGCCTAAATGGCCAGAACTGGTGTAGGTGGCTGGTAATGCCCCCTTTTGAGTAAAAAAAACGTAACTAAGTGAGTTATGCTGGTGCAAGCTTATTGGGGGAACTGGAGATTTTTAAGTTAGGCCAGAAAAAGCAGCCTATTCCCAAAAAAACAGAGCAACTCCTGGTGAAAATTGAGCCCAAAAGTTTTAGAGTAGTGTAAACATTATGTGAGTCAGGTATTGTGCTAGTTATATGCTGTGTTTCTGCATCTGTGTAAATGATATGCTCAGAAATAAATTCTGTTCTTAGTTTTAGTCTAAATGAAATGGTCTGACTGGTGTTCTGCCTTTTGGAGTGGACAGGAAAATGGGTTGGGAAGCCTACTAGTCTCCAGTGTGTAGAAAATTGTAATTCTTGATTTGTGGCACACTATCTAGATGTTTCATGCCAGACGTTTCAGTTCTAAGGGACACAGGTCTGTTTATGGAATTTGCCTTTTTTCTTTGAACAGAAATTCGACTGTTGAATGGAAACCAGAATTGTAACATGATTCTCTTAAAAATTTACAGAGAGGTGGTGGTGGAAGCACTCCTGGATGATGGATTCCTTATTCCCACAGAGGAACAGCTGAAATGTTTAAACATTGAGTGCCCAGGTAAAGCAACAGACTTGTAAAACTGCTTGCACTCTGTTCCATATCCTACTGAAATAGAAATCTTTGACGTCGTTAAATATCTCAAGGCACTTCACAAGAGCGTTATCAAGCAAAATTTGAAACAGATCCTCATAAGGAGATATTAGGGCAGTTGACCAAAAGCTTGTTCGGAGAGATAGGTTTTAAGGAGTGTCTTGAAGGAGGAAAGAGGTAGAGAAGGGCGAGGAACAGTACCACATCTTTTGATTCGGTACTTTACAGCCTTCTGGACACAACATTAAGTTCAAAGTACCATAACCTCTGCTCCTATTTTTTTCAGATGGTAGCTGATGATGATTCTGCCATTCCCATTTACACCTCTTCTAGACTCATCTTTTGTGTCTTTACTTGTCCCATTACAATCTCCTTTTGCTTCCGCCCCCGCATCGTTACCTCTGGTGTCCCCCAAGGATCTATCCTTGGCCCCCTCCTATTTCTCATTGCCCCCTGGCGACATCATCCGAGAACACAGCGTCATTTTCCACATGTACGCTGATGACACCCAGCTCTACCTCACTTCCGCTTCTCTTGATTTCAAAATTCTCATCCTGGTTTTCAAATCCCTCCATGGCCTCGCCCCTCCCTATCTCTGTAATCTCCTCCAGCCCCACAACTTGCTTTGGAGGCAATTCAGAGAAGGTTCACTCGGTTGATTCCGGGGATGAGGGGGTTGACTTATGAGGAAAGGTTGAGTAGGTTGGGCCTCGACTCATTGGAATTCAGAAGAATGAGAGGTGATCTTATCGAAATGTATAAGATTATGAGGGGGCTTGACAAGGTGGATGCAGAGAGGATGTTTCCACTGATGGGGGAGACTAGAACTAATGGGCATGATCTTAGAATAAGGGGCCGCCCATTTAAAACAGAGATGAGGAGAAATTTCTCTGAGGGTTGTAAATCCGTGGAATTCGCTGCCTCAGAGAGCTGTGGAAGCTGGGACACTGAATAAATTTAAGATAGAAATAGACAGTCTCTTAAACGATAAGGGAATAAGGGGTTATGGGGAGTAGACGGGGAATTGGACTTGAGTCCATGATCGGATCAGCCATGATCGTATTAAATGGCGGAGCAGGCTCGAGGGGCTGTCTGGCCTACTCCTGTTCCTATGTTCTTATATAACCCGCCCCCCCAAGATGTCTGTGCTTCTCTAATTCTGCCCTCTTGAGCACCCTGATTATAATCGCTCAACCATTGGTGGCCTTGCCTTCTGTTACCTAGGCCCTAAGCTCTGGAACTCCCTGCCTAAACCTCTCCACCTCTCTACCTCTCTTTGCTCCTTCAGGACGCTCTTTAAAACCTACCTCTTTGACCAAGCTTTTGGTCACCTGTCCTAATTTCCCCTTGTGTGGCTTGGTATAAAATGTTTTGTCTCATAATACTCCTGTGAAGTGCCTTGGGATATTTCACTATGTTAAAGGCACTATATAAATACAAAGTGCAAAGCAACAACAGCATCATACCTTTTGTCATTTAATCTCTACTGCCCTCCTTCCTATCACAGACCTTCCCTTTTGTTCTTTCCTCCCCATCTCCATTCCCTGCCGCTGCACTTGCTTAAAACCTGTTACATCTCTAACTTTTTCCAGTTCTGACGAAAGGTCATCGACCTGAAACGTTAACTCTGTTTCTCTCTCCACAGATTCTACCGGACCTGCATATTTTCCAGCATTTTCTGTTTTTATTTCAGATTTCCAGCATCCGCAGTATTTTGCTTTTGTATTTCTTATTTTATTTCAGCATGATTATTCTAACCTTAAAGTTTGAACTATCTTTTTTATTGTTAAAGGAGAGTTTGTCGACTTGTCGAATCCTGGAATTCCTCGAACCTTCTGTCGCTTCTGGCAGCCTCTTTTAAAGTGCCTCCACTCTCGATATTTCACACCAGTGCTGCTAGAAAAGCTGTTTACTGAGCTGAAGTTTTGCTGTGACACTTCAGGACTGAGGATACAGTATGTTACGGGCTGGATCACAGAGATACTTGCAGCCAATACAAAAGCAGGTATGCTATTTATCTATCTTGCAGTAGGACCTATGGGTTTCTTTCTTCCCCCCTCCCACCCCTGCCCAGGCCTCCTGACTCCAATTGTTCAATCAGGAATTATGTAAATGAGCCCTATACACCAGAGCACTCAGGATTGATTCCCAGTTTGTACTGAGCTACCTGATCTCCAACGTAGTGACAGTGGAATGGGTTATTACAATTGGTCTCGGTATTCCTGGGCTAGGGGAAGGGAAAATCGGCCAGATCGCAATCCACTGACTCCAGCTGGAAAATACTTGTGTGGGCATTAGATGAGAACAGGTTTGGGCTTGGCTGTGATGCCCTCCATGAAGAATTGGCTTCAAATACTTGTTAGACTCACTTGTGAATAATGGCTACTTGGGTGAAGCACTGGAGGGTTTGCTGTGCCTGTGGAAACATTCCTAGTGAGTGTTAATGACATTGGTGGTGCGGGCACATCGACTGCATGCCCGATACGAAACTCCTAAAACAAGCGCTCTACTTAGAGCTCCGACACGGCAAGCGAGTCCCAGGTGGGAAGAGGAAAAGCTTCAAGGACGCCCTCAAAGCCTCCTTGGAAAAAGTGCAGCATCCCCACCGACACTGGGAATCCCTGGCCCAAGACTGCTCAAAGTGGAGGAGTAGCGTCCGGGAAAGCGCCAAACACCTCGAGTCTCTTCGCCGGGAGCGCACGACAACCCAAGCCCCCCACCCACCCGTCCCTTCAACCATCCTCTGCCCCACCTGTGACAGAGACTGTAGGTCTCACATTGGACTCATCAGTCACCTGAGAACTCGTATTAGTGTGGAAGTAAGTCATCCTCGACTCCAAGGGACTGCCTAAGAAGTTGATTTGATTGGGTTTGTGATGCAGCTGTATCACTTATCATACTTCCTGATGTTAATTAACTCAAAACATTTTGCAGTTAATTTGTAGCCGGTTGACACCAGGAGATATGGTTGATGACTGAGTGCAATTTTTTAATATATCTTTTTGATATAGGCAGCAGGACCTAACAAATTGAAGGAAAACATCACTTTTTCTGGGAAAATGTCACTTCAGAGAAGGCCAATTGTAGCAGCCCATTCCACTGCGACTACATTGACATAATGCTAAATAGGAGCAGAAAGAAGTGTTTCCAATTTCTTTGGTTGTCCACAAGATTTCAGTTATATGTGGTTATAGTTACAGTTAAATGGTGATGTCTCTGTTGCTTTATTCCGTAATATTAGGATTTATTAAGTGTCATGCTCCATAAACTGGAAACTTAAATTGCTTTGCCCAGAGTCTAAAAATCTCAAGAGCTTCAGTTAGGCCACTTATCCCTACAGGAGCCTTCTGAATTGGAAAGTGGTAGACAGAGTAAAGCAGAAGGACCAGCAGGTCAAGAGACAGTGAACTGTTGGGAAGATAGCATGCAATTGTTGGGAGGGGATTTGTTGGTGTGTAATCACATTAGAAACTTGGTGCACTAGAAACATGTAAAACAAAAAAAACTGCTAGGCAACCCATGTATTGTGTAAATACACATTTTACTATTGATGCTATCTTTCCAGGTTTTTTTTCACAAGACGCAAAGCCAAAGTGTTTTTTAAAATTTGTTTGCGACAACAATAACTTGCACGTATATCACCTTTAATATAGAAATGGTCTTGAGGACTATAAGCTATGTTTCTATGGTACTTTTGGTGCCAACAACAATATCTAACCAGACATGAAAATGATCAGTCACAGAAACTAACTTTCCAACTGCTCTGTTTAGGATGAGTGCCCTTTAAAAGCAGTTTAAGGAATTGACTATCATCACATTATATTGTACTACGCTTTTTCTGTGTAGGAAAAAGACTGAGAGGCCTTTCACGAAGCCAGAAAATAAAAAGAAGCATGTGGCAGTTGTTTTTAATTCAGTGTCCCCTGGACTGGCAGGATCTTCTAGAAGGTTGTCTTGCAGCACCGTGTCAGGCTACACCTCACCTTCTTCAACAGTGAGTGTAAATCGCTCTTGCTTCCTTTCTTTCCCATGTAACAGTGATGCAGCAATGAGTTCCTTCGATGGGCAGGCAAACTAAAATTAAAATGAGTCATTTGACAAATTCAGGACTAATAATATAAAAGAATATCACCCTGAATAGAGAGGGAAACAAAAGTATTAGAGGGGGGTTAGAAGAAAGACTGGAATGTAATTTGAAGGGAAATTGCAAATATTTTACAAATTCCTTAAAAGGATAGTAAAACAAAATGTGGGGTTGATTAGAAATGAAGAAAATTTGTAATATGAATGCTTGGTGGTGATATGAGTACTTTGCACAGAAAACTGTGGTAGTGGGAATAAAAGGGTGCAAGAGAAGAATTTGGAGCAGTAACGTAGGATATTTATTGATGAGGAAGTAGTACTTAAATAATTGGTGGATCTTGCCTGTGGAAAAGGTACTTATTCCTGATTGCAACTTTCTACAATACTGAGGGAAAGTATTCTAGAATACTGAGGCGTCAAGAGAGCAAATAGCAAAGATTGTTACTAAAATCTTTCAAATATCTTTGCATATGGAAATTATGCTAGAGGACCGGAAGGTTACTAATTTAACAGCTTTGTTCAAAAATGTAGAAAATGATAAACCTGATAACTATAGACTAGTCAGCCTAACATCGTGGATGTTAGGATGTTTTTAGAAGCCATAATACAATAAAATTAATACTCATTTAGAAAGACATAAATTAAGAACACTAGCATGGATTTGTAAGAGGTAAATAGTGTCTGACAAATTTAAGAGTAGTTTAAAGAAATAGGAATACATTGATAAAAGAAATGCAGTGGATGCTAGCTCTTCAAAAAGTGTTTGCTCAGGTACCTCATAGCTTGTTGGTAAAATTAAGGAACGTGGGCCAAACTTTACTGAGAGGGCAGGATTGGAGGCGGGTCATTTGTGAAATTTGAAATGATTGACAGCGGAGTCTCGCGCTGTCAACCCGCCTGCACGAGAGTCTCCCAGGTGTGGGGTCTGTCAGCGCTGAACAGACCCGACACCAAGCGGCGGGGGAGGCAATTTACATTATTAATAGGCACTTAAAAACTATTTTAAGCTCATTTTAGATTGTAAGCGTTCACCAACGGCTTGCCCGCTGTTCGGGGATCATGTCCGGTAAGGAGATTGGGTGTTGTGTCAGCATGGGATGATTTCTTAACTTGATAGCTGCAAATGGTCTATAAAAGCTCCCATTTCATGAGTGTTCACTTTCCAAGGTTAAAAGCTGTTGCTTACTGCATTTGGAAGACAGATTGAGATTTATGCAGCTTGCAAGTACAGAGCAAACTCTCATAAGAACATAAGAAATATGAGCAGGAGTAGGCCATATGGCCCCTCCTCCGCCATTTAAAACGATCATGGCTGATCTGATCATGGACTCGGATCCACTTCCCTGCCCGCTCTCCATAACCCCTTATTCCCTTACCAGTTAAGAAACTGGCTATCTCTGTCTTAAATTTATTCAATGACCCAGCTTCCACAGCTCTCTGAGGCAGCGAATTCCACAGATTTACAAATCTCTGAGACAAGAAATTCCTCCTCATCTCAGTTTTAAATGGGCAGCCCCTTATTCTAAGATTATGCCCCCTAGTTCTAGTCTCCCCTATCAGTAGAAACATCCTCTCTGCATCCACCTTGTCAAACCCCCTCATAATCTTATACGTTTCGATAAGATCACCTCTCATTCTTCTGAATTCCAATGAGTAGGGGCCCAACTTACTCAACCTTTCCTCATAAGTCAACCCCCTCATCTCCAGAATCAACCTAGAGAACCTTCTCTGAACTGCCTCTCTCATCAAAAACTCCCTGGTTGAGTATAGCATGGAAAACGCAGACTAAAACTCCCTCTACTGTGTCTCACCACCAACCTCACAAGAGCAGTTGTGCTATTTTAATAGTTCCAACCTCTGTGGCCTCTCTGAGGTTGAGACGTCCAAGACTCATTTCACACAGAATGATTACTAAACTTATTCAGTTTAAATAAACAAATTAATGTTTGCAATAAGCATGTGTAGGAGTAGGGTTCAGAAGGCAAAGTGATGGGGATGTGATGAGTGGCACAGCAGGATGAGGTTGAGTGTAGCTTTGCAGTAACATTTTGTGATCTCCTGAGATCGTTGAATGGTTTGCGCCACCGCAGCCTGGACCTCCTGATGACATCCCTGCTTGTGCCCTCCTGTGCAATGCAACCAGGCTGCATTGGTCTTCTAGGGAGGCCTCTTCCACGCATTGGAAGAGAAGAAAACCTCCCTGCGTGCTGTGACTCCTTCCATAAGCTAATGAAGGGAATCATGGGAGAGCCTGGGTGCAGCTGTGCACCTTTGTGCAGTGTTTGCAGCAGCTCAGTGCTGTAGAACACCGAAGCAGAACTGCCGAAATCAATGTGGACATGATCCCTTTAAGGAAACTGGCTGATGAAGTGTTATCAAATTACACCATGAGACCCGCTTCCCTTTAATTGGCCAGTTACCTTGCTGGGTGGGCATAGCCCCATCAACGTAAAATCCCTTCTACAGAGCGGGATGGATCCGGCAGCGGGCTGGGATGTGTGTGTGCCTGTGTCTGTGTCTGTGTCTGTGTCTGTGTGTGTGGTTTTATATGAATGATTGGGAGTCTGGTTAACTGTGAAGAAGACTAAGCGATTTCAAAAGGGCATTGGTTAGCAGATTGGACAGATAAATGTCAGATGAAATTTAATCTGGAGAAATGTGAGGGGGGTTCATTTTGGGTGGAAAAATAAGGAAGAGGATCCATGCACTAAATGACAAAGCTTTAACTGGAGTACATGAGCAGAGACTTGGGGTATGGGGGATGGGATGGTTTAGATATCCAAATCTTAAAAGTGGAAGAAGTTGGTGGAGCTGTTATTTTTTTTAAGAATATGGAATATTAATTTATACAAAGGTTTATAGAATATAAAAGCAAAGAGGTAATGTTAAAATTATACAAATCATTGTTTAGGCTGTAGTTGGAATAGTGTATCCAGTTCAGGATGCTTTACTTTAGGAAGGATATTGAGGCCATGGAGAGGGTGCAGAAGGGATTCTCTAAAATGATTTTAAGGGATGAGAGGCTTTAGTTATGAGGAAAGATTAGAGAATCTGGGGCTCTTTTCAATAGGACAAAGAAGGTTAAGAGGAAATCTGATAGAGATGTTCAAAATTGAGGGGTTTTGATGAAGTAAGTCATGAAAACTATTTGCCATGGTTGGTGAGTCAGCAATTAGAGGATATACATTTTAAATCATCAAAAGAAGAAAGGCAGAAGCAAGGAGAATTTTTGGAAAAAAACTTTAATAAAGTATGGGGAAGGGCAGTGGAATGAGACTAAGTATAGCTTTTTTAAAAAAGAGAAGCCAGTCAGGCACAGTGTGCTGAATTGCCTCCTGTGCGGTAAATGTCCCCACTAACATTGGATGTAAAAACTATTATTGTGTTGTTCCACTTCAAATCAATTCTGATTATCGCAAGTTTTACTTGAAAATTGGTTTTGGCTTTGTGACATACCGTATCCTAATAACCCCTTGCATGGAAAAAAAACGTTTTAATCTTTCCTTTTATGCTTCTATTATCTCCTTACCAATTTACCAATCTTTTGTTCTTGTCTGAAACCCTTTTTATAGCAGATCAACAAAGGTCTACTGGTTGATTGCTATTTTACATATGTATTTGTGTAAGCTGATAAACACAGTCTCATAATCCTGATACAAAACAAACCAAAATAAAACCTGACTTTTGCTGTACAATTTCAGGATTTTAACCGACATGGACTCTCCATTACCCATTGCCACACAACAGAAACTGCTTCAGCTGTGTTCTATATACATTCAGGAGCCAGGATCTTTCAGCATTTCTGATTTTCCCATTGGCCGTGGCCAGCTACCAGTATACACCGTGGAAAACCTCCCAATGAAGAGTAGAGCTGAGTCTCCAAACCAGTTAACTGGTATTGTGCACACTGTGTTCGGAAAGGACACTGAACCAGTGATGGTCCATACCTCTGGAGAGGAACTGGTACAAACAGTCAACCTTGAGGTGTTAACAGAAAAGATTCAAGCACTGGAGGGATCAGTGTGGCAGATATGCACAGGTGTGCTAGAATTTTTGAGATGCTTTTATTCCAGTTTATGTTGATATTTCAAATGGTTATATTTTTGTAAATGTGCTTGTTAAAGTGCAGGATGTTAGTACCGGGGAATGGAAGACTTTAAAATGTTGGTACCTAGTGACTGCATCAAAAACTCCCTGGTTGAGTATAGCATGGAAAACGCAGACTAAAACTCCCTCTACTGTGTCTCGCCACCAACCTCACAAAAGCAGTTGTGCTATTTTAATAGTTCCAACCTCTGTGGCCTCTCTGAGGTTGAGATGTCCGAGACTCATTTCACACAGAATGATTACTAAACTTATTCAGTTCAAATAAACAAATTAATGTCTGCAATAAGATAGGTCACAAACGAACTTTATGTAAAACAGGTTAAGCAGTGTTTCCAGAGGAAATTAAACTTGAGTGATGTCAACATGGTTCTAGTCAATCCCAATCTGATAATTTCAACAACTAATGACCCACTGATATAATTACTGTATTTAAAACTTGTAAATCCAAAATCTGTGTTGAAGGAGCAGACCCATTTCATCCTAATCACAGGTTAAATCATTATAGTGATACAAAATGAATGTAGTTCATCACTGTACCACTTTTGTTATTCAAATTCCTCAGTTTTAACATTGATTTTAAAATAGAAATCGGTGCTGCTTGTCCCTCCCTGCAAGACTGACCATTAAGTGAGTGGCATGGTAGACATTGAGTGTAGTTTGCTAATAATTAGCTTATATAATTATATTAAGTCCTCGCTATTTTATCTGGGAGCAGACAGACAATCCAAGTTTGTAATGAAAGGGAAAAATACATCCATTTTTACATTACTTAAAATGTTAATTGGGCTCCCCTATTGCAGACTGAGTAAAGACACTGCCCAGTGTAGTATTAATTCATAATTAAGACCTTGGATTCAGTTCCCAGTCTGAGCTGAATTCACTGATTCCAGACAGGGCAGCCATTCTGGCATATAATTGTCCAATTGATCACAGCACCTCCTGATTAGAAGGGAAAAATAAGCCAGGGCTTCTGTTTCTGACTTACTTACTGACTGACGCAAGAAGCTGTGTGTAAGTGTACGCCAGGTGAGGACAGGATTGAATTGGCTCTGATTCTCTTCATGGTTAGGTGGCCTGCCAATAGTTGCTGCTTTTGCACATGAAGAATACCAAAGTACTGGAACTATCTCTGGAACTGTACTCTGGCAGTTGTTAGTATCTTCAGGAGGGGAGGAAAAAAGAAGAAAAGTTGTGGTGATATCATTTTATTTCTAACAAGAAGTCACTATTCCCTGCTTTTCATCAATCTTTATATAAGTTGGAGATGGACGGTAGGATTTTCCTTCAGCAAACTGCCTGTTTTTGAGTGGTGCTTGAATGGTGCACAGGGAATATGGGACAGGGAGGCCAAATGCTCAATCCCTGCCCATAAATCAAACCTGACAAGTCTCCCCATCTCCCCACCCCCCCCCCCCCCCCCCCAAAGATAGTAGGGCAGAACTTTGGCAACCATACGCTTTTTTTCCATCCTTCTCGTTGCAGCACTGCTGACCCTCTGCAAGACCAACGGCGGGTTGGTGGGACTTCGTAGATAGTGGCAGAAAGAGTGCCAATGAGAGGACCTAGTCCTGACCACGTCTTCCCCCATCTCTCACCTCTGTACTCTTAATTGGCAGGGCACTAGAGCTCAGTCAAAATTATTGTTATAACAATTTGATGATATCTCCGGGAGGCTCCTCTTTAAACTCTAGCTCTTCCTTTCTGGTGCTGCAGTGAGTACATTCCTGCAGCACCACAGTATTTCCCTCTGTTCTAGTGACAGGCTCCCTCTGCAGAGTAGTTGATCGCACTGGGAGCGTACCCTGCATATATGATTGAATCTGACCCAGGAAAATGGGTTCGGGTCATAATGGGGTTGGGAGGTGGGTGAAAGTCGCACCCTGATCCACCTCTGGCAGCGGTACTGCCCTGGAGGAAACTCCAGCCCAAAATGTCTATTCTACTGTGTGGATCTAGAAAGAGCTTTGTGTTATCAAATAGATGAAGTCAAATCACTTTCCTAGGATAAGTATGTTTGGTCATGCCATTTTAAAACAGAGATTTGCCATAATGGCCAGATGAACTTGTATTATATTATCATCTACAAAATAGGAAATATTTGGGTACGGTGAAGGAGCATTATGCTGGATCTATGCACGTGCAGTGAGCTAACCTTAAAAAGGTCTCATTGAACTGCTTTTGTAGCGCTGCTTCTTGGAGGCATTCCCTGCTTTTTATCTGTAATTATTGCAGAGATCTATTAGCCAAGTAAAGCCTTCAATTTGGAAAATCTGTCCTGATTACAGGTGCGCTCAACTGGGGTCCATGTCTTTCCCATCTCATGTATTGTGCTGCAGGTTGGAGAACAGTGTTGAAAATATCTATCTATCGTTAATGTTTGCTTCCATTTCTTCCACTAGAGATTTTCTGCACATACCTGTACCAAGATCCCCCTCTGCAGAAAAGCTTTTGTGGTGTTGTAACTTTTCATTACCATATATTATAATAACTCCTTCCTCTGGAAAATAGCTCATTCATTCAAGCTCTCCTATTGGTTGTAGTGGGTAACAGCACTTTCTGGTGCAGCACAAAGGCAGACAGACCAAAAGGTCCCCAATTTTATTTTCTGATCTTTGCTGAGTTAGCTGATCTCAATCAGGGCAGCAGTTAGGGTGCTGCTAATTGGGCTTGGTGCTATGGAACTGGGAGGTGGGGGGCAGAAATCAGCCACTGGTATCTAGTGACTTGCTGGAAATTACACAAGATTTGGTGTCCTGTGAGAATAAGATCAGGCTTGCCGGTGATGCCCTCCACAATCAAACAGCATACTGACTCTCACTGTCTAGCCCCTGCATGAAGAATAGCCACTTAGATGAGGTACCAGAAGGCTGCTAACAGCTGTGGCGCAATGCTCAAGCCAGAATTGGTGCATTCAAGAGGACAAAATAAGCCTCTTTCCAGGAGAGGAAGCTTTAGTCCCAAGAAGGGATAGTTGCTTTGGTGGTAGTTTTCTGTCATTGGCATCTTTTTTCAGTTCTGTATTCTGTGTTATGTGAAAGATGTATGCAATCAAAGAGTAATGGTCCTACAGTAAAGTTTAAAATATATGATTATTTTTTTTTTGTAGATCAAATTGCATGGAAGGATTACCCTCTAGGTAAAGTACCAGGCCAGAGAGAAGACCCAAACTACCTATTGGTGGACAATTACACCATGATGCCTGTATTGCATCAGCCAATAACAGAGGACAACCTAGATCTTCATAATACTGCAATAAGGTAAAAGATCAATTCTAGTTACAGTTGCCAATGTATGGAAAGATGCATGGTGATGATAGCAAGTGGGCAGCTTGAAGAACAACCTGCTGGTTAACAATACAGTATTTTGTTTAAATATGGTGGCCTCCTTATGGGCCCAAGTTTCCACAGGATAAAAAACGGGCGCCCCTCCGAGCTGGGCGCCCGTTTTTCGCGCCTAAAACGGCGCCAGAAAAAAAACGCGCTATTCTCGAGCGCTTTGCAGCTCCTTATCTGTTTGGCGCGGCGCCCAGGGGGGCGGAGCCTACACTCGCGCCGATTTTGTAAGTGGGAGGGGGCGGGTACTATTTAAATTAGTTTTTTTCCTGCCGGCAACGCTGCGCGTGCGCGTTGGAGCGTTCGCGCATGCTCAGTGTGAAAAAAACATTGGCACACGGCCATTTTTGTAGTTCTTGGTAGCTGTTTAATTTTTGAACATTTTTTAATAAAAGCACATTGCCATCAGCACTGAGGCTTCTTGCAGCCTTCTCACTGTCTCCTTCCCCTCCCCACCCTCCACGGCAACAAACCGCTGTCTCCTTCCCCTCCCTCCCCTCCGCGGCGGCAACAAACCGCTGTCTCCTTCCCCTCCCTCCCCTCCGCGGCAACAAACCGCTGTCTCCTTCCCCTCCCTCCCCTCCGCGGCAACAAACAGCTGTCTCCTTCCCCTCCCTCCCCTCCGCGGCAACAAACAGCTGTCTCCTTCCCCTCCCTCCCCTCCGCGGCAACAAACCGCTGTCTCCTTCCCCTCCCTCCCCTCCGCGGCAACAAACCGCTGTCTCCTTCCCCTCCCTCCCCTCCGCGGCAACAAACCGCGGTTTCCTTTCCCTCCCTCCCCTCCGCGGCAACAAACCGCTGTCTCCTTCCCCTCCCTCCCCTCCGCGGCAACAAACCGCGGTTTCCTTTCCCTCCCTCCCCTCCGCGGCAACAAACCGCTGTCTCCTTCCCCTCCCTCCCCTCCGCGGCGGCAAACGGCGGTTTCCTTCCCCTCCGCGGCGGCAACAAACCGCTGTCTCCTTCCCCTCCCTCCCCTCCGCGGCAACAAACCGCTGTGTCCTTCCCCTCCCTCCCCTCCGCGGCGGCAAACGGCAGTTTCCTTCCCCACCCCCCACGGGAACGAACGATGGCTGAAGCACTTTCACACAGGTAGGAAGATGGTTTATTTAATCTTTTCTTTGCTTATAAATGTTTATTCAGGTTGGATTTATTTGTATAATATTTGTCGAAGTATAAATAAGGATTGATTGTAGAATTTAATGACTTCCCTTCCCCCCCCCGCACCTCGTTCTGGACGCCTAATTTGTAACCTGCGCCTGATTTTTTAATGTGCAGAACAGGTTTTTTCAGTTCTACAAAAATCTTCACTTGCTCCATTCTACTTTAGTTTGGAGTACGTTTTCACTGTGGAAACTTTCAAATCAGGCGTCAGTGGCCGGACACGCCCCCTTTTGAAGAAAAAATTCTGTTCCAAAGTAGAACTGTTCTACCTGACTAGAACTGCAGAAAAAAAAATGTGGAGAATTGCGATTTCTAAGATAGTCCGTTCTCCACCAGTTGCTCCTAAAAATCAGGCGCAAATCAAGTGGAAACTTGGGCCCATTGTGTTGGTAGGTTGAATAAGTTTAAGATGATGAATTCCTGAGTCAGATTACAAGGTAGTCTCTCATTATAGTTAGAACATCTTCAAACTTTGCATCCCAGTTTATGACCTAATTTGAAAGTCGGCATAAGATTACTCCCTTTAATTACTCTTGTGTATTATTGATATTTTAAATAGGTAACTGTGGAACCAGGTTTGTTCCATTTTTAGGTTGCTTGGCATGCTAGTGGGTGCCAGAGGCTACTGATGCTGGTGGAACTATGCCCCAGCAAAGAGTTAATATATTCAGGAGTGCTGGGGAGAAAATTGATGACTGCATTTCCTGCAATTTGTTATGCCCTTTTTCTGGTCTTGGGTTTTTAACTCTGATACTTTCCTTATGCTCAATTCCAAAGATCACCCCGGTAAGTGACCCCTTGCTTCCTGTGATTTGGAGTGTACCTTTATATGCCCATAAGTAGGCCGAGGGGTTTTGCCGGATAATTCCAATCCCTATTGCTATCTCTTAGACTTTGGCACAAAGTAGAATTATCACTGTTGGACTGTAGGCTTAGGCTATAAATTATGGAACAAGTTTATTAATTATAATAACTTTTATTTATATAGCACCTTTAACATAGTAAAACGTCCCAAGGCGCTTCACAAACAATAGGTGCAGGAGTAGGCCTTCCGGCCCTTCGTGCCTGCACCACCATTCAATAAGATCATGGCTGATCATTCCTTCATTACCCTGTTCCTGCTTTCTCTCCATACCCCTTGATCCCTTTAGCCGCAAGGGCCATATCTAACTCCCTCTTGAATAAATTTGGCTCCGAGCCACAGAAGAAATTAAGGCAGATGATCAAAAGAGAGGGAGAGGTGGAGAGGTTTAGGGAGGGAGTAACCAGAGCTTAGCGTAGACATCTTGTAGGCTTGTGAGGCTGAAAAGATCACAGAGATAGGGAGGGGCAAGGCCATGAAAGGATTTGTAATCAAGGATGATAATTTTGAAATCGAGGCATTGTTTAACTGGGAGCCAATGTAGGTCAGAAAGCACAGGAGTGATGGGTGATCTTGACTTAGTAAATGTCCTGCTACTACTACTTTAATAATGGATTCCGGCATTTTCCAAATGACAGATGTTAGGCTAACTGGTCTATAGTTTCTTTCTTTTTGTCTCCCTCTCTTGAATAGGGCCGATACAGTTGCGGTTTTTCAAGCCACTAGGACCTTTCCAGAATCTCGGGAATTTTGGAAGATTACAACCAATGCATTCACAATCTCTTCAGCCACTTCTCATCCTTTTTCTTCAGTAATAATTGTTTTCATTTCCTTCCCTCCCTTTTGCCCCCTGATCTTCTGCTATTATTAGGATGCTTTTATTGTCTTCTACTGTGAATACAGATACAAAATATTTGCTGAAAGTCTCTATTTCCTTATTTCCCATTATTAATTCCCCAGTCTCGTCCTCTAAGGTACCTACATTTACTTTAGCTACTCTCTTCCTTTTTATATACTCGTAGAAACTCTTACTCTCTCTTTTTATGTTCCTTGTTATTTTCTCCCTCTATTATTTTTTTAGTCATCCTTTGCTAGTTTTTAAAATTTTCCCAATCTTCTGGCCACCACTAATCTTCACAACATTGTATGCCTTTGTTTTCAATTTGATACCATCCTTAACTTCCTTAGTTAGCCACAGATAGTTCATCCTTCTCATAGAGTCTTTCTTTCTCAATGGAATATATCTTTGTTGAGAATAATGAAATATCTCCTTAAATGTCTACCACTGTTTATCTACCGTCTTATCTTTTAATCTATTTTCCCAGTTCACTTTAGCCAAGTCTGTCTTCATATCTTTGTAATTGCCTTTATTTAGTTTTAAGGCACTAGTTTCAAACTCAAGTTTCTCACCCTCAAACAGAATGGGAAATTCGATCATGTTATGATCACCCTTCCTTAGAGAACTCCTTTACTATGAGATCATTAATTAACCCCTTCTCATTACACATAACCAGATCTGAAATAGCCTGTTCCCTGGTTGGCTCCACAACGTATTTTTTTTTTTTTTAAAACTGTCCCAAGTACACAGGAACTCGTCCTCAAAGCTACCTTTGCCAATTTGATTTGTCCAATCTATATGAAGATTAAAGTCGCCCTCGATTATTGCAGTACCTCTAATTTATACTCTGTCCTGCAGTGTAGCTACTGTTAGGGGGGGCCTATGCTGTGGCTATGTGGTCGAAAGCTCAATTCAGTGTCAAATATGACACTAAGGTTGTGAACAGTGTGGTTAAGCCTCAGACAGAAGTTGGGGAGAGGGATGGAATCAGTGGCTAGGGAACGGAGTTTGTGGTGGGGACCGAAAACAATGGCTTCTGACTTCCCAATATTCAATTGGAAAAAATTTCTGCTCATCCAGAAATGGATGTCGGACAAGCAATCTGACAATTTAGAGACCGTGGCTGTATCGAGAGAAGTGGTAGTGAGTTACAGCTGGGTGTCATCAGCGTACTTGTGGAAACTGATGCTGTGTTTTCAAATGATGTCGCCAAGGGACAACATGTAGATGAGAAATAGGAGGGGGCCAAGGATAGATCCTTGGGGAACACCAGAGGCATCGATTGTGGGGGTGGGAAGAGAAGCTGTTGCAGGTAATTCCCTGGCTGTGAATAGATAGATAAGAGTGGAACCAGGCGAGTGCAGTCCCACCCAGCTGAACAACGGTGGAAAGGCGTATCAAAGGCTGCAGACAAGTTAAGAATGACGAGGAGGGATAGTTTGTCTTTGTCGCAGTCACAAAGGATGTCGTTTGTGACTTTGGTGAGAGCCGTTTCGGTACTTTGTCAGGCACAGAAACCGATTGGAAGGATTCAGACATGGAATTGCAGGAAAAATGAGCACGAATTTGGTTTATCTTTACATTCCAGAATGATTCTGGAATAGTGAGCAAGTGTGCCAGACAAGAGCAGGACCTGATGATGTTTTATATGGTCCAGCCAGATCTGGCAATGAATAGCTAAACCAGTTGTCCGCCGTATCTGTTCAAATCTGCGTCCCTTGGACTTAAGGGAGTGAAGATCAGGGCTGTACCAGGGGGAACGGTCAGGGTGAGCGAGAGTAATTGTTCCAACAGGGACTAGGGCATCAACATATTGGTCTAGAAAACCATCCCTGATACACTCCAGGAAATCCTCCTCCACCGCATTGCTACCAGTTAGGTTCGCCCAATCAATATGTAGATTAAAATCGCCCATGATTACTGCCATACCTTTATTGCACACATCCCTTATTTCTTGTTTGATGCTGTCCCCAACCTCACTACTACTTTTTGGTGGCCTGTACACAATGCCCACTAGCGTTTTCTGCCCTTTGGTATTCCGTAGCTCCACCCATACCGATTCCACATCATCCAAGCTAATGTCCTTCCTTACAATTGCATTAATTTCCTCTTTAACCAGCAACGCCACCCCACCTCCTTTTCCTTTCTGTCTATCCTTCCTAAATGCTGAATACCCTTGGATATTGAGTTCCCAATCTTGGTCACCCTGGAGCCATGTCTCCGTGATGCCAATCACATCATATCCGTTAACTGCTATCTGCGCAGTTAATTTGTCCACCTTATTCCGAATACTCCTCGCATTGAGGCACAGAGCCCTCAGGCTTGTCTTTTTAACACACTTTGCCCCTTTAGAATTTTGCTGTAATGTGGCCCTTTTTGTTTTTTGCCCTTGGGTTTCTCTGCCCTCCACTTTTACTATTCTCCTTTCTATCTTTTGCTTCTGACTCCATTTTATTTCCCTCTGTCTCCCTGCATAGGTTCCCATCCCCCTGCCATATTAGTTTAACTCCTCCCCAACATCACTCGCAAACACTCCCCCTAGGACATTGGTTCCGGTCCTGCCCAGTTGCAGACCGTCCGGTTTGTACTGGTCCCACCTCCCCCAGGACCGGTTCCAGTGCCCCAGGAATTTGAATCCCTCCCTTCTGCACCACTGCTCAAGCCACGTATTCATCTGAGCTATCCTACGATTCCTACTCTGACTAGCACGTGGCACTGGTAGCAATCCTGAGATTACTACTTTTGAGGTCCTACTTTTTAATTTAACTCCTAGCTCCCTAAATTCATCTTGTAGGACCTCATCCCGTTTTTTACCTATATTGTTGGTACCTATATGCACCGCGACAACTGGCTGTTCACCCTCCCTTTTCAGAATGTCCTCCACCTGCTCCGAGACATCCTTGACCCTTGCACCAGGGAGGCAGCATACCATCCTGGAGTCTCGGTTGCGGCCGCAGAAACGCCTATCTATTCCCCTTACAATTGAATCTCCTATCACTATCGCGCTCCCACTCTTTTTCCTGCCCTCCTGTGCAGCAGAGCCAGCCACGGTGCCATGAACCTGGCTGCTGCTGCTCTCTCCCCTGATGAGTCATCCCTCTCAACAGTACTCAAAGCGGTGTATCTGTTTTGCAGAGGGATGACCGCAGGGGATCCCTGCAACTACCTTCCTTGCACTGCTCTTCCTGTTGGTCTTCCATTCCCTATCTGGCTGTGGACCCTTTACTTTGTTGTTGAGATTGAGTTTGTTTGTTTCTAAACTGATTGTACAGGTTTTTAAAAAATGAACTAAGTGAAAATGCCAGAAATGCACAGTTGGTCCATCAATATTTGAAAGTGAAAAGACAATGGGCCCAAGTTTCCACACGATAAAAAATGGGTGCCCCTCCGAGCTGGGCGCCCGTTTTTCGCGACTAAAACGGCGGCGGAAAAAAAATGCGCGATTCTGGAGAGCCCTGCAGCTCCTTGTCTGTTTGGCGCCGCGCCCAGAAGGGCGGAGCCTACACTCGCGCCGATTTTGTAAGTGGGAGGGGGCGGGTACTATTTCAGTTAGTTTTTTTTCCTGCCGGCAACGCTGCGCGTGCGCGTTGGAGCGTTCGCGCACGCGCAGTGTGAAGGAAACATTGGCACTCGGCCATTTTTGTAGTTCTTTGTAGCTGTTTAATTTTTGAACATTTTTTAATAAAAGCACATTGCCATCAGCACTGAGGCTTCCTGCAGCCTTCTCACTGTCTCCTTCCTCCCCCCCCCGCGGAAAGAACGGGCGCCTCCTTCCCCCCCCCCCCCCCCCCGCGGGAAGAACAGGCGCCTCCTCCCCCCGCGGGAAGAACGGGTGTCTCCCCCCCACCCCCGCGGGAAGAACGGGCGCCTCACGCTGACTGCAGCATTCTCCGTGCCTGAAGCACTTTCACACAGGTAGGAAGATGGTTTATTTTATCTTTTCTTTGCTTATAAATGTTTATTCAGGTTGGATTTATTTGTATAATATTTGTATAAGTATAAATAAGGATTTATTATAGAATTTAATGACTTCCCTTTCTCCCCCCCCCCCCCCCCCCCCCCCCCACCTCGTTCTGGACGCCTAATTTGTAACCTGCACCTGATTTTTTAATGTGTAGAACAGATTTTTTCAGTTCTACAAAAATCTTCACTTGCTCCATTCTAAGTTAGTTTGGAGTACGTTTTCACTGTGGAAACTTTCAAATCAGGCGTCAGTGGCCGGACACGCCCCCTTTTGAAGAAAAAATTCTGTTCCAAAGTAGAACTGTTCTACCTGACTAGAACTGCAGAAAAAAAAATGTGGAGAATTGCGATTTCTAAGATAGTCCGTTCTCCACCAGTTGCTCCTAAAAATCAGGCGCAAATCATGTGGAAACTTGGGCCCAATGTTTCAAGTGTATATCTTTTGTCAGAATGAGTTTATAATGTTAACCTGTATTTTCTGTTCTTACTTAATTAGTATCTGTTTTGTGCCAGATGTATATCTAGTCATGGTAAATATTCAATTTAAATAATCTGAACTTCATGGATGCCTTAGTTTCAGGCTTTCAGAAAAGAAAAGTTTTATATTGCTCACTTTCACAGCTGCCTGTCCAGTTTTAATCTTCCAGGACACCAGAGTATTTTGATTGAAAGTTTCTCATGTTTGTGATTTATTATTTTTTGTCTTTCTGTTGTGTTCAGTTGCAGAAGCAGTTATTTACAGTTGCATACGATGAATTGGAACTTGGCAGTGCTTCCCATACATGAATTCCTTGTTCCTTTCTTTAGGCTTGTCATGCCTAGGTTATTACTCTCAAAAAATGCATGCGGAAAATACAGTTCACAATTCATTGTGCAATGTTGTGATCCAGGACCAGAGAGATGTTGTAAAATGTGGAGAGTTGGTTAAGATTTAAAACAAATAACGACTTGGATGATGGATCCAAGAAAGATATATATTCACATTTGCCGATGACACAAAGATAGGCAGGCAGTGCAGGTGAAAGCATAAAATTACAAAGCGATATTGATAGATTAAGTGAATGGACAAAACTGGCATATGGATTTCAATGTAAGCAAATGTGAGGTCATCCACTTTGGACCAAAAAGGGTAGAACAGGGTAAGTTCTAAATGGTGAAAAGCTAAAAATAGTGGAGGTCCAAAGAGACTTGGTAGTCCAGGTATATAGATCATTAAAATGTCATGAACAGGTACAGAAATTAATTAAAAGGCTAATGGAATGCAGGCCTTTAAATCTAGAGGACCAGAATACAAGTTATGCTGTGGCTATACAAAGCCCTGGTTAGACCACACCTAGAGTACTGTGAGCAGTCTGGGCACCACACTTTAGGAAGGATATATTGGCCTTGGAAGGAGTGCAGCGTAGATTTACCAGAATGCTGCATGGACTTCAAGGGTTAAGTTACGAGGAGAGATTACACAAATTGAGGTTGTATTCCCTAGAACATAGAAGGGTAAAGGGTGATCTGATCGAAATTTCCAAGATATTAAGGGGAACAGATAGGGTAGATAGAGAGAAATTATTTCCGCTGGTTGGGGATTCTAAGACTAAGGGGCATAGTCTAAAAATTAGAGCCTGACCTTTCAGGAGTGAAATTAGGAAATACTTCTACACACAAAGGGTGGTAGAAGTTTGGAACTCTCTCCCACAAACGCCAATTGATGCTAGATCAATTGTTAATTTTAAATCGGTGGTTGATAGCTTTTTGTTAACCAAAGGTACTAAAGGATGTGGGCCAAAGGGTATATATGGAATTAGGACGCAGATGAGTCATGGTCTTAGTGAATGGCAGAACATGTTCGAGGGGCTGAATGGCCTACTCCTGTTCCTAGGTCCTGTTCTTGCGATTGAGTGCCGGCCAGGACCAGCACAGGGGTCCAGAACATCAGGCAGGGCAGCAGAGGAGGGGGAAGGTTGGTTGGGTAAGGATCGGGGACGGGGGCAGGAGCAGCATGGGGGCTGTCTGCCTGCCTCCTGGCAGCGGATTGGCTGCTTGCCTCCATTGAAACCGGAAGTGGGTGGGTTGGAGGCAGGTTCTGGTCGAGATTCACTTTTTTTTTAACACTAACTACACCCACGCCCCTAACCCACCAGTTTGTTTTTAGCTTAAAATTTCCCTAATGAAAATGTTGACAGAAAACCTACTGCCATTGGAGATTATATAAAGTCAGTTGTCACAGCTGTGTCATGCAATTGATGAATCATCTGTCATTTGACTCGTTTGTGACTGCGGTTCACAACTTCATTGAATCTCACATTGGAAAGATTCTATTGGAGAGAAGATGTAGCTTATACTTTCCACTTAACAAACAATTCAGTTGTTTCAAACCTCTGGTCAAAATCCTGGGACTCTGTTGTGGTTTTAAAAAAACTCAATATTGAGGGGAGAAAGCAAGAAATGTAGAGGTTGAAATTGTGTTGTGCAATATTAGTGACAAATGTGTTCATATGAAATTGCTTTGTTCACTATTTTAATGGAGGCGTTAGTCTGTTAAAACAGGTTAACCCCTTTGCTGAAAATAGCAGATAGTGATTTTAATTCCCATTAGTACTTGAATATATCTTTATTTGAAGAATTCAGACCACAGGATCAAACTACCAAAATAATAGATACTTTTTGATTATACTCCCTCCCAGTACTGAGCAGGCATCCTTGACAAACCCCAGGAGTTCCTAGGTAACTAGTTCAAGGCAATAGTATGTGAGGTGTGCTAATTATTATATTTTTATATCGTGCTTCTCTCAAACTCGGGATGCCACAGACTGTAAATTGCTTTTGAAGTGTAGTCACTCACCAGTGTTACACAGTCAAATGTGGGAGATGTAGTTTACACACAACAAGATCCCTCAAACAGCAATGTGGTAATCGACCAGTTAATGTGTGTTGGTGATGTTGATTGATGGACAAATGTTGGCCAGGAAACTGGAAGAACTCCCTTCTCTTTGGAAAAAGTGCCATGGGATCTTTTATGTCCACCTGAATAAGTAGACAGGGACTTGGTTTAACATCGCAACCGAAAGACTCTGATGTTTTAGCACTCAGTACTCCACTGAAGTGTCACTTTAGATTATGTGCTTAAATTCTATGTGGGGCTTGAAACACAACCTTTAGACTCAGAAATAGTTATTCTACACAGGACAGGATATAGAAAAGTGGTAACGTAAGTGGTTGAAATAATGATAAACCACTTTTGCTTTGCTCTTGCGGTTTAAACTTTATAGCATTTATCTGCTCATTGATGTGTTATACCCTTGTAACACATTCTGGGCTAATTAAATAAAGAGAAAGAAAGCGAGGGAGTGAATCAACAAATGTGAACTGTTTAATAAACGTTGCAAGTGTCTTTATTCAATTTTTGGAAAATACTTAACTTTTAACTTTTAATGCTGCAC
Source organism: Pristiophorus japonicus (assembly GCF_044704955.1). Taxonomy (NCBI): domain Eukaryota; kingdom Metazoa; phylum Chordata; class Chondrichthyes; family Pristiophoridae; genus Pristiophorus; species Pristiophorus japonicus. The sequence goes on from NC_091982.1 coordinate 19,743,547, forward strand.
AGTGCTAATGTGTTTTACAGGAAGAGCTTCAGATTGACTTTATTAGCTGTCCGCAGTTAAGAGAGTAGTTAAGCTGCTATGTGGCCGCAGCAGCCTAGGATAGAGAAGGCAAAATTGACCAATGTTCCAGCTCCCGATTGCTATGTAGTGGCCCCTGCTAGAGATGTGTAGTGTGCTAATGCCTTGGCTTATTGGCAACAATCTCACCTCGAGAGTCAGAAAGTTGTCGGTTCAAGGCCCATTCCAAGACTTGAGCATATAATCTTGGCTGATACAGTGGAGTACTGAGAAAGTGCTGCACTGTTGGAGGTACATCTTAAATGAGACATTAATCCGAGGTACTGTCTGTTCTCTTGAGTAGACATTAACGATCCCATGGTACTATTCGAAGGCGAACTGGGGAGTTCTCCCTGGTGCCCTGGCCAATATTTATCCCTCAATCAGCATCAATAAAATAGTTTAATTGGTCATTTACTCATTGCTGTTTGCGGGATCTTGCTGTGTGCAAATTGGCTGCTATATTTCCTTATATTATAACAGTGATTACAACTGCACTTCAAAAGGGCTTTAGGACATCCTGAGGATGTGAAAGATGCAATATTAGTGCAATCTTTTTTAAACTAGCTGTGTTGCTCCCACTGGCTGATAAATCTGACAATGTCCTCTGTTTCGACTCACATATGAACACTGATCACTTGATCCATATCCCAGCAAGAAGGCAATGCCTTCAGAAGAGAAGATAACAAGAAAAAGAACATAAATACCTTTTTGAAGGAATGAGAAAAACATTTGTAGCTGTGGCCATTTTAAATGTGTGAGCCTAGACACTGGAGGTAATTTTAACCTAACTCCCCTGATGGGAAACCCACGGGATTGTGTGGAACTCTGCTCCTGCGCCCTGCCCAATATTACACTCCATTAACTTCACTGAAGAGTAAAGTTGAGTGGGGTGTTCCACCTGATCCTGTTGGTTTCCCGTCAGGAAATTTACCCCATTGACTGTTAGCAGCCTATTTGATTTTTGAAAGTATTGCAGCCAAGTCTCTGCTTCTACATCATCCACATATGCACTTACAGCAGGTTTGACAGGATAACAATCAGGAGGAAAATCCTGACTTTAGTTCTCCTCTCCCCAGCCTCGAGTTACTGAAAGCAATTGCACCCCAATTGTTGTCCAGCTGAAACCATCTAACTCAACAGAAACCAAGAACTGAACCCAGAAACTTCTGGTCTCTAGTTTAGTACTACTGATGATGCTTTTATCGTCATAACAAAAAAATTGTATTTATGTGGCATCTTTAATGTAGAAAAACTCTTGAGATGGATTCAAAGAAGAAACAGATACCAAGCTATAGTCGAAGAATTGGGAGGGACAAAGAAAGGCGTGGTTGAAATGAGAGATTTTGAGATGAGTCTTTAAGTTCATAGAGAGAAGCAGCAAGGTGAAGGGGTTTGGGGAGAAAGTATGAGAGTAGAGCTAAGGCAACTGGAAGTTATTGTCGCCAACGGTGGAGTGAAAAAAGAGGAAACCCGAGTTTGGAGACTGAAATGCACAGACGGGCTTGGGCAGTAGGTAATTGCAGATGTAAGCCGAGACAAAATTATGGAGGTATATGTAAATGAGAACAAGGATTGTCAACCTAATTGAGTTGGGGGACACCGAGGGAAGCACTCCTGCTCCTCCTGGCTCACAAGCAGTGCTATAAAAAGCACTTACCTGTTTGATCTGGCATCTCCCGTCTCCATTTAGCTGCCAGGTTTCCCAAGCCCTGTGAAATGCTGCCGGCGTTAAATTTAAGTTGGGCTCCCAGCTGCACCGTGGGAGTCTGATTCAAATATTATAATGAGGTGCCCTGCCTCTCCACAGAGACAGGCATATATCGCACAACCCACCGCTGTAAAAACGGCAGTGGGTTTGAGTTGCGTTACGTGATTTTTAAGCACCCCAACTCCCCCATGAGGCTGACTACGGGAGCATTGGAAAAGGCCAATCTTGAGGTAACGAGAGTAGATAAGGGTGAAGACAAGTGATATAGCAATGGTATAAATAAACCACCTTGCTGATTGATATTAGTGTGAGGTTTGAAACTGCTCAGAGCACTGTCTAGTTCAGCCTAAGCAAAAGGTGTTCAGAGGCAAGGATATGGAATTTTTGGTGAGGGCCGAATAAGATGAAGTTGATATAGAATCATAGAAATTTACAGCACGGAAGGGCGCCATTTCGGCCCATCATATGACTGATAGTCAATTGAAGGAAGATCTGGCTCATTCATGACTTGATGTTGACAAACATTCTGACAACACAGGTGGTTATGGACTTGAGTGGTGGTGGAATGGTAGATCTGGATGTCATCAGTATACATATGAAAACTGCATGTTTACAGATAACGTTGCTGGAGAGCAACCTGCAAATGAGGGGCCTGCCTGTGCAGGTGCAGAAGGAAACACCATTGCTGGAGATATGCTGGCTATTTTAGAACAGTTAGTAGTGGAAGCTAGCAAGGATGATCCCGAGAAGGGTGCCACTGCGGAGAAGCAGTAGAGCAGGTTGCAGTGGTTGCTGCGGAAAAGTCAAGGAGATGAAAAGTGCTGTCTTGGCAAGATGGAGATGGGAGATGATTGACTGGGAAGTTTCACTGTTTGATTTCCTTCACCTTCGCTCTTGTCCTACCTACAGCAAAATATTGAAGGAAAGGCAAGTATAGAGATGGGTTGCAATGGTGTGTTCAAGGAGCATGGGGGGAGGCCAACTGGGACCTGGAGATGAGAGTCACGTTGCTTTGGACAGGGGAATTTAGCGAAATATAGTCAGGCAGGGTGGATTCTGTGAGGTTTCAGTCAGGTCTAAGATTCATCCAAGCTGAGATTGGATGGAGAGAACCTTTTTTTGAAGGGAGCAAAGATTCTGGATGGTTGAAAATCTTCCAGAGCAATCAGAAAGAGGAATGGATAGGTATTCAATCATTCAGAACAAATGTGGTGGGCAATAAATGTGGGATGTTTGCCAGAGGTGGAGGACAAGGCAGTTGAGGTTATTGCGGTGGGAGAATGATATGTGCCATGATAGAGGACACCCAAAGCAGAGCAGAGGGCTCATTTAGTTCATGACTTAAGTCTGGAACAAATAGCAGGAGATTAACTTAGCTGGGGAGCAGTGACAAGTGGGATGGGGGACACAAAGGGATATGTTTCTTTTTAAAAAAAAAAAAAAATAGGAGAGATGAAAGAGTGGAACTATGGGTGGCAAAGACTGGAGGAGATGAAGGATGAAGAAGGAGCAGATCGGGGCCAAGAAAGACTGGTGGGGAGGGTTAGGTCAGAATAAATTGTAGCCAATTTCTGCAAGCGAGTGGATAAGGAAGAAGAAATTATTTTACATGAATAAATCGCAGGATAGGGTTAAAGAACTCCTTTTGAGTAGGTACTTGTGAAATGGAGATAGGAGTCTGGAGCCAATCTAATGATGTTGAGTTCAGATCCATCTTGAGGTTGAGATGATCAACGGTCAGAACTCACCATATGGCTGACGAGAACAGTCTTAACTGATACCACATAATTTTGTCAGGGCCATTTGAGTTCAGCTTTCTGAAAGAGTTGCTTCATCGCTGCTGGCAGGATACACGATGCTCTGATTTAGTTCAGATGAACCTTCAGATGCAGTTTACTTTTAAATTTTGAATGTGGTAAAAAGTGTACTTTTATATTCGTTGTAATTGTTTGACATGTTTTTGTGGTACTTCCTGTTGCAGAAGTTAGTGAAGTAGTTGCAATACAATGTAATTGTGAGTTGAAATTATTAAGAAAGAAAGACTTGCATTTATATAGTGCCGTTCACGACCACCAGACGTCTCAAAGTGCATTATAGCCAATGAAGTACTTTTGGAGTGTAGTCACTGTTGTAATGTGGGAAACGCTGAGGCCAACTTGCACACAGCAAATTCCCATAAACAGCAATGTGATAATGACCAGATAATCTGTTTTTGTGATGTTGATTGGCATCTTCCATGGTGAATTTTCATAAAACTGAACGTTTGTAAATCCCATAATTCCCATTGTACTTTCACACATTTATCCAGGGATCAATTCCTAGTTTAAAGAATTTGATTTAATTGAAGATTTGCATAGAGGTCACTAAAGAAAGAAAGCAATTGCATTTATATAGTGCTATTCACAACCTCTGGCCATCCCAAAGCGCTTTACAGCCAATGGAGTAATTTTGAATTTTAATGACTGTTACAATGTACAATAATGCTGCAGCCAAATTGTGCATATCAAAGCTCCACAAACAGCAATGAGAAAATGACTAAATAATCTGGTTTTTAGTGATATTGGTTATGGGATAAATATTGGCCAGGACACTAGGATAACTCCCCTCCTGTTCTTCAAATAGTGCCATGGGACCTTTTTTGTTCAACTGAGAGGGCATTTGGGCCTTCAGTTTAACAAATCATAAAGGCAGCACCACTGACTGCAGGACTCACTCAGTACTGCACTGAGGTGTAAGCACGTTGCAAATAACTCCAGAGATATTTAAAGGTTTCCTGGAGATTGATAGGATTGCAGCACATGCTGTGGTACCAAGCCAAATAGAAGAACGGTTGTAGGTATAGTCTCTCCTCTTGCTAATTCAGCTGATCTCAGATGGGGCTTTAGTGGGACATCTGTGGTTGGTTTGAGCGTGTCTGGACTTTGTGGGAGAGTTGAAACAGGCAGGTCCCCTGCTTAAGTGAATACGTGGTTGCTGGGTGAGATGAGGCTGAGACTTGGCAGTCCCCTGTGCCCCCCCCCCCCCCCCAATGCAGTTGAATCATCTAACATTCATTAGGATATTACATGACGAATCACTATTTGGGAGAGGGGTAGGAGAGCTGTTGGCATCTATGGAACTTTATAATGGCATGAGTTGGTGCTATCAATAGTAAGAACATAAGAAATAGGAGCAGGAGCAGGAGTAGGCCATTTGGCCCCTCAAGCCTGCTCCGCCATTCAATAAGATCATGGCTGATCTGGTCTTGGCCTCAACTCCACTTCTCTGCCCGCTCCCCATAACCTTTGACTCCCTTACCATTCAAAAATCTGTCCATCTCCACCTTAAATATATTCAAAGACCCAGCCTCCACAGCTCTCTGGCGTAGAGAATTCCAATGATTCACGACCCTCTGAGAGAAGAAATTCCTCCTCATTTCTGTTTCAAATGGGCAACCCCTTATTCTGAAACTATGCCCCCTAGTTCTAGATTCCCCCATGAGGGGAAACATTCTCTCTGCATCTACCCTGTCAAGTCCCCTCAGAATCTTGTATGTTTCAATAAGATCACCTCTCATTCTTATAAACTCCAATGAGTATAGGCCCAACCTGCTCAACATATGACAACCCTTCAGCTCAGGAATCAACCTTGTGAACCTTCTCTGAACTGCCTTTAACGCAAATATATCCTTCTTTAAATAAGGAGACCAAAACTGTATGCAGTACTCCAGGTGTGGTCTTACCAACGACTTGTACAGTTGGAGCAGGACTACCCTACTTTTATATTCCATCCCCCTTGCAATTAAGGCCAACATTCCATTTGCCTTCCTGATTACTTGCTGTACCTGCATACTAATGTAAAGTCCTGTCCCCTCAGTACAGATTCACACGAGGCATGTAGTGAAGTCAAGGTCACTCTGAACCTGCACCTTTATTTCCCAGCTCTGGAATGCTGCACTTGCCTGAGACCTGTCCTTATATACCTGTCTCTTGCAAGTGCACCCCTGGTGGTAAGGTATGCTGGTGGTTACAGATCATATCTTATTAAAGTCATGTATAGCATGTTAGGATACAATTATATATAATAATGTAAGATACATGACACTAACTTTTTGTGTTTCATGTACAAGGACCCCCAGATCCCTCTGTACTGCAGCATCTTGTAATCGCTCCCCATTTAAATAATAATTTACTTTTTTATTTTTCCTACCAAAGTGGATAACCTCACATTTTCCCACATTATAGTCCATCTGCCAAATTTTTGGCAACTCAGTAAGCCTGCCTATATCCCTTTGTAGATTCTTTGCATTGTCCTCTCAATTTGCTTTCCCACCTATCTTTGTATCATCAGCAAATTTGGCTACGTTACACTCGGTCCCTTCATCCAAGTCATTAATAAATTGTAAATAGTTGAGGCCCCAGCACTGATCCCTATGGCACCCCATTAGTTACAGTTTGCCAACCTGAAAATGACCAATTTATCCCAACTCTCTGTTTTCTGTTAGTTAACCAACCCTCTATCCATGCGCATATATTATCCCCAACCCCGTGAGCTCTCATCTTGTCCAGTAACCTTTTATGTGGCACCTTATTGAATGCTTTCTGGAAATCCAAATACACAACATTATCCACCCTGCTCGTTACATCCTCAAAGAACTCCAGCAAATTTGTCAAACATGATTTCCCTTTCGGAAAACCACGCTGACTCTGCTTGACTGCATTATGATTTTCTAAATGTCCTGCTACTACTTCCTTAATGATGGACTCCAGCATTTTCCCAACGACAGATGTTAGGCTAACTGGTCTATAGTTTCCTGCTTTCTGTCTCCCTCCTTTTTTAAATAGGGGTTTTACATTTGTGGTTTTCCAGTTTGCTGGGACCACTCCAGAATTCAGGGAATTTTGGTAGATTACAACCAATGCATCCACTATCTCTGCAGCCACTTCTTTTAAGACACTAGGATGCAGGCCATCAGGTCCAGGGGACTTTTCCAGCTTTAGTCCCATTAGTTTGCCTAGTACTTTATCTCTAGTGATAGTGATTATTTTACATTACTCCCGCCGCCCACCCACGCCCCCCTCCCCGGCAATAGCTCCTCAATTATCAATTATTGGGATGTTTTTAGTGTCTTCTACTGTGAAGACCGATACAAAATATTTCTTCAAAGTCTCTGCTGTTTCCCAGTCTCGTCCTCTAAGGGGCCAACATTTACTTTAGCTACTCACTTCCTTTTTATATACCTGTAGAAGCTCTTAATGTCTGTCTTTGTATTTCTTGCTAATTTACTTTCATATGCTATCTTCTGTGTCGTTATTATTTTTTTAGTTGTCTTTTGCTGGTTTCTAAAAATTTCCCAATCCTTTGGCCTTTCACTGTCCTTCGCAACATTGTATGCCTTTGTTTTCAATTTGATACCATCCTTTACTTCCTTAGTTAGCCAGGGATGGTTCATCCTTCTCTCGGCATCTTTTTTTCTCACTGGAATAAGTCTTTACTGAGAGTTATGAAATGTTTGCCACAGCTATTCTACAGTCTTACCCTTTAATATATTTCCCAGTCCAGTTTAACCAACTCTGTCTTCATACCTTTGTAATTACCTTTATTTAAGTTCAGGACACTAGTTTGAGACCTAGTTTTCTCATCCTCAAACTGAATTTGAAATTCTATCATGTTATGATCACTCTTCCCAAGAGGATTCTTCACTACAAGATCATTAATTAATTCAGACTCGTTACACATTACCAAATCTAAAATAGTCTGCTCCCCAGTTGGTTCCACAACGTATTGTTCCAAAAAAAATCCCGCATACACTCTATGAACTCTTCCTCAAGGCTATCTTTGCCAATTTGATTTATCAAATCAATATGAAGTTTAAAATCGCCCATGGTTATTGTTTTACCTTTCTTACAAGCCTCCATTATTTCTTGATTTATACTCTGAGTTACAGAGTGGCTACTGTTCAGGGGCCTATACACCACTCCCACCAGTGACTTCTTTCCCTTCTTATTTCTTATCTCCACCCAAACTGATTCTACATCTTGATCTTCTGAGTCAATATCATTTCTCACTACTGCACCGATCTCATCCTTTATTAGCAGAGCTACCCCACCTCCTTTTCCTTTCTGCCTATCTGTACGAAATGGCAGATACTCCTGAATATTTAATTCCCAGCCTTGGTCGCCTTGCATCCACGTCTCTGTAATGGCAATCAGATCATACCCATTTATTTCTATAATGGTAAAGAAAGTCTGGTACGGTTGGAGGATGGGATTTTGTATGGCTGCAATTTATGAAAATTCTGGGGGGTTTTTAATGACAAATGTTATTAATATTTCAGGCCTCACAAGAAGCTGTACTTCAGTTATTTTCTTTACACGCATTCTATAGTTTAGTTGATAAATGCACTGCCTACGGTGAAATAGAGGCATGGAAACTGGGAAGGTCTGGGGTGCATTCTGATTTGTTTCAAGCTCTTGAGTTAGCTTATCTCAGCTGGGGCAGCAGTTGAAACATTACATTTAACCCAGCCGGGGTTCCCACTCCTCATCCGTGACCGTGACAGGTGTACGCGTAGATGTTGAGTGAGGACAGGACCTAACTTGGCTCTACCACCCTCCTTAGTCAAATAACTTGTTAAGTTTTACTCTTGTATGAAGAATGGTTTCTTGGGTGTACTATCAGAGGGCTGGAAGCACCATGGATCAGACCAGCAAGAGTTACTGCCTTTGAGAGAGGTGGGGAGAAAATTACTTTTAAAATAAATACTAAATTAAATTGGGTACAAAGAAAAGTTTAAAATATTACTTAACAATGGGTGAGATGGGTTTGTTGCTGCAGGAAGGGGATGACTGTGTCAGTCATCGAATGGTCAAAACTCACCACTTTTCACCTTGTAAAACCAGAACAAGAATTTAAAGCTTTTTTCTTCCGCTTGACATTTTACATTGAATAGGAAACGTCATGCTGATATATCGGAAGCAGCTGCTTCCTTCAAATTCACCTAACGACGTTTAACTGTCTTTCAGAAGATTGCTGGCTTCTGGAAAGTACATGACAGTTTGGTGAACTGTGTCTCCAGAGCAATATCTTTATGTTCTGTACTGCAACGGGATGCAAACATTTTATTTTCAAAGCTGACTTTCTGTGTGTCTGGGTAAAACCTATTGAACTGCAAAATAAAACTATTTAGAAGTGATAGATACATCCTTTCACAAGATATATGGATAAGGAAGCATCCAGCTGTTTATTAAATGAATACAAGGTTTTTGCCTCTGCTACCCTTTCTGGATGCCCATTTCAGCAGATCACTGTTTGAAGAACTTGAACCCATTATCTAGGCTGCTACTTTAGTGCAGCACTGAAGGAGTGCTACATTGTCAGAAGTGTTGTCTTTTGAGGTGACACGGGTACGGTAGCATAGTGGTTACTGGACTAGTAATCCAGAGGCCTGGACGAATGATCCAGAGACATGAGTTCAAATTCCACCACGGTAGCTGGGGAATTTAAATGAAGTTAATTAAATAAATCTGGAATAAATAGTTAGTATCAATAATGGTGACCATGACACTACCGGATTGTTGCAAAAACCCATCTGGTTCACTAATGTCCTTTAGGGAAGGAAATCTGCCGTCCTTACCTGGTCTGGCCTACATGTGACTCCAGACCCACAGCAATGTGGTTGACTCTTAACTGCCCTCTGAAATGGCCTAACAAGCCACTAAGTTGTACCAAACCTCCACAAAGAAGTACACTAAAACCTTCATCACACAGACTGCAGTGGTTCAAGAAGGCAGCTCACCACCACCTTCTCAAGAATGGCCAATAAATGCTGGCCTTGCCAGTGACGTCCACATCCCATGAACAATTTAAAAAAAAAAATTGAGATCTTGTCTACATGTTCAGGTGGATGTAAAAGATCCCGTGAGACCATTTCAGAGAAGAGTACAGAATTCTCTTGGTGTCTAGACCAACATTCATCCCTTTTCTAAGTCAGCGAAAACAGATTTTCTAGTCATTTTATCTTTGCTGTTTGTGGGACCTTGTTATGTGCATATTGCATAAGTGCAAGTGACTACAGATCAAAAGTAATTTATTGGTCGTGAATTGTTTTGTGATGTCCTAAGGATATGAAAGATGCAAAATGTTTTTTTTAATGCAAAGAGATCTGGATAGGTTAGGAAGGTGGGTTGAAGGTGGGCAAATTTGAGCAAGTGCAAGGATATGAGACTAGGGAAGGGAGATGTGCAATGGGAATATAAAGTAGATTACAGGACATAACTCAGGAGAAGAATCTGTGAAACCAACATCACAATATGCAGCAGAGTAAGGAAAGTTAACCAGATCTTGAGGGTTCTAGTCAAATGGATAGAACACAAATCCCATGAGGTAATAATAGGGCTGTACAAGGACATACAAAGTGGCCAAAACTAGTGTAAGGACAGAAGACTGGGAAGCTTTTAAAAGCCAATAAAGAACGACTAAAAAAAATTATTAAGAAAGGTACGATAGACTATAAAAGTAAAGTAGCGCAAAACATAACACACCAAGAATTTCTATAGGTATATAAAAAGGAAAAGGGTGCCTAAAGTAAATGTTGGTCCCTTAGAAGATGAGATGGGGGATTTAATAATGGGAAATGTGGAAATGGCTGAGACTTTAAACAATTATTTTGCTTCGGTCTTCACAGTGGAAGACACAAAAACCATGCCAAAAATTGCTGGTCACAGGAATGTGGGAAGGGAGGACCTTGAGACAATCACTATCACTAGGGAGGTAGTGCTGGACAGGCGAATGGGACTCAAGGTAGACAAGTCCCCTGGTCCTGATGAAATGCATCCCAGGATATTAAAAGAGATGGCGGAAGTTATAGCAGATGCATTCGTTATAATCTTCCAAAATTCTCTGGACTCTGGGGAGGTACCAGCGGATTGGAAAGCAGCTAATGTAACGCCTCTGTTTAAAAAAGGGGGCAGACAAAAGGCAGGTAACTATAGGCCAGTTAGTTTAACATCTGTAGTGGGGAAAATGCTTGAAACTATCATTAAGGAAGAAATAGCGGGACATCTAGATAGGAATAGTGCAATCAAGCAGACGCAGCATGGATTCATGAAGGGGAAATCATGTTTAACTAATTTACTGGAATTCTTTGAGGATATAACGAGCATGGTGGATAGAGGTGTACCGATGGATGTGTATTTAGATTTCCAAAAGGCATTCGATAAGGTGCCACACAAAAGGTTACTGCAGAAGATAGAGGTATGCGGAGTCAGAGGACATGTATTAGCATGGATAGAGAATTGGCTGGCGAACCGAAAGCAGAGAGTCGGGATAAATGGGTCCTTTTCGGGTTGGAAATCGGTGGTTAGTGGTGTGCCACAGGGATCGGTGCTGGGACCACAACTGTTTACAATATACATAGATGACCTGGAAGAGGGGACAGAGTGTAGTGTAACAAAATTTTCAGATGACACAAAGATTAGTGGGAAAGCGGGTTGTGTAGAGGACACAGAGAGGCTGCAAAGAGATTTAGATAGGTTAAGCGAATGGGCTAAGGTTTGGCAGATTGGAATACAATGTCGGAAAGTGTGAGGTCATCCACCTTGGAAAAAAAAACAGTAAAAGGGAATATTATTTGAATGGGGAGAAATTACAACATGCTGAGGTGCAGAGGGACCTGGGGGCCAAAAAGTTAGTTTGCAGGTGCAGCAGGTAATCAGGAAGGCGAATGGAATGTTGGCCTTCATTGCGAGAGGGATGGAGTACAAAAGCAGGGAGGTCCTGCTGCAACTGTATAGGGTATTGGTAAGGCCGCACCTGGAGTACTGCGTGCAGTTTTGGTCACCTTACTTAAGGAAGGATATACTGGCTTTGGAGGGGGTACAGAGACGATTCACTAGGCTGATTCCAGAGATGAGGGGGTTACCTTATGATGATAGATTGAGTAGATGGGTCTTTACTCGTTGGAGTTCAGAAGGATGAGGGGTGATCTTATAGAAACATTTAAAATAATGAAAGGGATAGACAAGATAGAGGCGGAGAGGTTGTTTCCACTGGTCGGGGAGACTAGAACTAGGGGGCACAGCCTCAAAATACGGTGGAGCCAATTTAAAACCGAGTTGAGAAGGAATTTCTTCTCCCAGAGGGTTGTGAATCTGTGGAATTCTCTGCCCAAGGAAGCAGTTGAGGCTAGCTCATTGAATATATTCAAGCCACAGCTGGATAGATTTTTAACCAATAAGGGAATTAAGGGTTATGGGGAGCGGGCCGGTAAGTGGAGCTGAGTCCACGGCCAGATCAGCCATGATCTTATTGAATGGCGGAGCAGGCTCGAGGGGCTAGATGGCCTACTCCTGTTCCTAATTCTTATGTTCTTATGTTCTTATTTTGTATCAGTCTTTACGGTAGAGGACAGTAACAATATTCCAACAGTGGATAGTCGAGGGGCTATAGGTGGGGGGGAGGAACTTAACACAATCACAATCACTAAGGAGGTGGTAATCAGTAAGATAATGAGACTAAAGGCAAATAAATCCCCTGGACCTGATGACTTGCATCCTAGGGTCTTAAGAGAAGTAGCGGCAGGGATTGTGAATGCATTGGTTGTAATTGACCAAAATTCCCTGGATTCTGGAGAGGTTCCAGCAGATTGGAAAACTGCAAATGTAACGCCCCGATTTAAAAAAGGAGGCAGACAAAAAGCAGGAAACTAAAGACCAGTTAGCCTAACATCTGTGATTGGGAAAATGTTGGAGTCCATTATTAAAGAAGCAGTAGCAGGACATTTGGAAAAGCAAAATTTGGTCAGGATTTATGAAGGGGAAGTTATGTTTGACACATTTGCTGGAGCTCTTTAAGGATTTAACGGACAGGGTGGATAAAGGGGAACCAGTGGATGTGGTGTACTTAGACTTCCAGAAGGCATTTGACAAGGTGCCACATAAAAGGTTACTGCACAAGATAAAAGTTCACGGGGTTGGGAGAAATATATTAGCATAGATAGAGGATTGGCTAACTCACCGAGAACAGAGAGTCGGGATAAATGGTTCATTCTCTGGTTGGCAACCAGTAACTAGTGGGGTGCCACAGGGATCAGTGCTGGGACCCCAACTATTTACAATCTATATTAACGACTTGGAAGAAGGGACTGAGCGTAACATAGCCAAGTTTGCTGACGATACAAAGATGGGAGGAAAAGCAATGTGTGAAGACACAAAAAAATCTGCAAAAGGATATAGATAGACTAAGTGAGGGGGCAAAAATTTGGCAGATGGAGTACAATGTTGGAAAGTGAGGTCATGCACTTTGGCAGAAAAATCAAAGAGCAAGTTATTATTTAAATGGAGAAAGATTACAAAGTGCCACAGTGCAGCGGGACCTGGGGGTACCTGTGCATGAAACACAAAAAGATTGTATGCAGGTACAGCAAGTGATCAGGATGGACACTGGTATCTTGGTCTTTATTGCAAAGGGGATGGAGTATAAAAGCAGCTATATAAGGTATTGGTGAGGCCACACCTGGAATACTGCGTGCAGTTTTGGTTTCCATATTTACGAAAGGATATACTTGCTTTGGAGGCAGTTCAGAGGAGGTTCACTAGGTTGATTCTGGGGATGAGGGGGTTGACTTATGAGGAAAGGTTGAGTAGGTTGGGCCTCTACTCATTGGAATTGAGAAGACTGAGAGGTGATCTTATCGAGATGGATAAGAATATGAGGGGGCTTGACAAGGTGGATGCAGAGAGAATGTTTCCACTGATGGGGGAGACTAGAACTAGAGGGCACGATCTTAGAATAAGAGGTCACCCATTTAAAACTGAGATGAGGAGAAATTTTTTCTCTCTGAGGGTTATGAATCTGTGGAATTCACTGCCTCAGAGAGCTGTGGAAGCTGGGACATTGAATAAATTTAAGACAGAAATAGACTGTTTCTTAATCGATAAAGGGTTATGGGGAGCGGGCAGGGAAGTGGAGCTGAGTCCATGATCAGATCAGCCATGATCTTATTGAATGGCGGAGCAGACTCGAGGGGCCGTATGGCCTACTCCTGCTCCTATTTCTTATGTTCTTATAAATAGAAACTTACGAAAATGACAGATGTGAAAAGACCAACTGGTTCATCCAGCCTGTCCCATACAGTTGTGATGTCTTATGCAGGGTACGATTGTTCAGTGTATGATCCGGCAACCTGTTCCACAGATCCACTATTGTCTGGGAGTAGAACTGTCTAACATCCAACCTAGTTCTGCCCTCGCAAAACTAAGCGTGATCCTGGTCCTCCCTAACCTATCCAATTGAAAGAATCGGTCCATGTAAATCACCAACCCCCGCCCCCCCCAATTATTTTATAATCCTCGATCAAATCACCCCCAACTCTGTGCTTTTCTAAAGTACAAGGAACCCAGATCTTTGAGCCTACCTGGGTGCTTAACATGTTTTAACCTGGGAATCCACCTTGCTTTCCTCCTCTGCAATCGTTCCAAAATCTCAATAACCCCACCATGTGAGGAGACAATATTCCAACTGATGCCTAAACAGGGTCTTGTACAAGGACAAAATGAAACATGGTTTGCTTTGTAGTGAATGCAACTTGGAACCCTGTGATGATAGATTGTTACACTGATTGGAGAGACAACACTGAGACAGCACAAACATAAGATAACACAAAAAGAATTAAAGAGGAAGGGGCTAGAAAAAATGATTTAGAGTGATAAAAATGTGGAATTTGTTGTTGAAGCCATAAAATCTTTGAAAGAGAAATTGGAGTGTTGCTTGAAAATCATCATAGGCAATCCCTTGGGGTCGAGGATGACTTGCTTCCACACTAAAAATGAGTTCACCTGTGACTGAAGAGTCCGATGCGGGACCTACAATCTCAGTCACAGGTGGGGCAGACAGTGGTTGGAAGAATGGGTAGGTGGGTTACCTCAATTGCCAAGCGCTCCTTCCGCTGTCGACACTTGGCTTCAGTTTGCTCTCGGCAAAGAGACTCGAAGTGTTCAGCACCTTCCTGGATGTTTTTCCTCCACTTTGGGCGGTCTTGGGTCAGGGATTCCCAGGTGTCGGTGGGGATGTTACATTTTTTTAAAGGAGGCTTTGAGGGTGTCCTTGAAGCGTTTCCTCTGCCCACCTGGGACTCGCTTGCTATGTCGGAGCTCCAAGTAGAGCGCTTGTTTTGGGAGTCTGGTGTCAGGCATGCGAACGATGTGACCCGTCCAGCGGAGCTGATCGAGCGTGGTTAGTGCTTCGATGCTGGGAATGTTGGCCGGAGCGAGGACACTGATGTTGGTGCGCCTATCCTGCCAGTGGATTTGCATATCCTGCCAGTGGATTTGCAGGATCTTGCGGAGGCAGCATTGGTGGTACTTCTCCAGTGTTTTGAGGTGCCTGCTATACATAGTCCATGTCACTGAGCCATATAGGAGGGCGGGTATCACCACTACTCTGTAGACCATGAACTTGGTGCCGGGTTTGAGGTCTGGATTTTACTCTCTTCCTTAGGCGACCGAAGGCTGCACTGGAACACTGAAGGCGGTATTGTACCTCGTCGTCGATGTCTTCCCTTGTTGACGGTAGGCTCCCGAGGTATGGAAAATGGTCCACGTTGTCCAAGGCCTCGTCGTGGCTTTTGATAACCGGGGGGCAGTGCTGTGTGGCAGGGGCAGATTGGTGGAGGATCTTTGTCTTACGGATGTTTAGTGTAAGGCCTATGCTCTCATATGCCTCGGTGGAGATGTTGACGATGGCTTGGAGTTCGGCCTCCGAGTGTACGCAGACACAAGCGTCATTGGTGAGGATCACAGAAGGACAAATATAAAGCTTCATGGCAACACCCTCGCTCCAAGCACTGGCAATCTGCTAGACTACATCATCGTCCGAGCGAGGAACCGCAAAGACGTGTGCATCACCCGCGCACGTCATGATGGGAGCTGACGACTGCTGGACAGACCACCACCTAATTCAGATGGTTGGTGGAGAAAGCTCAAGAAATCCAGCAGCTAGCCAACAACCATGACGTGCGTGGATTCTTCAGTGCAATCAAGACCACCTACGGCCCAAGCACCCAAGGCCCTACCCCACTACTGGCCAAGAACGGAGAGGTGCTCATCAAGGACAGAGAGGTGCTCATCAAGGACAGAGAGGCAGTCAGTACCAGCTGGAAGGAGCACTTCGAGGATCTCCTTAACCGAGAATCTGTCTTCGACGTAAGTGTCCTCAACTTCATCCCATAGCATGCCACCCACTACCATCTCAGCATAACCCCAGCCCGGCACGAGGTTGAAAAGGCCATCCGACAACTGAAGAACAAAAGTCATCAGAAGCAGATGGAATCCCCGCCGAAGCACTAAAACATGGCGAGAAGCACTGCTGGCGTGGATTCATGACCTCATCTTTCTTATCTAGAAAAAGGAGATCGTGCCAGGAGATCTCGGAGACGCTGTAATCGTGACCATCTTCAAGAAAGGTGACAAGTCCGACTGTGGTAATTGCAGAGGAATCTCCCTGCTGTCGACCACCGGGAAAGTCATCGCAAGAATCCTCTTGAATCGCCTTCTCCCTGTGGCTGAAGAGCTCCTCCTAGAGTCACAATGCGGATTCCGCCCGCTTAGGGGCATAATGGACATGATCTTCACCGCGCAGCAGATACAAGAGAAATGCAGGGAATAGCACAAACCTTTGTACATGGCCTTCTTTGACCTCACAAAAACCTTCGACACATTCAACCGTGAGGGACTATGGAGTGTCCTCCTCAGATTTAGCTGCCCTCAAAAGTTTGTCACCATTCTTCGCCTGCTCCACGATGACATGCAAGCTGTGATCCTGCTTGAAAAATCCTGCTGGAGATTATGGGGAGCAAGTAGACGCGTGGGAATAGACTGGCTTGCAGATGTGGAGAAAAATACAGGCGCAGACATGTGATGGGTTAAATGTCCATTTCTGTGCTATATAATTCTGTGATTCACATTTTCCACCAGCAGCCTATATCTCCCCATTACCAAAATCACGAGTCTAGCAATACTAAAGGTGCTTTATTTAATTTTAAAAACCAAAATCCACAGATAACCCAGTGTAGTTGTGGGCCATACAGAACAGAAGGTTCTATGGTTTGGTTCCTATGCTACTGGAGCTGATCTCAGCTGGATTAGCAATTGGGATGCTATAATTTTTCTTTCGTTCCTTGGGCTGAGGGTGTAGGTAGGGGGTAATTGATTAGTGTACTGATATCCTATGACTTCTGGCAAGTGTGCATGTGTGTGGATATTACGAGAGCAGGATGGAGCTGACACTCAATGTTGAGTTTGTGCAAATAGAGCAAGATATTGGAGCATAACCAGTGCATTCAGGTGAAGAACAGAGAACATTGGCAAAAAAGAGGATTAAACAGATTGTTCAAGAATGGTTTGAATAACAATTTGGTAACATTAACTTTTTATATTATAGGATATTTCTTGAGGTGAAGAGTAATACTAAAACACCAGAGAGTTTACATTGGAAGTAGTTTGGCTTTGCGTTAGGCAATGATGAGGCAGTTTATCGGAGTGGAAGTGACATGTTTCTGATGCTGCTATTAGTGAAATGGGAGTTTCTTTCATAGAAAAACACGTACAGTATTGTGTGGGAGAAACCAAAAAAGGGAACAGTGATGTCGAGAAAAGGTGAAATGTTACTGGAAACTTGTAATACTCGTCACACGATATTTAATTCTATTTGGTTAGATTACGTGACCAAAAATGACATTCCACAAAAAATGAACCTTTTAATTAGTTTAGCTGAGGAGAGGACCCTGTAAATATGTTTCCTGGAGGAGGGGGAAGTAAATGCAAGTTGTTGCATTTATATAGTGCCATTTGTGTCCTCGGGATGTCTTGGAAAGCACTTCATAGCCAATGAATTGCTTTTGAAGTGTAGTCACTTGTCTTATAGGCAAATGCAAACAGCAGCCAATTTTCACACAAGGTCTAATAAACAACTTACTTGGATAAATGAGTTAATCTGTTGTTTTGGAGGTGTTGATTGAACCAGGATACCAGGAAATTTCCACAGCTGTTCTTCAAATAATACCAGATTTTGCAGCCGCTTGAACAGGTAGACGGGACCTGAGTTTACTGTTTCATCCAAAAGCAGGTACCTCTGACAATGCAGCATTCCTTAATACTGCAAAAACTTCCCACAGGGTGGTGGGGGGGGGGGAAGTCTGTGTTGCCTAAATTGTGTGCTCATCCCTGGAGTGGATCTTAAAAGTGCTGTGATTGTGCTAAGCTGGGTATGCCTATGATTGGCTGGATTGCTTGTCTGACATCAGTAGACTTAGTGGGTAAGTAATTGAGTCTAGAGGGATGGTAATGGCTTTGGTGGCCTACTAGATCTCTGCCCAGAAAGACATGGGACAAGACCAGAATGTGTGCTGGAATCTGTTATTGTCACTATATTTCCACCAGCACTTATCTGACCGAATCAGGGGAATGTAAGCAGTTTTTTTAAAGAGTGCAGTATGTGCAGTGGAGTACTTTTGACCTAGCATTCTCGGCCCCAGACACTGAAGTTGTGTAGGTCCACTTCCATTGTTCCCTTGGAAGTGGGTGGCCTTGTGCAAGCTTTTTGTTTTTGATGACATGAAGAGTAATATTGCTCAGAGGCATAAGTCTGTGTTCCAGAACACCATATCCATTGTGGCAGTTTGTGCTGCACAGACATGTCCCAGAGGGTGTCGTAGGATCTTGATTCAGCCGAAGAAATCTTCGTGGAGAAGATCTCTCATTTCACTGATGTCTTTCTCATGTCATGCCTTGGGTGCCACTTATGGCAAGAGCCTCTGAAAGTCCCATAGTGGAGATTGAGCTAAAAACAGGAAATGCTGGAAATCTCAGCGGGTCAGGCAGCATCTGTGGAGAGAAGCAGAGCTAACGTTTCGTGTCGATGACCCTTCGTCAGAACGGGCCAGTAAAAGATTCCAGCATCTGCAATATTTTGCTTTTTGTATTAAACCAGTCACCAGTTCTGACGAAGGGTCATCGACACGAAACGTTAGCTCTGCTGCCTGACCCGCTGAGATTTCTAGCACTTTCTGTTTTTATTTCAGATTCCAGCATCCGCAGTATTTTGCTTTTGTGGAGACTGAGCTGATGGGCCTGGGGAAAATTCAATGCATGTTTATATTTAGTCTGCCAGTGAGTGATGATATTTGTGTTTCTGGGCTCCAGCTGACCTTTTCTGATGGTCAGGAACGACAGGCTGTTCATTGGAGTCAGCTGGGCTGTTCTGGCATCCAGCCTTCAGTCAGTGAGGGTAACTCTGAATCGGCCACTTGCCTCGATCCTAAACCTTGTTGGGAATAGTGACCTGTACCTCAAATACGAAGATTTACTGTGACAGTAAAAGATGGATTTTAGCCAGCTACTGTAAGCTTTACTGCATTTTAATCCTTCATGATTGGATGTACCTAGAATCATAGAGTGATACAGCATAGAAGGAGGTCATTCGGCCCATCGTGCCTGCGGCAGCTCTTTGAACTATCCAATTAGTCCCAGTCCTCTGCTCTTTCCCTATAGCCCTGTAAATTTGTTCCCTTCATGTATATCCAATTCCCTTTTGAAAGTTACCTGAATCTGCTTCCACCACCCTTATAGGCATTGTATTCCAGATCACAACTCCCTGCGTTTATTTTTTTTTAATCCTCATGTCGCCTCTGGTTCATTTGCCAATCACCTTAAATCTGTGTCCTGTGGTTACCACCCTTCTGCCACTGGAAACGGCTTCTTCTTATTTACTCTATCAAAACCGTTCGTGATTTTGAAAACCTCCTATCAAATCTCCTCTTAACCTTCTCTGCTCTAAGGAGAACAAGCCGAGCTTCTCCAGTCTGTCTCCATAACTGAAGCCCCTCATCCCTGGTACCATTCCAGCAAATCTCTTCTGTACCCTCTCTGAGGACTTGACATCCTTTCTATAGTGTGGTGTCCAGGATTGAATACAATACTCCAGTTGATGTCTAACTAGTGTTTTAGATAGGTTTAGCACTACTTCCTTGCTTTTGTACTCTGTGCCTCTATTAATAAAGTCAAGCATCCCATATACTTTTTTAACAGTCTTAACTTGTCCTGCCACCTTCAAAGATTTGTGTATATACACCCCCAGGTCTCTCTGTTCCTGCACCCTCGTTAAAATTGTACCATTTAGTTGCCTCTCTTCATTCTTCCTACCAAAATGTATCACTTGACACTTCTCTGCGTTAAATTTCATCTGTCACGTGCCCACCCATTTCACCAGCCTACCTATATCCTCCTGAGGTCGGTTACTATCCACCTCATTGTTTACTACTTTTCCGAGTTTTGTGTCTTCTGCAAACTTTGAAATGATATCCTGTATTCCCAAATCAGGTCATTAATATATATCAAAAAGAGCAGTGGTCCTAATACTGACCCCTGGGGAACACCACCATACTTCCCTTGGAGTTGTACCTATTTTTAACATACCAATTGCCTCCCCTCCTGTCCTGAAAGCTGATTCTTGCTTAGGCTATGGTTCAGGCACCCATCCAAGCAGAAGCCGAGACAGCACATGTAGACATACCATTCGACCATTTGGGCAATCGGAGCTGAGCCTCATCCTGTCTTTGCCTTAATGCCACACAGTTTCACTTTCCATTAGAAGTCACTAGATTGCAAGTGGGAACCTGGCCAATTATTTTTTTAAAACCCCCATTTCTTCCTTACTCCTGAGGTGCTGCTTGTAACTGAGATCAGCTAAGTCCGCTTGGACTGGGAGTAAAGCTGTGGTCTTCTGATCTGTATGCATAAGAACATAAGAAATAGGAACAGGAGTAGGCCATACGGCCCCTCAAGCCTGCTCCGCCATTCAATAAGATCATGACTGATCTGATCATGGACTCAGCTCCACTTCCCCACCCGTTCCCCATATCCCCTTATCGATTAAGAAACCGTCTATTTCTGTCTTAAATTTATTCAGTGTCCCAGCTTCCACAGCTCTCTGAGGCAGCGAATTCCACAGATTCACAACCCTCTGAGAGAAGAAATTTCTCATTTCTGTTTTAAATGGGCGGCCCCTTATTCTAAGATTGTGCCCTCTAGTTCGAGTCTTCCCCCATCAGTGGAAACATCCTCTCTGCATCCACCCTATCAAGCCCATTCATAATCTTATAAGTCTTGATAAGATTACCTGAATTCCAATGAGTAGAGGCCCAACCTACTCAACCTTTCCTCATAAGTCAACCACCTCATCCCCGGAATCAACCTAGTGAACCTTCTCTGAACTGTTTCCAAAGCAAGTATATCCTTTCGTAAATATGGAAACCAAAACTGCATGCAGTATTCCAGGTGTGGCCTCACCAATACCTTATATAGTTGTAGTAAGACTTCCCTGCTTTTATACTCCATCCCCTTTGCAATAAAGGCCAAGATACCATTGGCCTTCCTGATCACTTGCTGTACCTGCATGCTATCCTTTTGTGTTTCATGCACAAGTACCCCCAGGTCCTGCTGTAGTGCAGCACTTTGCAATCTTTCTCCATTTAAATAATAACTTGCTCTTTGATTTTTTTCTGCCAAAGTGCATGACCTCACACTTTCCAACATTGTACTCCATCTGCCAAATTTTTACCCACTCACTTAGCCTGTTTATGTCCTTTTGCAGATTTTTTGTGTCCTCACACATTGCTTTTCCTCCCATCTTTGTATCATCAGCAAACTTGGCTATGTTACACTCAGTCCCTTCTTCCAAGTCGTTAATATAGATTGTAAATAGTTGGGGTCCCAGCACTGATCCCTGTGGCACCCCACTAGTTACTGGTTGCCAACCATAGAATTAACCAATTATCCCAACTCTCTGTTCTCTGTTAGTTAGCCAATCCTCTATCCATGCTAATATATTACCCCCAACCCTGTGAACTTTTATCTTGTGCAGTAACCTTTTATGTGGCACCTTGTCAAATGCCTTCTGGAAGTCCAAATACACCACATCCACTGGTTCCCCTTTATCCATCCTGTTCGTTACATCCTCAAAGAACTGCACCAAATTTGTCAAACATGACTTCCCCTTCATAAATCTATGTTGACTCTGCCTGACCGAATTTTGCTTTTCCAAATGTCCTGCTACTGCTTCTTCAATAATGGACTCCAACATTTTCCCAACCACAGATGTTAGGCTAACTGGTCGATAGTTTCCTGCTTTTTGTCTGCTTCCTTTTTTAAATAGGGGCGTTTCATTTGCAGTTTTCCAATCTGCTGGGACCTCAAAATTTTGGTAAATTACAACCAATGTATCCACAATCCCTGCCACTACTTCTCTTAAGACCCTAGGATGCAAGCCATCAGGTCCAGGGGATTTATCTGCCTTTAGTTCCATTATCTTACTGAGTACTGTTGTGTATCTGTAAAGCATGCACTCTCATGTTCCGCCACCAGGGAGCGCATCCTTTGAAGTCCCAAGGGATCCCAGCATCCCTTGGGAGCACTGTATATAAGCCGGCCCCTAAGGCCTGTTCCTCACTCTGGAGTGTCTTAATAAAGACTGAGGTGACTATTACTTTAATAACCTCCCTGTGTGCAGTCTCATCTGTGTTAGGAACACAATAACCAGCGACGAGTATACGAATCCAACGCAAAGATGCAGCAAACTGTGGGCATCCTGGAAAAGTTCTCGGAAGGTGAGGACTGGGAAGCCTATGTCGAATGGCTAGACCAGTACTTTGCAGCCAACGAGCTGGACGGAGAAGGAAGTGTTGCAAAAAGGAGAGCGATCCTCCTCATGGTCTGCTGGGCACCGACCTACAACCTCATGAAGAATCTTCTGGCTCCGGTGAAACCCACAGATAAGTCGTATGAGGAGCTGTGTACACTGATTCGGGAGCATCGTAACCCGAGGAAGAGCATGCTGATGGCGCGGTATCGGTTCTACACGTGCCAGTGATCTGAAGGTCAGGAAGTGGCGAGCTACATCGCCGAGCTAAGGCGACTTGCAGGACAATGTGAGTGTGATGGCTACCTGGAGCAAATGCTCCGAGACTTTTTTGTACTGGGCATTGGCCACGAGAACACCCGACGAAAACTTTTGACTGTAGAGACACCAACCCTCAGTAAGGCCATTGCGATAGTACATGCGTTTATGTCCACCAGTGATAACACCAAACAAATCTCTCAGCACATAAGTGCTAGCAATGTTCATAAATTAACTGGAACTGTGTTTGCGAGCAGAAATGTACAGGGCAGAAACCACGAGTCTGCAACTGCCAGCAGGCCTCAGGTGACACAGATGACTCAGAGTCCGCAACAAAGGATGAACGCAAGGCAATTCACATCTTGTTGGCATTGTGGAGACTTCCATTCATGCCGCTTCAAAGGGTATGTTTGCAAGAGCTGTGGAACAATGGGGCACCTCCAGAGAGCTTGCAGACGAGCTGCAAGCTCTGCAAAACCTGCTAACCACCACGTGGCAGAGGAAGATCGGTCCATGGTGGATCAAAGCAAGTTCGAGCCTCAGAGAGAGGAGGCAGATGCTGAAGTACATTGGGTGCGCACATTTGACGAAAGGTCCACCTATAATGCTAAATGTAAAATTGATTGGCTTACCCATAGCCATGGAACTGGATACTGGAGCTAGCCAATCCATCATGAGTAAAAAGATGTTTGAGAGACTGTGGTGCAACAAGGTACTCAGACCAGCCCTGAGCCCCATCCACACGAAACTGAGAACGTACACCAAAGAGCTCATCACTGTCCTGGGCAGCGCCATGGTCAAGGTCACCTACGAGGGCACGGTGCACGAACTGCCACTCTGCATTGTCCCAGGCGATGGCCCCACACTGCTTGGAAGGAGCTGGCTGGGCAAAATCCGCTGGAACTGGGATGACATCCGAGTGCTATCACATGTCGATGAGGCCTAATGTGCCCAGGTTCTTAACAAATTTCCTTCCCTTTTTGAGCCAGGCATTGGAAACTTTTCCGGGGCGAAGGTGCGGATCCACTTGGTCCAAGGGGCACGACATAATTCACCACAAGGCGCGAGCGGTACCTCACATGATATGAGAGAGCGTGGAAATCGAGCTGGACAGGCTGCAATGTGAGGGCATCATCTCCCCAGTGGAATTCAGCGAGTGGGCCAGCCCGATTGTTCCAGTACTCAAAAGTGATGACACGGTCAGGATTTGCGACGATTATCAAGTAACTCTTAATCGTTTCTCGCTACAGGACCAATACCCGCTACCTAAACAGACGACCTATTTGCGACGCTGGCAGGAGGCAAGACATTCACCAAGCTCGACCTGACTTCAGCCTACATGACGCAGGAGCTGGAGGAGTCTTCGAAGGGCCTCACCTGCATCAACACGCACAAGGGACTGTTCATCGACAACAGATGCCCGTTTGGAATTCGGTTGGCTGCAGCGATCTTCCAGAGAAACATGAAGAGCCTACTCAAGTCGATACCACGCACGGTGGTTTTTCAGGACAATATTTGGTCACGGGTCGGGACACCGTCGAGCACCTACAAAACCTGGAGGAGGTCCTCCAGCGATTGGATCGCGTAGGGCTGCGGCTGAAGAGGTCGAAATGCGTCTTCATGGCAACAGAAGTGGAATTTTTGGGGAGAAAGATCGCGGCGGACAGCATTCGACCCACAGACGCCAAGACAGAGGCTATCAGGAACGCGCCCAGGGCACAGAACGTCATGGAGCTGTGGTCGTTCCTGGGACTCCTCAACTATTTTGGTAACTTCCTACTGGGGTTAAGCACCCTCCTAGAGCCCCTATATGTGTTATTGCGTAAAGGTGAGAACTGGGTATGGAAAAAAAGCCAAGTAATTACTTTTGAGAAAGCCAGAAACATTTTATGCTCCAACAAGCTGCTTGTATTGTATAACCCGTGTAAAAGATTTGTGCTAGCATGTGATGCGTCGTCGTACGGAGTCAGGTGTGTATTACAACAAGCTAACGTTGTGGGGAAGTTGCAACCTGTCGCCTATGCCTCCAGGAGCTTGTCTAAGGCCGAGAGAGCCTCCAGCATGATTGAGAAAGAGGCATTAGCGTGTGTGTTCGGGGTAAAGAAAATGCATCAGTATCTGTTTGGCCTCAAATTTGAGCTGGAAACTGATCACATGCCCCTCATATCCCTGTTCGCTGAAAACAAGGGGATAAATACTAATGCCTCAGCCCGCATACAAAGGTGGGCACTCACGCTATTAGTGTATAATTATATCATCCGCCACAGGCCAAGCACTGAGAACTGTGCGGATGCTCTCAGTCGGCCACCATTGCCCACCACGGGGGTGGAAATGGCGCAGCCTGCTAACTTGTTGATGGTGGCGCAGCCCGCAGACTTGTTGATGGTCATGGAAGCGTTTGAAAATGATAAATCACCTGTCACGGCCCGCCAGATTAGGACTTGGACCAGCCAAGATCCTCTGCTGTCCCTAGTAAAAAACTGTGTACTGCATGGGAGCTGGGCCAGCATCCCCGTTAAAATGCAAGAGCTAATCAAGCTGTTCCAGCGGCGAAAGGACGAGCTGTCCATTCAGGCAGACTGCCTGTTGTGGGGTAATCGCGTAGTGCTACCCAAAAAGAGCAGGGAGACTTTCATCTCGATCTCCACGGCGCACACCCGGGTATAGTAATGATGAAAGCGATAGCCAGATCCCACGTGTGGTGGCCCGGTATCGACTCTGACTTAGAGTCCTGTGTACGGCAATGCAGCGTGTCTGCTCAGTTGAGCAACGCGCCCAGAGAGGCATCACTAAGTTTGTGGTCCTGGCCCTCCAGACCATGGTCAAGGATCCATGTCGACTATGCGGGCCCGTTTCTCAGTAATATGTTCCTGGTGGTGGTGGATGCTTTTTCAAAATGGATTGAATGTGAAATAATGTCGGGAAGCACCGCCACCGCCACCATTGAAAGCCTGAGGGCCATGTTTGCCACCCACGGCCTGCCTGACATAATGGTCAGTGACAACAGGCCATGTTTTACCAGTGCCGAATTTAAAGAATTCATGACCCACAATGGGATCAAACATGTAACCTCGGCCCCATTTAAACCAGCATCCAATGGGCAGGCAGAGCGGGCAGTACAAACCATCAAACAGAGCCTTAAACGAGTCACAGAAGGCTCACTCCAAACCCGCCTGTCCCGAGTACTGCTCAGCTACCGCACGAGATCCCACTCACTCACAGGGGTGCCCCCGGATGAGCTACTCATGAAAAGGACACTTAAAACCAGACTCTCGCTGGTTCACCCCAACCTGCATGATCAGGTAGAGAGCAGGCAGCAGCAACAAAATGTAAACGATGGTCGCGCCACTGTGTCACGGGAAATTAGATCTGAATGACCCTGTGTATGTGGTAATCTATGGACATGGTCCCAAGTGGATCCTGGGCACGGTGATAGCTAAAGAAGGGAATAGGGTGTTTGTAATCAAACTAGACAATGGACAAATTTGCAGAAAGCACCTGGACCAAACGAGGCTGTGGTTCACAGACTGCCCTGAACAACCCACAGCAGACACCACCTTTTACGAGCCCACAACACACCCAAAGGATCAACGACACCACCCCGGAGCTGGAAGTTGAACCCATCACGCCCAACAGCCCAGCAAGGCCAGGCTCACCCAGCAGTCCTGCAGGGCCAACAACACGCCAGCCCAGCGAGGGCACAGCCAACACACCAGAACAGACATTTGTACCGAGGAGGTCCACCAGGGAAAGAAAGGCTCCCAACCGCCTCACCTTGTAAATAGTTTTCACTTTGACTTTGGGGGAGGAGTGATGTTGTGTATCTGTAAAGCATGCACTCCCATGTTCCGCCACCAGGGAGCGCATCCCCTGAAGTCCCAAGGGATCCCAGGATCCCTTGGGAGCACTGTATATAAGCCGGCCCCTAAGGCCTGTTCCTCACTCTGGAGTGTCTTAATAAAGACTGAGGTCAATGTTACTTTAACCTCCCTGTGTGCAGTCTCATCTGTGTTAGGAACACAATAAGTACCTCCTCCTTTGTAATTGTGATTGTGTTAAGTTCCTCCCCCCTATAGCCCCTCAATTATCCACTGTCAGAATACTGTTAGTGTCCTCTACCGTAAAGACTGATACAAAATATTTGTTCAGAGTTTTTGCCATCTCCATGTTCCCCATTACTAATTCCCCGGTCTCGTCACCCAACATTTACTTTAGGCACCCTTTTCCTTATTATATACCTATAGAAACTCTTGGTGTTTTTATGTTTTGCGCTACTTTACTTTCATAGTCTATTGTCCCTTTCTTAATCATTTTTTTTAGTCGTTCTTTATTGGCTTTTAAAAGCTTCCCAGTCTTCTGTCCTCCCACTAGTTTTGGCCACTTTGTATTGTATGTCCTTGTTTTTAATTGGATACCGTCCTTTATTTCTTTAGTTCGCCATGGGTGGTTAGTCATGTATGCTACCCTTTAACCTGCTTTTCTGTTTGCAAACCTTTTAGCTGTATTTGCCTCTTATTAAAAATAACTCTTTGTTTTCCCTTGCAGCACCACAGGATTACCTTGTGCAGACTCAGAAGGTTTATGGTGGACTCAGAGTGACCTGCACAGACTGAAAGCTGGATTGAAATTGTTCTAGAGAAGAAAACTTTATTTTTAAAATTTTTCCCTTTTCTAGACCTCTCTTTCCCCTCCCTTATTCAGGTTTGTGGGTGCACCTGTCGTTGCACATGGGTATATCTGATAACCGGCCACTTGTTGAAGGCTCTCCACACCAAACCCAAACTTGCCTCCCTTTTTTCTGATGCTGACAGCCCTGCTGTATATTTCCAATATTTACCATTTCTTTCAAAGTCCATACAGTTCGTTTATGATGGGCTCTCAAAATAAAGATCGGCATTGCAGGCAGCCCCAGGCTTTGAATTGACAATCTGGGTAGAATGAAATATTTTACTGGTTACAGTCTGCCCTAAAGCTAGTTTTCTTAAAACTAAATGTTGAGATTCCTTTCATATACTCAATCATATTTGTGTTTATAGAATTCTGTAATATTATATGCATGTAAACTGGTAGGTGGAGACCATATTTTTTTCATATTGCAAAAATAAATCCTGACAGCTAACTCAGTCCCAATGTTTTTTTTTTGATTATGGTTCGGTCTTTCATTGTTCTTCCCTCATGCTCATTTCTCATCTGTCTGACAACAGCTCCTCCTTTTCTTTGATAATGCTTTATTTATTTTTTTATCAAACAATGCTTGTTTTGAGTTTTATCTTCTCTTCCCATGGCTCTAGCTGGTATGGATTCACCCTTGCCTTTTTCTTTCCCTCTGAGAAAATTGCAAATCTAATGTGTATAAGGTAGAACACAACCAGATTATTGCTACCAAAATGCATTGATGCCCCAGCCAATTTAGGGTTGCTAACCAGAAAAAGTGCAGGATTGAGGCAAGAAGTGGGATCATTGCTAGAGTGCAGAGCTCTGCTGGTGAAAAACTGAGGGTGAATAAGAAAAAGTTAACATGTTAAATGATTACTTCCTGGGAGTATTCGCTACAAGACAGCCTAATAGCATGCCATCATAGACTATTCTATAACTGGCTTCAAAGTCATGTGAAATGAGATAATAAACATGCTTAAAACTAAAAGCCGTGAGAGGGGAGAATGAGAAGTTCCCGAGGATGCTGAGACACTGCATGGAATCCCTAAATTGTTGATGGACATTATGGGGGGGAAGGGGAGGGAAAAAGTGCATCCAGGGTAGGATCCTCCGGGTTGAAAATAAGGCACTTGGCTGCCTACTTCCATGAAAAGTGCCCAAACTATCAATCTCTTAGTTTTAATTGGCAAATTCATGGAATCAATTAGGAAAATGTTTTTCATCGCCTATATGAAAACTACCTTGTTAAATGGCAGTCAACATTCTTTCAGAAGGGAGAGTTTTACCTGACCAACCTCTTGAGGTATTTGAGGCTGTGACATCCCAAATTGACATTGGAAATCCTCACACTGTACTTGGTGGCTCAGGGATCAGAGCTGGGCCCCTATCATTTTTAATCTACAGAATATGCTGGACTCGGAAGCAATGTCACAGATGTTAAACTGAATAAGCAGTTTCATTTTCAAAATTTACAAATCAGAACGATAACAGATGAAAATCCACACCAGCTATTACACCCAAGGATGGGAGATACACAATGAACTAGGTAGGGATGAGGCTGAGATATGAATATTTGTAGACTTAACACTCAGGATGTCCAGTCTTTGCAGAGCAGCAATCAACAAAAGCTGAGCCATGTCTACTCAATTGAATACAATTCTGAGGCTATCATAACTAACTGTATTGTGCTCTGGTCAAGCTGCATAACATAAAAAATAGGAGCAGGAGTAGGCCATATGACTCCCATCATTCAGTAAGATCACGGCTGAACTTCTACATCAACTCCACTTTCTCTGCATATCCCTTGATTCCCTTTATGCCCAAGAACTAGCGATTTCAGTCTTGAATATACTCAACGACTCAGCATCCACAGCCCTCTGGAGTAGAGAATTCCAAAGATTCACAACTATCTGAGTGAAGAAATGTCTCCTCATCTCAGTCCTAAATGGCTGACCCCTTAACCTGAGACTATGACCCCTAGTTCTAGACACTCCAGCCAGGGAAAAGAGCCTCTCAGCATCTACCCTGTCAAGCCCTCTTCAGAATTTTAGACATTTCAATGCGATCACCTCATTCTTCTAAACCCCAGAAAATGAGATAACTTTTATTTATATAGCACCTTTAACATAAAACATTAAATAAAAAAAAATAGAATATTTATATTTAATAATAAATATAGGCCCATTCTACTCCGTCTCTCCTCAGGACAGCCCACTCATCCCAGGAATTAATCTAGTGAACCTTTGTTGCATCCCCTCAAAGGCAAGTATATCCTTCCTTGGGTAAGGAGACCTAAACTACACGTTACTCAGTGTTTTCTCACCAAAGCATTATATAACTGCAGTAAGACTCCTATACTCTTGTACTCCAACCCCCTTGCAATAAAGGGCAACATACTATTTGACTTCCGAACTGCTTGCTGTACCTGCATGTTAACTTTGTGGTACAAGAACGCCCAAATCTCTCTGAATACCATCATTTATAGGGTCTCACCTTTTAAATTAAAAAAAAAAAGCCTTTCCATTCTTCCTACCAAAGTAGAACCGTTCAAACTTCCCCATATTTATACTCCATCTGCCACCTTGTCCAAGCACTTAACTGGAGCACTTGACCAGTCTATATCCATTTGCAGCCTCCTCACAGCTTACTTTCTCACCTAGCTTTATATCATCAGCAAACTTGGATCTATTACACTCTGTCCCCTCAGCTAAGTCATTGAAATAGATTGTAAATAGTTGAAGCCCAAGAACTGATCCTTCCGGACCCCACTAGTTATGCCCTGCCATCCCGAAAATGATCAGTTTATTCCGGCTCTGTTTTCTGTCCTTTAACTAATCCTCAATCTATGCTAATATTACCCCCAAACCCACTTGATTGGTGTATTCCATTTTGATCATTGACAAAGGAACCCCCCCCTCCTAAACCCTGGCTTTGGTGCAGGCCAATCGCCGGAGCAGAAGTCTGAGTTATGAAAAAACTTAAACTCTTCAGCCTTGAAAGGAGGTGAATGAAAGGGGACCAAACCAATATTGCCAAACAAGAGGACCTGGGTATAAACTGATAATAGAAAAAGTCAGGACTAATATGCAAAATGTAAATAGTTTTCCAGGTAAGGTAGTAGAAGCAAAAACATCAGTGTCAGTCAAGAGGCTGTTGGATGTGATGGGGGAAATTTAGAGAGATGGGCCAAATAGTCTCTTGCACTGTACCTATTTTTGAAAAGCTGCATGCTGTTCAGTACTCAGGTCAGTACTATATGCAAATCATTAACTGCATCAAAAGGATCATGCACTAAAATCCTTTTAAAAGTTATGATAAAGCTTTTGCTTACTTCATTACAAGTGTAAAGTGCTATTATACTCCGATACTAAGTTCACCACCCCCATAAAATGAATAATGTAAGAAATCAACATAAATCTTCCAGAGGTAAGTTTTATTGAATACATGTAACATAAATTGTGTAGTAAATTACATTTTTAAATCCTTTTACTACAAATTGGTTACATTTGGCACTAATAATAAACATGAACATTTGTGTAGGGCAGATTTTTTGGTAGTTATAACCTTTACTTCATGCAAACGTCAAACACTAAATTTAAAACATTCGTAAATTGCACACCTTATATGGAACACATTCCAATGCACAGAAATACCAACCCATTCGAAGTTATGTCCATAATCCTGTTTGAAAAGGCACAGAAATCAGTGTCATTACCCTGCGACTCCTAGAGTGCACTCATCATAAAGCTGTGAATGTATTAATTACCTGAATATACACTTCATATTCATACCACTTTCAAAGTATAATCTTTCTGTTCAGTTCTATTGTACAGATCCAATGAAGGCAACACTGCAATATCATAGCAGGTTTTATGCAAAATAGGTTTTAAAGGCCACTTTAAATTAATGCCAAGATGTCATTTACAATGCCATGTATATATGGCGCAAAAATGTTAATGTTGAAGAGATAGCCAATCTTGCAGTGTTATTCCTAGGACTTGGGTA
This sequence comes from Pristiophorus japonicus, assembly GCF_044704955.1. NCBI lineage: Eukaryota > Metazoa > Chordata > Chondrichthyes > Pristiophoridae > Pristiophorus > Pristiophorus japonicus. The sequence goes on from NC_091982.1 coordinate 19,774,904, forward strand.
AGTTGTAGTGGTGGGTGTGTAAAATTTTTGCATTGTCTACATTGTGTGGAAAACAGCAACACTTTTGGAATTTGTCCTTTTAATCTTGTGTTGTATCTGGAGACCGCATTTTAAGCTGTACTGGACAGGTTTGCCATTGGTGTTGGTCAAGATGGAACATCGCACAAGAAGGGTATTGCATAATATTATAGCATATTGGGTTAAGTACAATTTTAGCTACCGCGGATTGGTACCAATATGCTAGTAAGCTAGTGACAGCATGGTTTCATTTAGAACTAGCCACTGAAAATAAAGCGCACTTGTTGCAGACAAAGAATAGCTGCTGCTGTGCAGTATTTGTATACATAAACAACTGTAGTGATCTCTCATGAATGCACCCATTTTAATATTCAATTTACATTGTACAAAAGCTGCTTAGACATCAAATAAAACCAAAGCGCACAAGATTTGTGTTGCAACAATGTGAAAATGATTTAAAATCATAGCAGCTTTCTTATATTTATCAATACAATAAAAGATCAGCTCGAGTTAGCTGTTCACTGTGTTCAAAATTAAGAGCATAATTATACCATCCAACACTTGGCACAATTTATCACACATTATCCATACATGTTGCACATTAAAAGGTACTGATTATATAGAGTGCTTAAAAACACATCTGCCTTTGTTTTTTTTCTCAAGGAGACAGAGACACATTTTGTCATTAAGACTTACATTTTGTTTGGGACTACAAACCCAAAGAGTTTTTTTGTTTTACTACAGATAAAAGCCAACATGTTCATTTTGTAAGGAACAGAACAAAAACTAGCTCAAGAAAACAACTGGTCTATTCTAATAAAATATATAAATTATATATATATTTTCACACAATATCAAGCTATCTGTACACAAGCTATCTAAACACAGCGTATCTACTCTACAACAAACTGTATGATCTCTTCAAACAAGTTTCACTGAATATGGTACACTTCTTAGATTATATCTGGGGACGTGTACAAACCCCAGATACGTAGCAAAGAGAAAGCAACTAATCAAGCCAAATCATTTTTACAAATCTTTTACAGGAAAAAAACAGACGTCTTCGAGCTTACGGTTGTAGATGCAGCCAACAAAAGCAGTAACTAGGAGGGTCTCACTGAACACCACTCAAAACATTTTATTGGTGTCTAACTCACATAATGCAGATTTTGCTTAGCTCATTACGCAGATTACTGTCATTCTTGCAACTGGTTGAAGAGACCATCCTACCCTACATTCCTTGTGCAAAAAAAGCCATTCCTAAATTGCACAGGAAGGTCTAATATATTGCCCTTTTGCTGGGTTTCCGAACCTTTGCATAGAACAGGGCAGGCGGGTGAGGGTACAAAATGCTCTGTGTAAATCTAAGGGAAAAAAAATCACATCCTGAATATCAACAATGTTGCTTAAAGCTGCAGCATCCCTTTTTGGCTTCACCAGACAATTTCAAACCTATCCAGAATTTCCTATAGATTTGTATAAGTAGTTATACACAGAGTTCTTTTCGTGCAGTAATTTTTCTGAGCGCCTAGATTAATTCTTCTAAAATTAATTTTTAAAAACTGAAATTCTTTCACTGTCATCCTATAATGTGTTTGAAGAGGCAACGATAGATTTGTAGTCTGATATTCTGCTTAAGTTGACCAAAAGGAGGCTGTAGCTTAAACTTGGCCATATTTCTTTTAAAGAAACACTTCAAAGATTTTCTTTGCAGAGGTAAGGGGTCCTCAACATCCTAATAACTAGAGTTATGCAGGCAATAAGGTTGAAAAATATTGTTTCCATTAAAAGTGACTGATTTTAATTAACAGTGTATACTTCTAAATACTCTGAGTGGTATCACCTCGTCCAGCTGCACAGAATTTAGTCAAATAGAGGCTGGGATATCATCAGGAAAGTACCATGTATTATACACAAAAGATATGCACAAGAAAACAGAATAAAGAATTATTTAAAAATAAATCTCTGAGTCACACAACCCATTTTCTCAAGAGGCTAAATGCGTGATTCCCAATGAGGAGGTAGTGCGAATCCCAGTCCTATACTTGCGTCTGTCCAATATTGATTTCAATTTCACAATTGGGTTTCTAGCTGGAACACTGGGTTAGAGAAAAGCTGAAGATTTCATTGTGTAATAGTGTGTGAAATTTCATACTGTATTCATTGAAAACATCCAGAAGTACAGCTATGGATTCTGTTCTCCAAGATAGGGGAGTATTGAGAGAGCATTTTGAGATATATAACACTATTTTGAAGAACGGGTAGCTACGGGTCTATCACTGGTAATGACAATGGCAGGAGTGATTTTAGGAGATGAATTATGTATCACATAAGAAACGTAGCACAAACAATTGAAGTGTATTGGCTTAAGTGCAATTGTTCCTATAGCATACTGGTACCCAATAGATTATTAACCTTAGCAATTCTACTGAATTAGTTGCCCCACTCATTTTGTTTTTTGTGCACTGGGGGGGACACAGGATGCCATTGAGAATCGGGAAGAAATCAGTGGCATTGACTCGTCTGTGAGTGGAAGATTTGTTGGGCTATAAAAGGGGACAGGTAGGGGAGAAGAGGATGAGAAATATCAGATAACGTGGATCTACAATCTTATAGCGTAAGCACACATGATTAGAACAGGCATAGTAAGTGAAGCTGAAATTTACAAAATGCTGGTGGTTGAGGTTTTAGTCTTAGTTTGACAAGTACAGTGGATAAGTAGCATAGCTATTTTTGCACGTAAAATAGCCTAGTGTAAAAAAGAACCCCTGACTGTTGAGCTACTATTGGAAACAATATTTTTTAATCCTAATAAATACATTACAAATAATGATGCTAATACTGTACACAATATGTGTGCACATCTGAACATGAATTAAAAATTCAGGTCTACAAACTACTGTGCCCAGTAAAAATTCATACATACCCATGGGCTACTCCCAGTGACACATAGTGTCACAAACATTGTGGCAAGATTTGATAAAGCTATTCTACCGATGATAACTGTACATTTAATAAATATTTTTCTACAATCAAGAAAAGAGATACAATTTGTATCAACAAACAAAGGTCATTTCTGATCATTCCAGGCATTGCTGTTTGCTGTATTGAAATGTAAGCTACAAAATTAGTTTTGGTACACAACAAATGATGTGTATTTTTTTTTTTAATCAACTGTCACCAATTTTCTGCACTCCTCTCCTGAAGGTGCTGACTCTTGCTGGGATCTGGTTCCCTAGACAGCAGCAGCCCTTTGGTAACCTCACTGAAGTGGCCGTGATAGTGAAGGCAGCCACAGGGGCGATCAATGCTGAGACCAATCCTGTCCTTAGCCAACACCGACACACATGCACTTTCAACGGGGGTCATTGCTTAGTGATCAGGACCAGGGAGCCTGGCTGATTGTTCCCCTCCCTGCCTCTGAGCCTAATTGTAGTGCCCATACGACCAGCCTGGCTGTTATCAGCCAACTCAACACAGACCAGGGACTGGATGAATTTGCTAGCCATCAGGGGAACAGAATGATGAGTACAGTTTATTAATTAGCTACAGAAAGGCCCACCATTTTGTAGAGATAGTACTATAAAGTTAGTGTACTCTATATAATTAGTGGATACACATTAATTTAAAAGTGTTTACATTTTAGAAACATTAAAAATGTGCACCGACAGAATTGTGAAGTAAAATTTTGTAACAAATTGGTAGTTTTAAACTAAAGTGATGATACTGCCTTCATAGGAAATATAAACAACTACACAGCATTTGCAAGCCATTAGCAAAATGACAGAAACAACCCTGACTGCAGCCTCACATTCCATGTGTTTCATAGTAAGAAACATTTAGGCAGTGTCAGACCTTCTCATGAAGAAACAAAAAGGCCCCTAAAGACCTTCTCAACTTTCATGAAAAACTTTTTTTAATCAACAAGACCTAGCTTGAAACATATCAAGCTCGTCAAATTTCAGCAATATACATTGCTTTTAAAGATAGTGGCACATCAGTGCAGTCTGAAGACAAAATATAATAATGCTTTAAAAAGGTATTTTGGCTGCAAATTTTCCACCCTTAAAAGGAGGTTATGATTTAAAGAAAATAGTTTGACGTGCCATACCTCTTTTGGTTGGGAACCTGAAAAAGGAAATAGATACCTTACGTGAAGTTTGATCATTTGAAACTGTGCAAACCATTTGCAATGTTCAAATATTTATGGGTTTAATTTGCTCCATGCAGTCTTTAGCACCCAGTAAGTTCTTGTCTGCACTATTTGCAACGTCCTGTTTAAAATTACATTTATTTCCACTTGGAACTTGAATTGTACTTTTTAATTTCAAGCTGTATACAATTCATAAATGGGGCACATTTTGAAATTTAGGTTGAAAAGATAACTTTTCAAGAAAAAGTAAAAATTCAAATACATCTTATAACTTGGAAAATTGTAAAAGTCAAAAATAGATGGGTTGTAGCTTTAGAAAAAAATGCAAGGTATTTATTTCCTCTTCAAAGCTGCCTTAACCCCTACAGATAATAGAACGGCATTAAGTTATTTATAACATTCTTAAACCCACTGTGTTAGGCAACATATATTTCACAAATGTTGTGCACTTAAACGGACTTCCGTTTGTTTGTCCTGTCAATACGTAATTGGCCCTCAGCCTTCCAAATAGTTTTTTTACCGTCCAGAACGCAGTTGTTTGGCAACAATCTCTGCAGCAAGATGCTGGGGATCAGTCACATGAGGATTCTTTTCCATTACTGCATGAACTATGTCTGCTGGGAAGATGTTACAAAGGTTTCGATAGGTTTGGTACTGATGTTCTCGGATTGTCAGATGGTCCTGGTGCTCGGTGGGCATCCCTTGCCATGGCAACCGCCAGATCTGCTCAATCTTTTCTGGCATACTTCTGAACATACCAGGTTCATAACTGGGCTGCATCAGATTATTAGTCAACGGGTATGAAGGGTACCTGTAGGAATCTGTGACACATGGCAGGTGGTCCCAGCTAGTGTGTTGCTCTCTGCATAGTGGAGGTCTTCGTTGCCTCATTGGATTACTCTCATACAGTCGTGAGTCAGAAATGCTGTCCAGCCTAGTCATTACCAGGGCCCGCCCTGGCTGGTTATTAGTGGACGGATGAATGTTTTGAGGAACAGGGTAGTCCCCAGGACAACTGGAACGAGCTCCAACAGCAGAATGCTGGATATGAGGAACTAAATGGGAGATGGGCTGTTTACGCTGGGGCTGTTTTGGCTCCTCGGGTCCATAGCTCTGCACTCTTGTTAAAGGTTCGTGATAGCCATGAATGAAAGGCTGGAGCCTATTCTGTGATTGTGGCTGATGGGTTTTCACATTTTCTTCTGGACCTGGATCTACAGTGCCTAGGTATGCCAGGTCACTGTATGAAGAATAGGAATCATTACTTGTAATGCAGGTTTCTGAGTGAGGACTAGTGTTTCTGGGATACAAACCATGATCCGAATCCAACCCATAATAACTGTCATGGTTACGCATACTGTTGATGCTTAAGTTTGAAAACTCACTTATCATAGAGTAATAGCCAGTGTCCAAAGTTGAGTCATATTTTGGATACTGTTCTGTATAACTCACAGGGTTTCCATGGCTGTTGGTTACAAGGATGGGTGGATAATGTAATGTGGATATATGGTCTTGTGAGGATTTCTGGTGAGTGAACTGTTTGGAGCATGGCACTGGGCTGCTTGCAGATCTGGTACTCATGGCACTGGCTGCATGGCATTTATTGGGCTGAAATGCAGGTACACTTGTCGCAGTGATCAAAGAAGGCACAGAGTTAGTCTCGAGTCTGCGAGCTGGTGTCAACCTCTCCTCTGGCTCGCAAACTACAGATCGTATGCTGGGGTCAGACTGGCGCTTTGGAGCCACACGCTTGATCTCGGAGAGGGTTTCTCCTTTCACACCTGATATGGCAATGCCGCATTTTGCCAGGGCTCCTTCGCTCATAGTTTTTACAGCACACAACTTAGCACTGGCACGAAGCTCATCGGCAACTGATCTCTGCGGCTGGTTAACACGTTCTGGATGATAGTATTTACACTTGTGTCCATAAGTGCACTTCTTCCCTGTCAAATCATAACCAGAAACCAAGTAAGATCAAGATTGATAAGCAAACTACCCTTCAACTGACTTATTCATCATCACAAACCTACAAAACAAGGCTATTATCTTTAAAACAATTTACATTATTCCAGGGTCGCTCGATAAGAGTTGGTTTCTACTCCCCTTGTGGTCTAGTAAGTGATGACATCATCACCCAAATCAGAAGAACCGAGGTTCAATCATTTAGATCACTGAGGTAGTGATGTAATCTCAGGTTCCGATTCTGATCATTATCCAACCCATCATAGGCAGTCCCTCGCAATCGAGGAAGACTTGCTACCACTCCTGAAGTGAGTTCTTTGGTGGCTGAACAGTCCAATACGAGAGTCACAGGTGGGACAGATAGTCGTTGAGGGAAAGGGGTGGGTGGGACTGGTTTGCCGCACGCTCTTTCCGCTGTCTGCATTTGATTTCTACATTCTCTCAGCGATGAGACTCGAGGTGCTCAGTGCCCTCCCGGATGCACATCCTCCACTTAGGGCAGTCTTTGGCCAGGGACTCCCAGGTGTCAGTGGGGATGTTGCACTTTATCAGGGAGGCTTTGAGGGTGTCCTTGTAGCGTTTCCACTGCCCACCTTTGGCTCATTTGCCATGAAGGAGCTCCGAGTAGAGCGCTTGCTTTGGGAGTCTCGTGTCTGGCAAGCGGACTATGTGGCCTGCCCAGCGGAGCTGATCAAGTGTGGTCAGTGCTTCAATGCTGGGGATGTTAGCCTGAATGAGGACGCTGATGTTGGTGCGCCTGTCCTCCCAGGGGATTTGTAGGATCTTGCGGAGACATCGTTGGTGATATTTCTCCAGCAATGATCCTTGCTGGATAGTACATCTGTGTGGACATTGGGTAAAACTTATCATGACTGGCTGTGAAGCCCTCAACAGTTGAGTAGCCTGTCCACACTTAACTGTCTCAACTCATATGTGAAGAATCGCCACCTGGATGCGACAACAGGGCTGTCAGCACCCATGCAATGATACATTAACAATAGTCAACACCGTTAAGAGAGGAGGGGAGAAAACTGACAAATACCAGATTGTGGGCTAGAAACTGTCCCAGGCGGTGGTGCAAGACCGGCAGTATCGGATTGGTTGCCCGATATATACAGCGCCTGATATTCAGCTCCACTGACTGCATACAATGGATGGCCAATCCGATACCGGCCATCTCACGCCACCACAGAGATTCATTTCTTGGCCTATGTTTTCTTACAGTTTTTTGAACAAATGCAAAATTGGTCCAAACAGTTGAGAGCCAACTAGATTTGCAGATCTAATTATCAGCAAGTTACTAATGCTTACCATAAGGACAAGGCTGTTTCTTGTGTTCTGGAATAACGGGACGCTTTCGCAGGAAGTTATCCAAGCTGGGACCATGACGTCCTAAAGGATCATCGGGTGGCATGAACCTTGAAATAATGAAACAAACCACCGGTCAGTTACATGCAATTCATACAAATTGTACACTTTATTGTACTGAGTTACATACTGGCCATTCACCTTTGAAACCCAGGTTCAAATATCGCCCAGACTGAATGGATGCAAGTCTCCACTGTCTGCTGGCTGTATTGCCCTACATGAAATACATTTCGGCACTCTCAGAGTACAGCTCAAAACTATCCCCAATTGAAAATAAAGTGACAATCTCATGCAGAGGCCACTGCACGGCCGGTCTGGGAAATATTACATTACATCGTATTTACAGCGCAGAAACAGGCCATTTGGCCCAACAGATTTTGCCGGCAGAAAAATGTTCATTTCTAAAATTGAGGTTGAGATGCTTTGTTGGGGCAGAGTGGATTGCGTTTTATTTTGTATCTAATCCACTTCTACACCTCATCTGGGAGGGCTTGATACTGACACTGAATGTCTGAAAAGAAAAGTTTTCCATTCCCAAGACTAACAGCCCTCACCTTGATGGGCACGATAGTTTTTCTAAAAAATAGAAAAAAGCATCATTACATATAAAAAAAAGACCATTGTGTTTACAACACTTACTTGTCGTTCACAAAGGAGTACATTAGAAGACGTTCCTCTATAAATTTCTTCCACTCGGGTTTCTCATTCTGCAGATCCCTGTAGTTATCATTTGACACAATAATACCATCAGAGTCAAAGGCCAGCTTCACTATGAATCGATCATCGTAGCACACCACTCTCCTCCCTTGCACCCGTCGGGATGGCGTGAAGACCAGAATTTTCTCTTTCTCAAGTTTGCGCAATATTTCTTGATCTGCAGAATTGAGTAATTACTTTGGTATTAAATAACATTTTTATAAAACAAACGCATTCAACACTGAATGAGTGAGATGGTGTCAAGTGGAACTTTTGACTGGGCTCTAAAAGTACATTAAAAATTGTCATTTATCAATCCACTCTCAGCAGCACTGAAAAACAAAACTGGAAGGGTCGTTTTGCAGTAGTGCTGCACTTATTCAGAACGTAAAACATGAAAATACAAAGTGCAAAATAGAGATAATTCAAAGTGATTTTTTTTTACAATAATTAACTCTATTGTAAACTAAATGCATCTCAAGTTGATTCCTGGTCAGTGCGAGTTAGCTAAATTCAGTTGGGCTCCCTTGGGCTAGAGATTGATTACAATAGATCTATCATAGAGTTTATCACTCCTGATTATCAGACTTGGCTCTGATGCCACCCACAGTTGAACAGCCTACTGACATGCAGGCCTAGGTATTCCTCTGTGGTAGGATTCCTAACAGCAGTGCATTGGGGTGAGACACCCACCAGTTTAACCCTGCCCTAAGCGTGCCAGATCTTTAGGAATCAGGCTAATTAGAATATTGGTGTTTGGCTGCTGTGGTGTTTCTGGAGTTGCCAGCTCATGCAGGAGGGAAGGAAATTGTCTGCAGCTCTTATTCCAGTACAGTATGGCAGGCTGTGCCAGTTTTTTAAAAATGTATTTTTAAGTCTCCAGAAACTCTAAACAAATATTTTGTATCAGTCTTTACGGTAGAGGACACTAACATTATCCCAACAGTGGATAGTCAAGGGGCTATAGGGGGGAGGAACTTAACACAATCACAATCACTAAGGAGGTGGTACTCAGTAAGATAATGGGTCTAAAGGCAGATAAATCCCCTGGACCTGATGGCTTGCATCCTAGGGTCTTAAGAGAAGTAGCGGCAGGGATTGTGGATGCATTAGTTGTAATTTACCACAATTCCCTGGATTCTGGGGAGGTCCCAGCAGATTGGAAAACTGAAAATGTAACGCCCCTATTTAAAAAAGGAGGCAGACAAAAAGCAAGAACCTATAGACCAGTAACCTAACATCTGTGGTTGGGAAAATGTTGGAGTCCATTATCAAAGAAGCAGTAGTAGGACATTTGGAAAAGCAAAATTCGGTCAGGCAGAGTCAGTATAGATTTATGAAGGGGAAATTGTTTGACAAATTTGCTGGAATTCTTTGAGGATGTAATGAACAGGGTGGATAAAGGGGAACCAGTGGATGTGGTGTATTTGGACTTCCAGAAGGCATTTGACAAGGTGCCACATAAAAGGTTACTGCACAAAATAAAAGGTCATGGGGATGGGTGTAATATATTAGCACGGATAGAGGATTGGCTAATTACCAGAAAACAGAGAGTCGGGATAAATGGTTCATTCTCTGGTTGGCAACCAGTAACTAGTGGGGTGCCGCAGGGACCAGTGTTGGGACCCCAACTTTTTACAATCTATATTAACGACTTGGATGAAGGGACCGAGTGTAACGTAGCCAAGTTTGCTGATGATACAAAGATCAGAGGAAAAACAGTGTGTGAGGAGGACACAAAAAATCAGCAAAAGGACATAAACAGGCTAAGTGAGTGGGCACAAATTTGGCAGATGGAGTATAATGTTGGAAAGTGTGAGGTAATGCTATTTGGCAGAAAAAAATCAAAGAGCAAGTTATTATTTAAATGGAGAAAGATTGCAAAGTGCTGCAGTACAGCGGGATCTGGGGATACTTGTGTATGAAACACAAAAGGATAATATGCAGGTACAGCAAGTGATCAGGAAGGCCAATGGAATCTTGGCTTTTATTGCAAAGGAGATGGAGTATAAAACCAGGGAAGTCTTGCTACAGCTATACAGGGTATTGGTAAGGCCACAGCTGGAATACTGCATGCAGTTTTGGTTTCCATATTTACGAAAGGATATACTTACTTTGGAGGCAGTTCAGAGAAGGTTCACTAGGTTGATTCTGGGGATGAGGGGGTTGACTTATGAAGAAAGGTTGAGTAGGTTGGGCCTCTACTCATTGAAATTCAGAAGAATGAGAGGTGATCTTATCAAAATGTATAAGATTATGAGGGGGCTTGACAAGGTGGATGCAGAGAGGATGTTTCCACTGGTGGGGGAGACTAGAACTAGAGGGCATTGTCTTAGAATAAGGGGCCGCCCATTTAATACTGATATGAAGAGAAATTTCTTCTCTCCCAGGGTTGTAAATCTGGAATTCGCTGCCTCAGAGAGCTGTGGAAGCTGGGACATTGATTAAATTTAAGACAGAAATATACAGTTTCTTAAACGATAAGGGAATAAGGGATTATGGGAAGCGAGCAGGGAAGTGGAGCTGAGTCCATGATCGGATCAGCCATGATCTTATTGAATGGTGGAGCAGGCTCGAGGGGCAGTATGGCCTACTCCTGCTCCTATTTCTTATGTTCTTATTAGGCAAGGTAACCCTTTTATTTGTGATTCCTTGCTTCCATTCTACCTAGCAATGCCAGATGCCAGGAAAGCAATGGCATTACTAACACCCAGTATTGCTAAAAATACATCAGAAGACTTTTTTCTATCAACATCCTATAACTTGCATTCCACCCACCTAATGTGGGTGGACTGGCTCGCTTCCAGCAGAAAATCCTGCAAATAGTGACAGTGTTTGGGGAGCAGCTTACAACATTTCCCACTGTAATCCACCCTGAAATACACCTCGCGTGTGAGTACGGTCTCCATTTGAAGTTAATATTTCCTCCCGCTCTCCTTTCAGATACTGATGGAATTGATGTGTATTTCCAGCATTTTCTATTTTTACTTCACATCTTCTAGCTTTCACATTTTAAAAAAAGTAATCTATTTTTATAGGATCAGATCATTAATACATCATCACGGTGTGACAAGTCTAATTACCTTTAATGGGTGCATCTGGTCTGGACTGTTCCTTCCTCCATGCAGGAACAAATACTGTGATGTCTTTGTGTCCCTTTTCCAGGAAATATTCTGCAGCCAACTGAATCCCAAGGCAAGAGAACACTTCCTTGTTTCCATGACTACGAGGAAATTAAAGCTTTGATCAATTTCGTGCTTTAAGGTTGACCTTGGCTGACATTGTGGCTGATGTAATTGTGAAGTCACACGAGTGGGACAGTATGGGGACAGAGATTTATTGTAATTACTGAACATTTATGACACAATCAAGGCAAATGATTGCATTTGTGAAGTGGAGTAAGGAGATTAAACATTTCTCATTGCATGCTAAGTATGTCTCACACAGGATTGCAAATTAGATGCATAAAGTAATTGCATACTATGAAAAAAAGCTTTGCTTTATTTTAAAATAAACCAAATTGCTTGGCATGCAGCTGGGGTCAATGTGATTATAAATAGATTGTACAAAGCTGCAAGTGACACAGTTTCCTCAGTCATTCCAGAAAATTGGATTTTCAAGAACAGATGTTGTTGTCCAGCTCATTATCGACTACCTTGAAATTTAGGGAAGACGCAGATGACATCATGTAAAGCATCACCGTGCGTAGGCCTCCGTGGGAGGAATTAATTATATTCTCTAGGATAGCAGAGAATCTATAAAAATAGGTCCAGCTGGGGTATTATACATTTCACAGAGTGCGGCACTCAACACTTTCTGCCGTCATTTCTTAACTGCATTCGCTCTACAATGTCAATACACCATTACTAATTACGGTGGGCAGTATCATCATCATTCTGCTTCACAGCAAGAATCTTTTTTTGAAAGGATTTTTTCCTTGTCCGTTTCACTTTCCCCCCCCCACCCGTTGTCCTATTTTGTACAGTTCTTTGCCAGATTAGATTTTCCAGGGAGGAGCTGCTACATCGTTAATCTTTACCTCTCCTGGCGGGCATACAGGGAGCTCGGATATTGAGAAAAGAACCAGGCATGGTGCTGTACAAGATGATGAAGTGGTTAGCAGGAAATCTGCTTTAAAGAATGAAATAGGAATCATGGATTTGTAGCAACCAAGTGTTGTGATTGTGCATGAAAAAGAAAGGAAAAGGGCAAGGAGAGGAAGGCACCAAATATCATTTTATTTGTTTCCTCCCCACTACCTAGTCTAACTGACTATTCTTCATGTGCAAGCCTGGACAGAGAGCATTGATGGGCTGTTCGTCATGGAGGGCATCACAGCCAAGCCCAATCCTGTCCTCACTTGACATCCACACGCGCACACTTTCCAATCAAAGAAGAAGGATAGTACTCCGGATTGTGAATTGATTTGTTAACCTGACTAGCCTAGGTTAACTGAGGCTAACTGTACCACCAACTGCTGGTTCAGCTGAAATCAGCCACCTCACCACAGAATGGGGATCGAACCTGGCTGTTTTTTGGTGTGCGTGGCTTCAGTGTGACACTGAGCAGTGCCTTTGCCCACTGGGCTAACAATGTCATCCTTTCTTACGACGTTTGAAATTGGTCATTTTGTATCAGTAAAGCAGTATTGCAAAGGTAATCTTTAGCAGTAAGTAGGACACAAACAAGCCCCTCTGTAATTTTATGCAGATAACATCCCATAATTAAACATATTTGAAGTATATTTCCTGAGACAGAGATTTGCCTAAGACTGGATTACAAAGATGCTTACAACATAGCAATAAAAGTCCATGACAGAACAGAAAGGGGATGATTAATGGCTTCATTAATTAATTGCACTGGGTTGATAGTGTAGCAAATCCCCAAATAAATAAAATTCCCTTCGTAAAGTATAACAACTTCTTTACAAATATTTTAAATTGTAAAATGCACTCTTCCACGTTAGTCCAATAGCAGCTCCTTTCCTTGTTATCCAAGCAAAGCATTAGGCTGGAATTGTGCTGACAGTTGGGTATGAATGACTTTCAGTTGGCAGTGTTCAGGTCCAATGATAATTCACCTAAAGGGCACTTTGCTTCTAAAAATACAACCGCAAAACTGGGTGCTGCAGTGGGCTAACCTTTGGTGTTTCACCTCTGGGACCGAGGTTTAAATTCAGACCAGACTGATGGATGCAAGTAACTCATCAAATCCGCCAAAAAATGCTTTGGGAAAAATTGAGGCCAAAGTGCGGGGCATCCTGCCTATCCAAGCATCAATAACTCCACAGTATGCTCAATGATGTTTATGGTAGCCCCATGACTGAATGTACCTGAGCTGTTCAGGTGTGGTGGGGTTGCAGAGGATTGTCCTCAGCCATGCGAGCAAGGGTAGCCCTTGTCCTGAAACAGCCACCCTCGTACGTTCCTGGAAAGGTGCAAGTGGGGGAATGGATAAATGTCACAGGATTCAGGCGTCATGACAGTTGCCTGCAACACCGGCATTGACTTACATGATTATTCTGGGATGATCACTCACCAGCTGGACCTTAATTGAGTGGTAGGCCTTCCTGTTGACAAAAGCTGCTGGTTTGTCATACGCTGGCCACAAGGGAAGCTAGCCATTCTGGCTGTTGGTGGCCATGGGAAAGGTCATGAAGTGGCTGGCCTGGCAAATAGGGCATTGGTGACCTGCTTGAAGCAGCTATGCACTACAGACTGGGAGATACGAGTGTTTCCCCCTGTAACAGCATGGAAGGAGCCTGAGGTAAAAACAAGTTAAGGTGGTGATAATTTTGATAGCCACTGGCAAAGCACGGCCACCTGGACCAGTTATGGGAGAACCATTAATCCAGGTTCTCGCTCCTGATTACTATCCTGCTGGATATGTGTGTGGATGTTACATGAGGACTGGATGGCATTCTGCTGACACTCACTTTCAGTGCTCGCATGTGAAGAATGGCGACCATCGCCTGCAGAACTATACTCCAGCAAAGAGTTACCACCTTGAAGGGGGAGGGCATAAAAATGGACATTTGTAGTATAACATAACTTCAACTACCTTTGGAGAAAATCTTTAGACATACCTCATGGCCACATTACTTCCATCGATGACTATTGGTCTCAAGTTGTCAGAATCATCCACGACTTCATCTTCCAAAGACAGCTCTGGGCTCGTGATCTCCTTCACACATTGGCCCCTGGACACCAGAGTACCTGTATTCCCCATACTGTGTGGCTGTGGCTCAGACTCGCTTTTGTTCCCAAGTCTGACCAGCTCGGCTAAAATGTCATTAATAAGAGCATCTGACCCCAGTTTATTGAGCACAGTTTGTATCTGTTCTCCTGAATATCCTAGTTTTAAGGCAAACTCCATCTTGGCCTGGTATTCTTTATCTAAACTAGCAGACTTGCATCCATCATCAAGTTTGGATTTATTGCCCTCACTTTGAAAGTCCTGTAGGACACTGCATTTGGAAAGAACTGGCCGTTCCAGGCAAGGAGAGCGGCAGAGTTGCCTGTGTGGTTTGCTCACAATCTCAGTTCCTTTTTTCTTATTAGGGAGTTGCTCTGAATCACTTTCGGAGCTCGTCCAGTCCTCAGAATCTGCGCTGCAGTCACCGATCTCCAGATGAAGGCTCCTGTCTTCTTTGGAGGAGCTGTTCTCCATATTCAACTTCTCAAACATTGACCAGGCAGTCATTACGTTAATCTGTCCTCCTGTTATTTCTACACTCTTCTCTTTTATTTCCAATACAGCTTGACTTTCATATTCAATAGTGTCTTTCAGCTCAATTAATTGTTTCCGCAATGTTGATGTTATGCTCTCACACTTCTTATGTTCTGGGGAGCACAAGGATAGTATATAATCCTGGAGAAGAAGAAAGATAATTTAGAAAAGTCTGTTAAAAACACTGAAGAACACACCCACAGAAAAGTGAATCTCATAATGTCGCAATCCACTTGTGTAAATCTAAGGGCCACTTCCTGATTCAGTCCTCTGGTAAATTAATTCACAACTTTATTCCCCTTTGAGAGAACAAGTTCTGCCTGACTTCCTTTCCTACTGTTAACTTCCTAAAATCTTAGCTTAGCACTGTGATAGCACTCTCGTATCTGCATTACAAGGTTGAGTTATAGGCCCTTTCCAAGACTTGATCTCATAATGTAGGCTGAAACTTCAGTGCAGTACTGACGGTGTGCTGTATTGTTGGAGGTATCTTTCAGGTGAGCCATTAAAACAAAGCTCTGTTTTCCTGTTCATGGCAGTTCAAAGACGAGCAGGGGAGATGTCCTCTTAATCCTTCAACTATAATCACCAAAAACATTTAACTGGTCATTTATTTCATTTGCCTATATAACAGTGACTACGATTTGAAAGTAACTCATTGGTTGTGACTTCCGGAGGACGTAAAAGGCACTGTGTAAATTCAAGTCCTTTTTAAAAAATTCTCTCTTTCTTATTTTTTGTTCCCTGGCATTTGAATCCTTTGCCATTTTGAACAAATTTGCCTGGAGCAGCTTTGTCATTTCCATTCATAATCTTCAAAACTTTACTAAGCCTTTAAAAGACCTTGACATAGCACAAGGCCTACCAATTAAAGAGACGGGCAGATTTCACAAGTTCATAGGTTGAGTCAGCCAGTCAGGTGCACTATGGAGAATTTTCAATCAGGAACTAACAGACTTCTCTCGAAGTCAAAGTGACTGACACAATTACAAAAACGTAGAAGAAAAGATCCCACTTTAACTCTGCAATTCTCAGTCTGTGTACATATAGATTTTAAAGGAACCAATCAATATAATGTTATCAATTCTGTTAATTCAGATTCATCCACAAAAGCAATTGACGTTAAAATATATCTATACTTCATGGATACCTTTAACTGCAGTGGTTGGGTAGGCAAAGAAGTTTCAAGGTCTCCCTTTTAGAATCTAATCTTTTTATTTTGCAATGCCACCACATTCTTTTTCAATATATTTTTCTTCTTTTACTCTCATAAAAGCACTGATTCCTTGTTGGGGTACAGTTCCACAGGCATTGACAGCTCTCCGTGCAGTACTAACGGTGTGCTGTATTGTTGGAGGTATCTTTCAGCTGAGCCATTAAAACAAGGCCCTGTCTTCCTGTTCATGGCAGTTCAAAGAAGAGTCTTCTCCAACCATTTATTCTTCAAATGTGAGATTAAGCAGTAAGCTTTGGCCTCATTCTGTTCTTGTCCAACATCCACTCACTGGGCTCAGTGGATTGATAGTGAGGGCCATGACCAATTTTTCCCTCCCCTAGCACAGGGGCATTGAGCCCAATTATAATATTGCAGCTTCTGTACAAGCTGAGATCAGTGAACTCAGTACAGACTGGGAATCAAGCCTGGGAGGGCGGAGCCTGTGCATCAGGACTTTAATTAGGGCTGCCCACTCTGGTTTGACGTATTCCTGGAGATTTGATCACGTGACATTTACCTCCGTTGAGTGCCTCAGTATCACCAAGCCCTGAATAAAATATTTGACTTTTTGTTTTAGTGAGATGAATCACATAATTTATACATCAAAGAACACAAAAGAATAGGAAGATTTGAGAATAAATAATGTTTAAATAAAAATAACTTCTGTGATGTGAATGCACAGCAAGGTATAAAAATAAAAATAATAAATAAAAATCCAAAACCACACCTAATTCAATTCACTGACATCACCAGCGAAGCCCAGCTTCAGAGAAGCGAGGCTCAGTCCTCAGAGAGAAGCACCAAAGCTGCCCGACTCCCGTATTAAAACACATTATATAACAGCACACATCACAGGCCAGCAATGAACTCTCCCTCCCCCAGTTTGTGTGATCTCTCTCTCTCCCTCCCCAGTTTGTGTGATCTCTCTCTCCCTCCCCCAGTTTGAGTTGCTCTCTCAGGATCAGAGAGTTTCCAGGCGATTTTCATTGGTCCAGTTGCTGCCATCCTCACAAACAACAATGAAGCGGTACATTCCAAATAGTAAGGGCAGCAATTATCGACAGCCAGGGTACTGTGCATGTGTGAACCACGCATACAAGAAACGTTTCTCCCGCGTGTTCAGCAATAGCGCTTGGGAGACCAATCGCCCATTAGAGTAGACTCCTGTCAAAAGCGGGAGGGTTGGGAACCCTAACCTTAATGACAGTCACAAGCTGAATTTCCTCACTTTGATATATTCCGAAAGTTGATTTAACCCACTGATCTCTGTTCCCTCAGTGAAAGAGGAAGGTGCGGTGGGGGAGGGAGATCACTGTCCGATCATAAGACAAGTGAAGTCAGGAAGAGATTTTGTTTCAGTGCCCTATTAGGAAAGCTTTCGCATACAATTTTAGTTGAAGTATTAATGTAATTACTGCAGCATTATATTGTGCCTACATAACTACAGTGACTGAACTTCAAAGTAATTCATTGTATGTGAAGCACTAAGAGGCATTTTTGAGATATAAATTATATACAAATGCAAGTCTATCTTTTAAATATTTTGTAAATCAAAATGACAAAATAAATTCAGAATTCAAAATAAATGAGAAAAAAACCCTCATTGAATCATACAGCACAGGAGGCCATTCGGCCTATCGTGCCTGTGCCATCTCTTTGAAAGAGCTATCCAGTTAGTCCCACTCCCCTGCTCTTTCCCCATAGTCCTGCAAATATTTCCCACTTCAATTACATATCCATATCTTACAGATATGAGGGCGGGGGGTAAGAGAGAGAAAGATTGAGATTGATCAATATCAGAAAGTTATTCCAGTGGGAGCCTTTGCTTGTAAGTAAGAAAATCAAAAAGCAAGATCTGGTTAACCACAGTCAAATTCGGTCATCATTTGGAGAAGCTACTGACATTTTCACCTTTTTTCTAAAACTGTATTCTGTTAAAACAAAATAGGAACTCCATACGCAGAGATTCATTACCAGCACAGAGAGAAACTCAAACAGTTTGGGTGTGTAGCCTTACTGCCGACCCAATAAAGAGGCTGTAGATACTTCCTACTGTAACTGCTGGATTAAAAGATACAGGTAGTTCTTTCTTGCAACATTTTTATTTATTTTTTAAATGTAAATTATTTGCACAAGTCCACCAGCCGAGTGTTTCCAACATTTTCTGTTTTTATTACAATGATAAGAAGTCAGTTTTCTGACAACCTGAACAAAAATAAAAAGGAAAATTGAGAAAGGAAAATAAAGAGAAAAAACCTTAACAAATGCCCGTTTCCCCTCTCTCTCATGAAAGGAACACACACCCAAAACATTATAGCCTTTCTTTTCTCTTTACAAATGCTGATTGATCTGCTATGTATTTCCAACATTTTATGTTTTTAAACTGAAATGTTTTTCAGTTTGATGAGAATCCTAAGCCAGATAGGAAAGTACTAAAGTAGACAATTCTTTGAAAGGCAACATATTGGGCTCAGTTTTCCCCAGTGATTTGCGCTGATTTTTTGAAGCAGGCTGCTTTTTTTGGCTTAAGTTTAAAAAAAACAATTTCAATCAATTTGCACCAGCGTAACTCAGTTCCGATTTTTTTTAGGTAAGTTTTTTCTAGCCAAAGAGGGTGTAAAGCTGCCACCCGCGACAATTCTGGCCATTTAGACAAGTTTAGCCAGCTGAGTGTTACTCCAGCTCTTCTTAGGCCAGCGTATGTGGCCTCTGCAGAAAAACCTTCTGGAGAGTTAAAGAAATCGGCGCAGGTAAGGAAATCGGTGCAGGTAAGGAAATCGGCGCAGGTAAGGAAATCGGCGCAGGTAAGGAAATCGGCGCAGGTAAGGAAATCGGCGCAGGTAAGGAAATCGGCGCAGGTAAGGAAATCGGTGCAGGTAAGGAAATCGGTGCAGGTAAGGAAATCGGTGCAGGTAAGTGCAGCAGATGCCCGGACAGTAGCAGCAGGAGAGGTAAGCGAGAGGGAGGGGAGGGAGGGGGGGGGTGAGAAAGAGAGAGAAGGGGAGTGGGGAAAGAGAGGGGACCAGGAGGGAGGCGGCCATTCGACCTGGGCTAGGGGTGGGGCCGGCAAGGCACGTGGGGCTGGGGGAGAGGAGGGGAGCTATAGCTGGACCGGCACCGGCAAGAGGCTCGGAGGTTGTGGGAGCAGCAAGTCCTTCGGCCAGGGCTAGGGACGGGGGAGTGGGACCGGCACCGGCAAGTCACTCGAGGCACGGGGTGGACGGGGAGGGGAAGCAGACCGGGAGGCCCTTCGGCCTGGGATAGGGCGGGGATCGGCACTGACATCGGAAGGGGGGGGGTCTTTCATAATTGGAGGTAAGTCGCTGCAATATATTTTAATGTGTTTTTAAGTTGATGCAATGTGTTTTAATGTGTTGCGAGCTGGCTGTATGTTTCACTTTCCAGCCTCAGCTCACATTGTGTCCCTGGTTACCATGGCAACCCGATCTTTTTGCCGCAGATCAAGGCTCCACCCCCAAAACTAAAGGACAGGTTAGGCGGCGCCAAAATGAAGAAATATAACGGAGAAACTTAGAAAATGTTTTTTTGGCGTACTTGGGGCCCCCAAAAAACGGGCGCAACTCTTCGAGTACACCAAAAAAATGCTTTGGAGAAAACTGAGCCCTAAAGTAGGGTCTACAAGGCCTTGAAATATTTGAGTCAGCTAACACTTCAATGCTTGTGCCTTGGTCCCCGAGATATTTATCACACTGATTCAAGTAAGATCTTCCAGTATTAAAGGGCAGCAGAGAGTACAAGTTGAGGTGCGTTATCTTTAAAATAGCCCACAGAAGCAGCTAATAGCTCAGAGACTGGTTATCACATGAATAGAATTTACTGATTATAAGTAACCACAGATTAAGTGAAGAGGGAATCACATACAAGGAAAGCCCCACCAGGCATACAATACATGATGCAAATCTGACCTATTTTTATACATACTTATGTAAATCAGCAGACCATTTAGAACATTTATTTGTAAATTAAAAAAAGAGCTTCAGTCACAGAAGAATCAGTGTTAAACGCACACACATATTATCCTAGATCTATATATGTGTGTATAGATATAGGATAATATATATATAATATATATATATGTGTGTGTGTATTAGGTACATGTGTATATATATGTATACAGACCAGGGAACCTCTGTTTTCTTAAAATATTTTCTTTCTTCCCAAACTTTGCAGAATTATCTAATTTCAGTTCAGAGAGTGTAAGGATACTATTATTTGCTTCAGTCCCCCCGGGCTAGAGAAGTGTAAATTAGCCATGGTTCTCACTCTGGATTGCCATCCTGTGATCCCTGCTGGAAAGAATGTGACATTTAGACTCAGCTACAATGCCATCAGTCGAATTCTCAGCCAACACTAACTGTACTTGGGTGAGGTATTGGGAGGGCAATTGGCACTTGCAGAAAGTTAGTGAGGGAAGAAAAGAGAAGAAAGTTGTGGCGAATTAAAAAAAATTGACTATCATCTCTTAGATAGATAAGAAAACTAGGCAGACAATCAGAGGTTCATAACTCAGGAAGCTCTGTGACTTTTCTTCTGCCCTCAGTACTTCTATCGAAGGAGTTAAACAGCCTTACATATCAGTTGACTTAATGACTCATTCTAATCAATTATTTTGAAGAACAAGTTCTGAAATATTCTGTATAGTTTGTTGTCCTGCAATAATATTGACATCAATATTGGTACCAATACACGTTAGGAAAAATTCCTAATTAAGTCATTATGCTTCCATTGCAATATCTCAAGTTACTCCTGTTGTCAGTGACAGAACTGCAATCACTGGTACTTCACCCAGCCCCCTCAACCCCATGTAGCTCAAAGCACACTCTCCAGACACAACCTAAGTGTGGAAGAACAACATTTAGAATTGGACTACTGGATATTTTCACAGATCAAGCGGACATAGCACAAGAACTTCACACATCCACCATTACACTTTACTGAAATGCTAGTGACAATGCTGTTAGTAATGCAGAATAGTGTTTTCATACTAGTGATCCAGTAACTGCAAGATATACCATTTACTTAGTGTTAAGTGGTTAGGTATAGAAAATGGTACCACACCTGTCAGCTATACTCAAGTTTGTAACAGGGTTTGCAAGAGGTGGGGACTGGAGTGCATCACCCCCGGCAACCAAATTTTAATTTAACCATTTAAAGTTTCCGTTAAAGTTTTATTTGTTAATTTGTGGGTTCTAGTGTCCTTGCCAAAAGGGGGCACTTGATTTTACATTCTACCAAAATAGTTGTAACAGGCTTTGACTGATTTACTTCATCATACTAGACAAACTGAATGTTCTCAGAACTAGGGCAGCGCTCCCTACTGAAAACAATTGGTTCATAACCGCAAAATAAACTAGGTCATTGGATAGTACGATGCATAATTTCAGGTAAAGACTTGAGACCTGTGAGAATTGAATTTTTCCACAAGTACCCATTGGTACAAAAACCATTCTGTCACATTTTTACTATATATGCTGCTGGGTCTTAGTTATTCATCCAGATACTCATCTAGTAGCAGAGTTTTCTTATTCTACAGATACTTCCACAATTTCCCTTTCTTTCTGTTATATATAAGAGTCTGACTGGATAATGTGAGTTCAAAGTGAAGTGTGACCGTAGTCTTTTATTGCAGGTCTCCAGAGTGCCCCTCCAACCTGTGAGGTCTCCTTAAGTACCTGTGCTCCCAAGGGATTCTGGAATCCCTTGGGACTCCAGGGGATGAGCCCTCTGGCGGCTGTACAACATATATAGAAGTTTACATATATAACAATACTCCCCCCCCCCCCCCCACAAAGTCAACAGTGTAACTATTTACACAGTGAGACGATCTGGGGCCCTTCTTTCCCTGGTTGATCGACTCGGTGCAGATGCTGGTATTGGTGAACCGTCTGTTGGGCCCTCGCTGGGCTGCCTGGCGTGGTGAGTTCTGCTGGGCTGCTGCGGATGATGGGTTATCGGGGGACACTTTGTCGTAAATTTGTGCCTCCTCGGTCTGAGACTCTGGTTCGTCGTGATCCGCAGTGGATCTGCCCACCTCTGCAACGTGGTGGTTTTCAGGATTAACAGGACTTGCAGCTCGCCTGCAGATACGTTGGAGGTGTCCCATTGTTTCACAGCACTTGTAAATGTACCCTTTGAAGCGGCATGAATGGAAACGATGATCACCCCCGCAGCGCCAACAAGATGTTAATGGCCTTGCATTCATCACTCTTGATGGTGGACTCTGAGACATCTGTGGATGTGCAGCTGCAGGCATGTGAGGCCTGCCCTGTACGTTGCGATTTGAAAACAACATCACTTTGTTCACAGTACTTGTAGCAGCACTCGTGTGCTGAGAGATTTTGCTTAGTATTGTCACTGGTGGCAATGAACGCCTGGGCTATCGCTATGGCCTTACTCAAGGTTGGGGTCTCTACAGTCAAAAGTTTGCGAAGTATCGTTTCATGGCCAATGCCAAGTATGAAAAGGTCTCTGAGCATGTGCTCCAAGTGTCCTTCAAATTCGCAATGTCCTGCAAGGCGTCTTAGCTTGGTGACATAACTCGCCACTTCCTGGCCTCCAGACCTTTTGTAGGTGTAGAACCGGTACCTCGCCATCAGAACGCTTTCCTTCGGGTTCAGATGCTCCCGGACCAGTGTGCACAAATCGTCATCCGATCTCTCTGTGGGTTTCGCTGGAGCGGGCAGATTTTTCAAGAGGCCATATGTTGGTACCCCGCAGACGGTGAGGAGAATCGCCCTTCGTTTGGCAGCGTTCACTTCTCCTTCCAGCTCGTTGGCCACGAAGTATTGGTTGAATCGCTCCACAAAAGTTTCCCAATCATCTCCCTCCGAAAACTTCTCCAGGATGCCCACTGTTCTCTGCATCGTTGCAGTGGGGTTCGTTGTCTGTATCTCGTCGCCAGTTGTTATGTATGAATAAAGAGTTTGACTGGATAATGTGAGCTCAAAGTGAAGTGTGACCTTAGTCTTTTATTGCAGGTCTCCAGAGTGCCTCTCCAACCTGTGAGGCCTCTTCAAGTACCTGTGCTCCCAAGGAATTATGGGATCCCTTGGGACTCCAGGGGATGAGCCTTCTGGTGGATGTACAACGTATATACAAGTTTACATATATAACACTTTCCTCCTCCAATTTTCTCCCTAGCTCTCCTGAAAGTGCTAGATCTTGCTGGGTTACAGTTCCATAGGAACTGGAATGGTTTTCCAGTGGTCGTTCTTCATGTGTGATCCTCGTCAGTGTCAGTAGGTTGTTTCACTATTAAGAACTGTGGCTAATTTATCACTTTCCAGTCCGCTGAGATCAGCTAACTTAACCCTGCCCAAGAATGGAACCTTGTCTTCCTGGTCTGTATGACTTAGATACATGCTGCCTTCACCAGCTGAGCCAAGCCAGGCTACCTGAACATGTTCACATACATTCTGTGAAATTACATTAATCCTGTTACCAAAGTCAGCACACATGCAGTGCATGGGTCTCCAACATCAGGTAATTTAAAGGCAAATGACACTAGTGTTTCCCTTTGCTCTTGAACTTACTGATTTGGTTGAGGGAATTGAGTGTAATATCTCCAAGTTTGCAGATGACACTAAGCTGGGTGGTGGTATGAGCTGTGAGGAGGACACTAAAAGGCTGCTTGGACAGGTTAGATGAGTGGGCAAACGAGTGGTAGATGCAGTATAATGTGGATAAATGTGAGGTTATCCACTTTGGTGGCAAAAACACGAAGGCAGAATATAGACCGGTCAGCCTGACATCGGTAGTGGGTAAAATGATGGAATCAATTATTAAGGATGTCATAGCAGTGCATTTGGAAAGAGGTGACATGATAGGTCCAAGTCAGCATGGATTTGTGAAAGGGAAATCATGCTTGACAAATCTTCTGGAATTTTTTGAGGATGTTTCCAGTAGAGTGGATAAGGGAGAACCAGTTGATGTGGTATATTTGGACTTTCAGAAGGCGTTCGACAAGGTCCCACGCAAGAGATTGATGTGCAAAGTTAGAGCACATGGGATTGGGGGTAGTGTACTGACATGGATTGAGAACTGGTTGTCAGACAGGAAGCAAAGAGTAGGAGTAAATGGGTACTTTTCAGAATGGCAGGCAGTGACTAGTGGGGTACCGCAAGGTTCTGTGCTGGGGCCCCAGCTGTTTACACTGTACATTAATGATTTAGATGAGGGGATTAAATGTAGTATCTCCAAATTTGCGGATGATACTAAGTTGGGTGGCAGTGTGAGCTGCGAGGAGGATGCTGTGAGGCTGCAGAGCGACTTGGATAGGTTAGGTGAGTGGGCAAATGCATGGCAGATGAAGTATAATGTGGATAAATGTGAGGTTATCCACTTTGGTGGTAAAAACAGAGAGACAGACTATTATCTGAATGGTGACAGATTAGGAAAAGGGGAGGTGCAAAGAGACCTGGGTGTCATGGTACATCAGTCATTGAAGGTTGGCATGCAGGTGCAGCAGGCGGTTAAGAAAGCAAATGGCATGTTGGCCTTCATAGCAAGGGGATTTGAGTACAGGGGCAGGGAGGTGTTGCTACAGTTGTACAGGGCATTGGTGAGGCCACACCTGGAGTATTGTGTACAGTTTTGGTCTCCTAACCTGAGGAAGGACATTCTTGCTATTGAGGGAGTGCAGCGAAGGTTCACCAGACTGATTCCCGGGATGGCGGGACTGACCTATCAAGAAAGACTGGATCAACTGGGCTTGTATTCACTGGAGTTCAGAAGAATGAGAGGGGACCTCATAGAAACATATAAAATTTTGACGGGGTTAGACAGGTTAGATGCAGGAAGAATGTTCCCAATGTTGGGGAAGTCCAGAACCAGGGGTCACAGTCTAAGGATAAGGGGTAAGCCATTTAGGACCGAGATGCGGAGGAACTTCTTCACCCAGAGAGTGGTGAACCTGTGGAATTCTCTACCACAGAAAGTTGTTGAGGCCAATTCACTAAATATATTCAAAAAGGAGTTAGATGAGGTCCTTACTGCTAGGGGGATCAAGGGGTATGGCGAGAAAGCAGGAATGGGGTACTGAAGTTGAATGTTCAGCCATGAACTCATTGAATGGCGGTGCAGGCTAGAAGGGCCGAATGGCCTACTCCTGCACCTATTTTCTATGTTTCTATGTTTCTATGTTATCTGAATGGCGGAAAATTAGGAAAAGGGGAGGTGCAACGAGACCTGGGTGTCATGGTACATCAGTCATTGAAAGTTGCCATGCAGGTACAGCAGGCGGTGAAGAAGGCAAATGGTATGTTGGCCTTCATAGCTAGGGGATTTGAGTATAGGAGCAGGGAGATCTTACTGCAGTTGTACAGGGCCTTAGTGAGGCCTCACCTGGAATATTGTGTTCAGTTTTGGTCTCCTAATCTGAGGAAGGACGTTCTTGTTATTGAGGGAGTGCAACGAAGGTTCACCAGACTGATTCCTGGGATGGCAGGACTGACAAATGAGGAGAGACTGGATCAACTGGGCTTGTAGTCACTGGAGTTTAGAAGGATGAGAAGGGATCTCATAGAAACATATAAAATTCTGATGGGACTGGACAGGTTAAATGCAGGAAGAATGTTCCCGATGTTGGGGAAGTCCAGAACGAGGGGACATAGTCTAAGGATAAGGGGTAAGCCATTTAGGACTGAGATGAGGAGAAACTTCTTCACTCAGAGAGTTGTTAACCTGTGGAATTCCCTGCCGCAGAGAGTTGTTGATGCCAGTTCATTGGATATATTCAAGAGGGAGTTAGATATGGCCCTTACGGCTAAAGGAGAGAAAGCAGGAAAGGGGTACAGAGGTGAATGATCAGCCATGATCTTATTAAATGTTGGTGCAGGCTCGAAGGGCCGAATGACCTACTCCTGCACCTATTTTCTATGTTTCTATGTTTTCCCAGAAATCAAAAAGTTACAAAAATAATCCCCTTGTAAGTTAGCAGTGCTGATGTATAGATTTCCCTTTCCTTCTACTCATGCATACGCAATTAGTCCCCGGATTGTGAAGCAATTAGATAAAGTAGCCCTGAATTGATCCCTTTCCTGACAGCAATAAGTTCAGTATTCAACCTCTTTTAAGTCTGCCTCTTTTAAAGTTTCTCTTTCAACTTTGTAACTCCTACAATGTTCAAGAATTAAAAGAAAAATACTTTGTTGCTTTCCTCATTCAACTACAAGATCAATAATTACAGGTTTCACAAATGATTACAAAAATTATCAGCGTAATGCTATTTTATACACAGTTGCTCTGCAATCAGCCAGTCACTATTTACACAAGCAGTTGAGTAAAGCGGAAATATCAGCAGTTTTGCAATGGCAAGTTTTGAAGTGCAACAGCTGCTCTGTGAATGTAACTGATAAGTTCACAGTTACAGATTCGAGCTGACTGACTGCATCTATCAACTCTTACAAAGTATTCTTCAGTCCACTCAGTTTCCAAAAGTCACAGTATTTCAAAAAACATTAAACATTTAAAAAGCACATGACTAGCATTTTAAATCTCTCCCCACAACATAATCTCTGTATTCGAGAAAGCAATTCTAATTATAGATTTCCCTAAACATTACTCAGTACGAGAGTTTTCATCATGTTTTATTTCCCTGGATTTCACATCACACTTTTGTTGTAAAAATTAACTGTTTACAATAGGATTTCTGTCAAGTTTACTATAAGACAGCGTAAAAATGCAAGCTTGAAATTAAAACCAGGCAAATGTGGTGTTAAGGTTGTTCTCAGATGAAAACTGCACCGGTTGCAGAAACATAGAAGATAAAACCTCTCCAGCATTTTACAACTTTGAACAATTCCTGGCACCTTGATGTCAGTAACACGCTCTCACCAAATCATGCCTGTACTTTGGAAATCCTGGTATAAATTACTTCAAAAAAACCTTTTAAAAAGTAGCAAATTCAAATATATATATACCCACTGCAACCAAATAATTTTCAACTACTGACTACAGCTCACTTAAATTAACAGGTACAGAAAAAATCAATTTACACATTTTTCCACAAACATCAAATATAAAATACTTGTTCAACAGCCAGGGAGCAGTGTTGGTTAACAATGATGCAGTCTAGAGAGGAAATATAACTTGTGATTATGTGAAACAAAATATTTTGATATTTTGGTCCTGATTTTAATGGGGAGGGGGAGGTTACAGTGCGGCAAGCCCTGAAGTGGACAGCGAAGTTGGGGAGTCTGGGTCATGGAGGCTTGGCTGACCATAACGGCCAGAACTCATTTCCATAAATTCTCCCAGAGTCCAGCCAGAAACCGGCCAGATTCACTGCCTGGCTGGTGGGTGGGAGCAGGAATTCGGCACAGGAGCCCACAGTCGGCGACCCGTGAGAATGGTCCCGACCAGTCATTTAGCATGGGGCGGGGAGGGGTGGTGGTTGCAGGGGCAGCCTGGGCAAGAGAGGCCCAAAGCTTCCCTTTGAGGCCTTGGAGGAACAGTCCTACTCCTCTTGGCCCACAAGGATACCTAAAAAAATGAGCTAGCTTACTCCAAAAAACTCCAACGTTAATATCGGGACACAGCGGGAAGGCAATGGGATGGAGGGAATAAGTGACTGCTCTCATTTTAACATCCTGCACCCAGTTTCCACCAGGCCAATTCTGGGCCTTTATTCCTGATCATTCTAAAATGGTTGAAGTACAACCGGACCTGTTGCTTGTGAGCTGCAGCACGCACTTCAAAAATTGAGTTTCAATAACTTTAACGTCCAACACACGAACACTGTCCAGACAAGCCTCAAGTTTCACTCTGGGGTTCAGCAGTATGTATACATGGGAAATACACAGGATTTGTTAACATTGTACGTTGACACATATCCTGAAACCATTAAGAAATTACAAACATCAGGCTAATAGCAGTATTTCCTCACATATATTTCATTCTGTAAGTTCTTCATACTTCAAGTGGATACATCACAAGAATGTTACAAGCTCACCGTTACACTTTACTGAAATGCTAGTAACAAATACCTATATAAACTGAATAATTCGGTATTAGTATCGATTTATAAAACTGGCCATAATGCAAAGATCACTACGATTAAACAGACAAAGATAATAGCCACAAAATCTGTTCACAGACTCACAGCATTTATGGCACTGGAGGAAGCCATTCGACCCACATGTGGCAATGCTAGCTGTTCAACTGGTACTGTCTACTCTAATCCCGTTTCTCTGCCCTTATCCCAAGCCTTTTATGTTCATCCTTTTCGAATGCACAATAGCCACTTGTGGTAACGCATTTCCTATTCTAAGAATCGTGTGCAAGAAAATGTCTTCTAGCTACCTTCTTTATTCTTCGAGTGATAATCTGGAGTCTGTGGCCCTCGTTACCAATTTGCCAACCAATGGAATAATCTAGCACTATTCACCCTCTTAAAACATTTCACAATTTCAAAATCATCTATAAAATATCCGCTTCAATTTTCATGCATTTCTTCACACTATAACCTCTCATCCTTGGTATCGTTCTAGTGTTCAAAATAATTAAACTGGGAGAGTAGTAGCGAGCTGCAGCTCCGTGAATCTGAAATACTAAAACCAGATGAAACACAAGCCATTTCTATTTTTAGCACCTTTTTATTAAAGCCACTGATACAGCTGGTTTCCTACATAATACTATCACCATATGTTCCACTATAATATTAAAAAGTTTAGATGTTGGGGTCGGGGAGAAAAACAGACTAAATCTGTTGAAAATATATTGTCCATAGCCCATAATATACTCACAGTAAAACAACAAGTCTAAGCTGTGTTTTGTGGGTCTGTAATCCATTCTAGAGAGCTGTGTAACTATGCTTCTTCTGTTCTGGCAGGCACAGCGTCTGACTGCTTTGGGGGATTACCGGTTGTTCCCCTTTATCACAGTCACACCCGCCCACAGCAATGACGCAACGAAATTCAGACAACAACGAACCGTGCTCTAGTACTGAGCTATTTCAGTGACGTCTATATCTGTATCAGCACTTTCATGCGCCAAGCCCCAAGCTAGGTAATGAATACTAATTTGCTGTGGTTCACTCACATCACTGAGAAATAATTACGGTACACAAATTCATCAAACAGATAATCATAATAAAACATTACTAGGAGGTTTCCACATTTAATGAAATGAATATTTTCCATTGAATTCTAACTTTCCATGAATCATTAGGTTTATTCCAGAGTTTTGTTTTCATATTTTCAAGGTCTCTATACATCTTTTGTTGATAAGTACACCATACTGTCAGGCTCTGAGGCACATAGACCAAGAAGATCCCAGGATCAATTCCCTGCTCTTTGGCAAGATTGCAGATCTCAGCACAAATGGCAATTGGGGCACTAGAATTGATGCTGTCACTGAGCTAAGCACAGAAAATGATCTAAACGAAGCTATGCTGGCTAGTGCACATGTGAACATCGTGTGAGGGCAGGATCAGTCTCAGCTGTGATGCCTTCTGGACCCCACCTGCAGGGACGGGTGACCCAATTAGTATGTTGACAGATCCTTAATAATGGTTTTAATCTTACCTTTTATCTTTAACTGCTCACCCATGGGGTCCACACTGCTCGTGGACCCCGTCTGTTAACCTGAGGCGGAAATTGAATGGTCATGGAATCAGCTGATCAGTTGTACTATAAAAGCTCTGATCAGTTGACAGTTGTATTATAAAAGCTCACACCTCACAGCTGTTCACTCGCCAAGCGCAGAAACTGTTGCTTACTCCATTTGGAACACAGACTGAGCTTTATGCAGGCTGCAAGTGTTTGGAGCAAACTCTCCATCCAGTATCACTTAATTGGAACAACCTCTCTCACCATTTACAGATCGCTTCTGTCATCTCAACTTCACCTGCCATCTATTCCATCAGCATGGGTACCGTTTATACTGTTTCACCTTGGTCCTCAGAATCTGACCACGATCAGCCCCAATACCAGCAGCACCAGGCACACCAGCAACACCACCAACCTTCTCTGCAATCACCTGATATCCCACAGGACAGAGGACAACAGCACCCGAGCACATTGCTGCCCGGGAGGCCAGGGATGGCCTCACCATCGCCAGATTTACTTCACTTTACGCTGCTACATGTACCACCAGGTTGTCACCACCCCATACCCGCACCATAAAGCATCCTACAATGCCCAAGCCATTCCTTTCACACATCACCATTGCGGGGGGGTACAGTTATGTCTCACCATTTACTGCAACTTCCAAAGGTGCACACAAATCTGTCCCAGAACACAAATCTGTTGAAAATAAAGGTTTCAATGTTTGACACCACGTTAACAGAAACTTGACATAAACATTGCATAAAACACCCAAGTTGCTACTCTTGTGTGTTGTTAGTTGGTATGATTGCACTAGGATGAAGGTGAGTGGCTAGTGAGATGGGGATGTGATAATCATATCATCGGCGGTCCCTCGAATGAGGATGACTTGCTTCCACACCAAAAGGGATGAGTTCACAGATGTTTCAATGAAGGACTCGATATTCCAGTCCTGAACTCCAGGGGTGGAAGATGCCTGTGCATGGATTTAACGTGTGGTGACCTTTGCGCATCAGCCACCACACAGGCTTGACAGAGCTCGGCCTTTATAGAGTGATAGGGGTTAACCAGGACGACTGGAGACCTGCTCTACTGCATGGACCTAGTGCGCGCACATATCGCAGTGTGGGCTGACCCGGGCTGCCCCTGGGCCCTCGGCTCTTCTGGGCCCCATACCCCCATTTGCCGCGCCGTTCAGAGCGTGGGCAGGAACATCGGCGGGGCCCAGGTACAGCTGAGGAGCGGGAAGGTCAGGGCGGAGAAGCGGCGAGAGATCATGGCGGAGGTGCAGTGGATGATTAAGTTGGAAAAGCGGCTAAAGATCGTGGCTGAAATTCGGCGAGTGATCATGGTGGAGGTGCGGCGAATGTTTATGCCGGAGGAGCGGCGACACAGATTAATGAGGTACAGCAGACTAAACTATATGTAATTATTCATCCACTTTTTGTTAAAAGTGGATTCATTCCTTTAGCACTAGTTCATCCACTCAATGGGGGATATTTTCAAGTGGGGCCCAAAATGGGCACAGTTGGAAGAATCAAACCTTTTTCGGGTTCGGACCTCATTTATATTTTATCGACCAAATTGGCCAGCTGCTAGCACCAAGTTCCACCACAGCTGGCGGGAAATTGGGCAGCCTCTGCGCGGAGCCAGTACGAATGGACCTCCTGAACCCGGAAAAATCTTTTAATAAGTAAATACTTCCCCTTTCTGAGAAGCTTCCTTTAAGAACCTCTGGGTTAGGCCCCTCAGCACCACGAGACACTGACACTAGCACGCACTTCCCCTGCTCCGCCTGTTTCTCTATCAAAATTGCAATCGCCTAAAACTGGCGTCGGACTCCGAGCTGCACATTTTAACCGCCTCCCACCCCGGCTTTGGGTGGAAGTGCTGGACACTCCTCATTTACAGGGCGGCCGAGAAATTGAATCAGGTGGGAAAAGGGGTTGTCCAAGGTCACCACCGGATTTTCTTCTGCTGGTTGCCTGTATTTCAGGTGAGAAATGGGGGTCTGGCAGATCATAATCGCCACCCTCACTGCTCCCCCACTCCCCCACCATGTTTCATAGTAAATGTGCAGTTAGCTGCGTGACCGACATTGAGAGTATTTAGAGAATAGAGTATGAGCTCAGATTTCACAATATAGCTGCTCGGGTTTAAACATCAGCGTGTCCTATATCCTTTATTTATTGTATCCACTTGCAGCGCAGGGCTTCATTTTCCGCAGTTGTGGTGGAGGTGCATTGCCGAGATAATGTAAGAACATAAGAAAGCAGGATCAAAGAAAAGACCATTTGGCCCATCAAGCTCCCTCTTCTGACAACCATGTACAATCTATCCGATCACAAACTCAGCCGTTCCCCCATCGTTGCAAAACCCTGGAACTCCCTCCCCAAAAGCACTGCGGGAGCACCTCCACCACCT
The DNA here is from genome assembly GCF_044704955.1 of Pristiophorus japonicus. Taxonomy (NCBI): domain Eukaryota; kingdom Metazoa; phylum Chordata; class Chondrichthyes; family Pristiophoridae; genus Pristiophorus; species Pristiophorus japonicus. The sequence goes on from NC_091982.1 coordinate 19,807,035, forward strand.
TGTCCGCATGCCCAACACGAGACTCCCAAAGCAAGCGCTCTACTCGGAACTCCTACACAGCAAGTGAGCCCCAGATGGGCAGAGGAAACGTTTCAAGGATACCCTCAAAGCCTCCTTGATAAAATGCAACATCCCCACAGGCATCTGGGAATCCCCGGCCCAAGACCGCCCAAAGTGGAGGATGAGCATCCGGGAGGGCATTGAGCACCTCGAGTCTCGTCGCCGAGAGCATGCAGAAACCAAACACAAACAGCGGAAGGAGACTACCCACCCACCCCTTTCCTTCAACCACTGTCTGTCCCACCTATGACAGAAACTGTAATTCCTGTATTGGACTATACAGTCACCTGAGAACTCACTTTTAGAGCGGAAGCAAGTCTTCCTCGATTTCGAGGGACTGCCTATGATGATGATGATGATGACAGGAGTCCCCGGAGTCCATCTTGCTCTCCAACCAGTATTCTGTTCGGAGTACTGGTGAAGGCGATGGTGCCCCTGGGGAGTGCAGTCAGAGCCAAGTCCACGGCACCTTAGGTGGCTCAGCTGCACAGGGGGCGGAGGAAGAAGAATGGAAGAACAATAGTGGTAGGGGATTCAATAGGGGAGCAGACAGGCGTTTCTGCAGCCACAGATGTGACTCCAGGATGGTATGGTGCCTCCTTGGTGCCAGGGTCAAGGATGTCACCGAGTGGCTGCAGGGCATTCTGGGGGGAGAGGATGAACAGCCAGAGGTCGTGGTCCATATCGGTACCAATGACATAGGTAGAAAGAGGGGTGAGGTCCCGCAGGCAGAGTTTAGAGAGCTAGGAGAGAGATTAAAAAGCAGGACCTCAAAGGGAGTTATCTCCAGATTACTGCCAGTGCCACAAGCTAGTGAGTACAGAAATAGGAGGATAGAGAAGGTGGTGCAGGCGGAAGGGCTTTAGATTCCTGAGGCATTGGGATCGTTTCTGGGGGAGCTGGGACCTGTACAAGCCTCAACAGAGCTGGGACCAATATCCTCACGGGAGGTTTTGCTAGTGCTGTTGGGGAGGGTTTAAACTAGCTTGACAGGGACCCGGAGAATAGATTCAGTGGGGAGAGAAGCAAAGCTGAAATTGGGCAGCAGAGAAGTAGAAGTCGAAAGTGAATTTGGAAGACAGAGGAAATAAGGGTTGGAAATTAGACAACAGGGGGGTTTGGCAATATTAAATGGTAGATACTTCAATGCAAGAAGTCTAGGAAATAAGGCAGATGAGCTGAGAGCACAGATTGACGCTTGGGAGTATGATATTCTAGCTATTACTGAGACATGGCTGAAAGAAGGGCAGGTATGGCAGCTCAACATTCCTGGTTACAGGGTTTTCAGACGGGATAAAGAGGGGGGTAAAGACCAAGGGGGTAGGGGGGGGTCGCAGTATTGATTAAAGAAACAATTACAGCTGTGAGAAGGGATGATATGTTAGAGGGGTCATCAAACAAGGCTATATGGGTTAAATTAAAGAACAAAAAAGGGTCGATCACACAACTGGGAGTGTACTATAGACCCCCAAGCAGTCAGAGGGAGATAGAAGAACAAATATGTGGGCAAATTGCTGCAAAGTGCAAAAACTATAGAGCTGTAATAGTGAGGGATTTCAACTACCCCAATATTAACTGGGAAAAAGGTAGTGTGAATGGTACAGAGGGTGCGGAATTCCAAAAATGCATTCAGGAGAATTTCTTTAGCCAGTATGTAACAAGCCCAACAAGGGAGGGAGCGGTTCTGGACTTGGTTTTGGGGAATGAAGAAGGGCAGGTGGAAGAGGTATCAGTGGGAGAGCATTTTGGTGCTAGTGATCATAATTCAGTAAGCTTTAGGGCAGTTATGGAAAAGGACAAAGGGGGACCAGGAATAAAAGTTCTCAATTGGGGAAAAGCCAATTTTGCTGAGCTGAGAGTGGAGTTGGCCAAAGTCGACTGGAAATGGCTACTTGATGGTAAATCGGTGTCAGAGCAGTGGGAGGCATTCAAGGAGGAGATCCTGAGGGTACAGAGCAAGTATGTTCCCTTAAAGAAAAAGGGTGGATCTAACAAATCTAGAGCCCCCTGGATGTCAAGGGACATAAGATAAAGAAAAAAAGGGAAGCTTATGACAGATTCCGAGAACTCAACACTGCAGAAACTCTAGGAGTATAAGAAGTGCAGGGGTGCAATTAAAATAGATATCAGGAAAGCAAAGAGAGAACATGAAAGGATGTTGGCAAGTAAAATCAGGGAAAACCCAAAATTTTTTTATAAATACATTAAGAACAAGAGGATAACTAGAGAAAGAGTGGGGTCTATTAGAGACCATAAGGAAATCTGTTTATGGAGGCAGATGTGGGTATGATTCTTAATGAATACTTTGTATCGGTTTTCACAAATGAGAGGGGCAATGCAGATGTTGCAATGAGGGACAAGGAGTGTGAAATATTAGATGAGATAAACACAGTGAGAGAGGAAGTATTAAGGGGCTTAGCAGCTTTGAAAGTGGATAAAGCCCCAGGCCCGGATGAAATGTATCCCAGGCTGTTAAGAGAAGCAAAAGAGGAAATAGCAGAAGCTCTGACCATCATTTTCCAGTCCTCTCTAGCTACAGGTATGGTGCCAGAGGACTGGAGGACTGGTAATGTTGCACCTTTGTTAAAAAAGGGAGAAAGAGATAGACCGAGTAATTACAGGCCAGCCAGCCTAACCTAGGTGGTGGGAAAATTATTGGAAAAAATCCTGAAGGACAGGATAAATCTTCATTTGGAAAGGCACGGATTAATCAAGGACAGCCAGCATGGATTTGTTACGGGAAGGTCGTGTCTGACTAACTTAATTGAATTTTTTGAGGAGGTAACCAAGAGGGTCGATGAGGGCAGTGCGTATGATGTAGTTTATATGGATTTTAGCAAAGCTTTTGATAAGGTCTCACATGGCAGACAAGCCATGAAAGTAAAAGCCCATGGGATCCAGGGCAAAGTGGCAAGTTGGAGCCAAAATTGGCTCGGAGGCAGGAAGCAAAGGGTAATGGTTGATGGATGTTTCTGTGACTGGAAGGCTGAATCCAGTGGGGCTCCGCAAGGCTCAGTGCTGGGTCCCTTGCTTTTTGTGGTTTATATCAATGACTTGGACTTAAATGTTGGGGGTATAATTAAGAAGTTTGCAGATGAAACTAAAATAGACTGTGTGGTTGATAATGAAGAAGAAAGCTACAGACTGTAGGAAGATATCAATGCACTTCTTCTTAGGCAGTCCCTCGGAGTCGAGGATGACTTGCTTCCACACTAAAAATGAGTTCTAAGGTGACTACAGTCTCTGTCACAGGTGGGGCAGACGGTGATTGAAGGAACGGATGGGTGAAGTGCTTGGGTTATCACACACTCCTTCTGCTGTCGATGGAAGCTTAGGGTGATAGTTGTATGTCTGTACTTTCCCGTTTACGATGTCCCACATTCTGATGTTTGTTCCCTGCTCCATCCAAGGCTGATCATTCAGTCACTATGCCCCAGCCTTCTGGACTTCTCTACCTAACCACTTTGTCTCATTAGCGCTATCCTTGCAAAAGCTGCCTTAAAATCCCATTTCTTTGATCATGCCTTCAATTCCCCAGTCCGCACCAGGAAAACGTCAAATGCCACATATTCCTGGGAGTAGTCACCTGATTTTAAAAAGTGTCTTTAAAGGAAAGGTCATTCACTTCAGAAATAAAATTGCTCCTCGCTTCTCATGAAGACACTGGCTGTGATTTTCAACTGTTTACGCTGGAGAAGCACGACCGTCAGTTGCAAACGGGAAAAAGAATCATCTGTCACTTGGCCGCCTTGAATGATTTTCAGAACGATCCTGCAAATGAGCAGCCAGTGCTCCGGCCCGAAATAGGTGGGAGCCTAACTGCCTCTGCAAATCGGAATCCTTTGCTTTTTACCTACTGCCTCATACAGCCCTCACGAAGAAGCTGAAAGCTGTGGGAATACAAGGCCAAATCTGGGATCCTGCTTCAAAATCCACATAATGGTACTTTGAAGTTTCACTGGCCGAGATTTTGCTCACCTCGGTGGGACCGATGAGGCTGGTATCAATGGCGGGCCGCGGCCTCGATACTGGTGTCATCCTGCTGCCTAAAATGAACTTACCTCAATGGGGTTTGTTAAGCCTGCCCAGCGCATTTCCCAGCCCAATTAGATGGAGCAGGTCTGATGACATCATTCATGACGCACCTTGAGCCGGTTTCCTTAAAGGGGCCATGGCCACCTTACTTTTGACATTGTGCTGTCAGTGCTCTACAGCACTGAAGTGCTGCAAAAACTGACAACTACTGCACCCAGGTTCTACCATGACCTACTCCATATGCTTATGAATCATAGAAATTTACAGCACGGAGGGGTCATTTCGGCCCATCGTGTCCGCGCTGGCTGACCAAGTGCTATCCAGCCTAATCCCACTTTCCTGTTCTTGGTCCTTAGCCCTGTATGTTATGGCACTTTAAGTGCACATCCAAGTATTTTTTAAATGTGGTGAGAGTTTCTGCCTCTACCACCCTTTCAGGCAGTGAGTTCCAGACCCCCACCACCCTCTGGGGATGAAATTTCCCCTCATATCCCCTCTAAACCTCCCCCCAATTACTTTCAATCTATGTCACCTGGTTGTTGACACCTCTGCCAAGGGAAACAGGTCCTTCCTATCCACTCTATCCAGGCCCCCCATAATGTTATACACCTCAATCAGGTCTCCCCTTAGCCTCCTCTGTTCCGAAGAAAACAGACCCAGCATCTCTAATCTTTCCTCATAGTCAAAATTCTCCAGTCCATTCTTGTAAATCTCCTCTACACCCTTTCCATGCAATCACATCTTTCCTGTAATGTGGTGACCAGAACTGCACACAGTACTCCAGCTGCGGCCTAACCAGTGGTTTATACCGTTCAAGCATAACCTCCTTCCTCTTGTATTCCATGCCTTGACTAATAAAGGCAAGTATTCCATATGCCTTCTCAACCACCTTATCTATCTGGCCTGCTACCTTCAGGGATCTGTGGACCTGCACTCCAAGGTCCCTCTGTTCCTCTACACTTTTCAGTGTCGTACCATTTAATGTGTATTCCCTTGCCTTGTTAGACCTTCCCAAATGCATTACCTCACACTTATCTGGATTGAATTCCATTTGCCAATGTTCTGCCCACCTGACTAGTACAAACGGGAATCTGTTCAGGCTGCCACTGCCTCCAGGCCAGATCCAAGGTCGCCCTACCCTCCATCATTGAACTACAGTACGCAGACAACGCCTGCATCTGCACATATCAGAGGCTGAACTCCAAACCATCATTTACACCTTCACCGAGGCGTACGAGAGCATGGGCCTTACACTAAACATCTGTAAGACAAAGGTCCTCCACCAATCTGCCCCCGCCACACAACACTTTCTTAACTCTCCGCAAGGGTTTTCTGTGTGGCCACATGGCTACATACGCTGGGCTAAGTTAGTTTGGAGCAACTATTAGCTGTCCAAACTGGCTTAAATGGCCAAAGCAAGCGTCGGTGGCTGGTAACGTCCCCTTCTGGAAAAAAAAACGAAACTAAAAAAAATCCTAACTAACTCACTTACACTGGCGCAAATTAAATGTGCAGAATGGGGATTTTTAAGATACTCCAGAAAAATCAAGTTGCTCCAAAAAAAATGGAGCAACTCCTGGGCAAATTTGGGCCCTATGAGTGGCCCGCATGCTGTATATGCAATAATGATGCATTTTCCTGGGTTTGGATAGTCGAAAATCAGACCCAAAGCCAGCCTGAAGATGCAGTCTGGGACAGAGGCAGCCACTTAGGAATAACAATTACTCACAATGATAATATTGAGGGTGCCATGTGCTCAAGATTCTCACACTGAATGGAGCTGCCCCATCTGGTCATTGCAGCTCACTGGTGTATCGGAATTTGAAGCCAAACACGTCCTCCTGAGTTCGTGTGATGAGCTCGTCCAAGGGAAGGTTTACTCTTCCTCTCCCCTCCTCTCCAATCCCATCCCGTCCCTTCCACTCGAGACTCAGTGCTCAGCCTCTCCCCACTCGCCTGACCAAGTTACCAGCTGGTGGTACAGCTCTCTTCTCACTGGCACTGTAAACATAGAAACATAGAAACATAGAAAATAGGTGCAGGAGTAGGCCATTCGGCCCTTCTAGCCTGCACCGCCATTCAATGAGTTCATGGCTGAACATTCAACTTCAGTACCCCATTCCTGCTTTCTCGCCATACCCCTTGATCCCCCTAGCAGTAAGGACCTCATCTAACTCCTTTTTGAATATATTAACCCTTGATTTTAAACAGTTTCAACATACTTAAAGAGTTGGAATACAGTGATTAGTCTGGTCACCATGCCACACGAAGAATAAATTGGAAAGGATGCACAGAAGACCAACATATGTAAAACCAATGAGCCATGAGGGAGGATTAGAGAAGCCTTAGTAGAGAGGGAGACCACACTGAAGAATATGAAACGTCATACAGTAGAGATAAACAGAAATTAACTTCAAAGTACGTAAACACAGTGCAGCAAAAGGACATAAATGGAAAGCAAAAAGTAAATTTAATACAGATAAATGAGGAAAAATGACTTTACTTAAAAAGGTAAGATAGACAGACAAATAGATAGAAAAGGAAAGAAATCCATAAGATTTGTATTCCCATCCTGTCTAAACAATCTTCTTTGCCCTTATCTCTGAGCCTCCACTCCTCTAACTCTGGATCACAGCGCGTCTCCTGTTTCCTCTATTCCACTATCTAAGGCCAAACTTTTCATTACAACCGCAACAGGGGAGAGGGCCTGGTGGGGGGGGGGAATTGTTTAAATTCTTAAATATGGTGAAAGTATCCCCAACATGTGCCCGCCACCTTTTTTTTTTACAGCGCTCGATATCATGGCGTCAGGGTGTCTCGCCATGGAAAAGCAGGGCACTTCATTAACATATTTAAACTCGCTCCCACAGTGGAATTGGGAGCCCGCTTTACAATTCATTGCTATAGCGTGGGTTTCCCAGGGGTTGGGAAACCCAGCAGTGAAAGGGAGGCTGGAGCTGCATGCTCCACAAGGCCTATTTCAGCATTCGTTGTGACCAGGAGGGGTGCTCCCCTAGCACCTCAAGGAAGCCTTCTGCCTCTCCTCCCGCCAATCGCGGCCACTCCTCTTTCACTTGCACTGCCCCCCCCTTCCCTCCCGACCCCCACCCTGCCAATCACGGTCTTTCTCTCCCTCATTCCCTCCACCGATCGTGGTCTCCCTCTTCCCCCACTGATCACGATCTCTCTCTCTCTTACCCTGACCCCCACCCTGCCAATCACAGTCTCTCTCTCTCCCTCATTCCCTTCACCGATCGTGGTCGCCCACTCCCCCCACTGATCACGATCTCTCTCTATCTTTCCCCCCTCCCCCCCCCCCCCCCCCGCCGATCATGGTCTCTCTCTCACTCTCCCCTCCACTGATCGTGGTCTCTCCCATGCCCCCGCCGATTGCGCTCTCTCTCCCTCTCTCTCTCCCCACCGACCTATATCTCCCCTTGATTGCCAGAGACAGTCCCCAGGGGTCTACAGCTGTGGCCTCCTGCCACTGGTTTTCCCTCCTGGGACGCCGGGATGTCAATTTGGCCAGCTGCCGGGCGGAAAACACAACGAAAAATGATAATGAGATCCTGTGGTTAGGTTCAGTAGCACCTCCATGTCTCCCATCCCCGGCCTCACTGAGTTCTTCGGCCATTTGGTCTTTCCTCACACCCTCCCCGTAAATATCAGGGCCAACATCTCTGCTCCTTGGAACACTCTCTCAAATCATTTTGTCGGCTAGTTAAATTTTCCCAGAATTCGTTATGGGCTTGTCCTTTCTATCCAGTACAAATTCTCCAGTGTTTTCCCGAACCCAGCAACCCAAGTCAAGTTAATGAGATATCTGTCCTTGTTTCAGCTACCCCTGGATGCATCCATTTGTACAGAAACCATATATAGCTTGGCGACATCATCCGGAAACACAGCGTCAGTTTCCACACGTACGCTGATGATACCCAGCACTACCTCACTCCCACTTCTCTCGACCTCTCCACAGTCTCTAAACTGTCAGACAGCTTGTCCGACGTCCAGTTCTGGATGAGCAGAAATTTTCTCCAATTGAATATTGGGAAGACCGAAATCATTGTTTTCGGTCCCCGCCACAAAACCGGTCCCTAGCCACTGACTCCATCCCTCTCCCCAATTCCTGTCTGAGGCTGAACCTGACTGTTCGCAACCTTGGTGTCATATTTGCATACATATCTGCAGCGTCTATTTCCAACTCCATAATATTGTCCGTTTCCGCCCTTGCCTCAGCTCATTAGCTGCTGAAGCCCTCATCCATGCCTTTGTTACTTCTAAACTTGACTATTCCAACGCACCGGCCTTCCACATTCTACCTTACGTAAACGAGAGGTCATTTAAAACTCAGCTGCCTGTGTCCTAACTCGCACCAAGTCCCGCTCACCCATCACCCCTGTGCTCGCTGACCTACATTGGCTTCCAGTTAATCCCTCCATGGCCTCTTCCCTCCCTATCTCTGTAATTTCCTCCAGCGCTACAACCACCCGAGGTGTCTGGACTCCTCTAATTCTGCCCTTTTGCGCATCCCTGATTGTAATGGCTCAATCATTGGTGGCCGTGCCTTCTGTTGCCTAGGCCCCAAGCTCTCGAACTCCCTGCCTAAACCTCTCCGCATCTCTACCTCTCTTTCCTCCCTCAAGACGCTCCTTAAAACATACCTCTTTGACCAAGCCTGGGCTAATTTATACTTATGCGGCTCGGTGCCAAATTTTAATCGCATAATTCTTCTTTGAAACGCATTGGGACATTTTACTACATTAAAGGCACTATATAAATACAAGTAATCGTTGTTGTTTATCTCTTGGATTCCAGTAAACCTGTGGGCGACATTTTCGTACTATGTTCACTTGAACTGTATAATCCTACATTCTGTTTTTCTAAACTTAGGTTGTATCTGGGGAGAGTATTTTGATTTGTCCAGCACTAGGGTGAGGTACTAACATGTAAAGACATGTTACCAATGGTTACAGGTGCACCAGCAATTTGAGTTCAATACAAGAGGGCCAAGTAACTGATTGAAAGCAAGTCATTTTTTTTTTTATCATCCAGATCTGCTTAGAAATTGGCACTTGCACTGCTTCAGGGACTTTTTCTGCAAAACCATGGCACTGAAATGGCAAATGAGAGTATAAGTGGCAAGTACAGAAAGTCACAAGATCATTTGGCCTAATTAATGTAACATAAGAAGCAAATCTCACATTATTAAAGCTTCTTTCAGCATATTGGCTCCAGAAGATTAAATAAATCTAGTGACCACACTGCATTAATTACAAGCAGTAAAACCTAGTACTACTGACGTACAAATCACGTAATCCTGAGGTACAATTAGTGGTTGCATGCTAAAATGATTGAGACTGCATTGTAATTTCACATTGTCATTTGTGAAGTTACGCTTTTGAAAAATGATACCGCTGTGGAGAAACTCTGGAGGTGATGCAGGGGATGCCCATCAGTGAATCATAAGCCAAGAATCTAATCACAGGATTCAGATGACATTGCAAACCACACCCTCCAGGTTTATATTCATTGACTGAATCAAAATATTGGATTACTCTCTTGTATTTTATGGTAACCGTGTAGTATTCTTTACAATATACGAAACATTTTTAAGACCTTTGTTTAAAAAGGGAGAAAGGGATAGACCGAGTAATTACAGGCCAATCAGTCTAACCTCAGTGGTGAGAAAATTATTGGAAAAAATTCTGAGGGACAGGATAAATCTTCATTTAGAAAGACACGGATTAATCAAGGACAGTCAGCATGGATTTGTTACGGGAAGGTCGTGTTAAGGGAAGCACCAACTTGAGCTCCGTGTTTTGGAGCTTGAATGGCGGCTGGAGTCACTACGGTGCATCCGCGAGACTGAGAGCTACATGGATGGCACGTTCCTGGAGGTGGTCACCCCCCAGCATAAGAGTGTGCAGGCAGAGAGGGAGTGGGTGGCCGCCGGACAGACTAGGCAGGTAGTGCAGGAGTCCCCCGAGTCCATCCCGCTCTCCAACCGGTACCCTGTTCTGAGTACTGGTGGGGGCGATGGCGGCTCTGGGGAGTGCAGCCAGAGCCAAGTCCACGGCACCACAGGTGGCTCAGCTGCACGGGGCGGTGGGGGAGGGGAAGAAGAACGGAAGAGCTATAGTGGTAGGGGATTCGATAGTCAGGGGAGCAGGCAGGCGTTTCTGCGGCCACAACGTGACTCCAGGATGGTATGTTGCCTCCCTGGTGCCGGGGTCAAGGATGTCACTGACTGGCTGCAGGGCATTCTGTGGGGAGAGGGTGACCAGCCAGAGGTGGTGGTCCATATCAGGACCAGTGACACAGGTAGAAAGAGGGATGAGGTCCTGCAGGCAGAGTTTAGGGAGCTAGGAGAGAGATTAAAAAGCAGGACCTCAAAGGTAGTAATCTCCAGATTACTCCCGGTGCTAGTGAGTACAGAAACAGGAGGACAGAGCAGATGAATCCATGGCTGGAGAAATGGTGCAGGCGGGAGGGCTTTAGTTTCCTGAGGCATTGGGACCGCTTCTGGGGGAGGTGGGACCTGTACAAGCCGGACGGGTTGCAACTCAAAAGAGCCGGGATCAATATCCTCGCAGGGAGGGGGGAGGCGGGGGGCGTTGCTAGTGCTGTTGGGGAGGGTTTAAACTAGCTTGGCAGGGGGATGGGAACCCGAGAATAGATTCACTAGGGAGGGGAGTAAAGCTGGAATTAGAAAGCAAAAATAAAGAAAGTGAGTTTGAAGGACAGGGAAGCATGCAGGAAAAAAGGGTAAAAAAACAAATTTAAAGGCACTTTGTCTAAATGCACGTAACATTCGTATCAAAATAGATGAGTTGACGGCACAAATAGATACAAATCGGTATGATCTGATAGCCATTACAGAGACGTGGTTGCAAGGTGACAAGAGAACTAAATATTCAGGGGTATTTGACAATCTGGAAGGACCGACAGAAAGGAAAAGGAGGTGGGGTAGCTCTGTTGATAAAGGATGGAATCACTGCAATAGTGAGAAACCATATTGGCTCAAATGATCAGGATGTTGAAACAGTTTGGGTGGAGATAAGGAATAATAAGGGGGAAAAAAATCACTGGTCTATAGGCCCCCTAACAGTAGCAACTCTGTTGGTCAGAGCCTTAACCAGGAAATAGTGGGGGCTTGTAAAAAGGGAACAGCAATAATCACGGGTGATTTTAACCTCCATATTGATTGGACAAATCAAATTGGTCAGGGTAGCCTTGAGGAAGAGTTCATAGAGTGCATAAGGGACGGGCTCCTTGACTAGTATGTAACGGAACCAATCAGGGGGCAGGCTATCTTAGATCTGGTCCTGTGTAATGAGACAGGATTAATAAGCAATCTCCTAGTAAAGGATCCCCTCGGAATGAGTGATCATAGCATGATTGAATTTCAAATTCAATGGAGGGCGAGAAAGTTGTATCTCAAACCAGTGTACTAAGCTTAAATAAAGGAGATGACAAAGGTATGAGGGCAGAGTTGGCTAAAGTGGACTGGGAAAATAGATTAAAGTGTAGGACGGTTGATGAACAGAGGTGTACATTTAAGGAGATATTTCACAACTCTCAAGAAAAATATATTCCAGTGAGGAGGAAAGGGTGTAAGAGAAAAGATAGCAATCCGTGGCTAACTAAAGAAATAAAGGACGGTATCCAATTAAAAACAAGGGCATACAAAGTGGCCAAAACTAGTGGGAGGACAGAAGATTGGGAAGCTTTTAAAAGCCAGCAAAGAATGACTAAAAAAATGATTACAAAAGGGAAGATAGACTATGAAAGTAAACTAGCACGAAATATAAAAACAGATAGCAAGGGTTTCTGTAGGTATATAAAACGGAAAAGGAGTGGCTAAAGTAAATGTTAGTCCCTTAGAGGACGAGACCAGGGAATTAGTAATGGAGAACATGGAGATGGCAGAAATTCTGAACAAATATTTTGTATCAGTCTTTACCGTAGAGGACACTAAAAATATCCCAACAGTGGATAGTCGAGGGGCTATAGTGGGAAAGGAACTTAACACAATCACAATCACTAAGGAGGTGGTACTCAATAAGATAATGGGACTAAAGGCAGATAAATCCCCTGGACCTGATGGCTTGCATCCTAGCGTCTTAAGATAAGTAGCGGCAGGGATTGTGGATGCATTGGTTGTAATTGACCAAAATTCCCTGGATTCTGGGGAGTTCCCAGCAGATTGGAAAACTGAAATGTAACACCCCTATTTAAAAAAGGAGGCAGACGAAAAGCGAGCAACTATCGACCAGTTAGCCTAACATCTGTGGTTGGGAAAATGTCGGAGTCCATTATTAAAGAAGCAGTAGCAGGACATTTGGAAAAACATAATTCAGTCAGGCAGAGCCAGCATGGATTTATGAAGGAGAAGTCATGTTTGACAAATTTGCTGGAATTCTTTGAGGATGTAACGAACAGGGTGGATAAAGGGGAACCAGTGGATGTGGTGTATTTGGACTTCCAGAAGGCATTTGACAAGGTGCCACATAAAAGGTTACTGCACAAGATAAAAGTTCACGGGGTTGGGGGTAATATATTAGGATGGATAGAGGATTGGCTAACTAACAGAAAACAGAGTGTCGGGATAAAAGGTTCATTCTCGGGTTGGCAATCAGTAACCAGTGGGATGCCGCAGGGATCAGTGCTGGGACCCCAACTATTTACAATCTATATTAATGACTTGGAAGAAGGAACTGAGTATAACGTAGCCAAGTTTGCTGATGATACAAAGATGGGAGGAAAAGCAATGTGTGAGGAGGACACAAAAAACCTGCAAAAGGACATAGACAGGCTAAGTGAGTGGGCAAAAATTTGGCAGATGGAGTATAATGTTGGAAAGTGTGAGGTCATGCATTTTGGCAGGAAAAATCAAAGAGCAAGTTATTATTTAAATGGAGAAAAATTTCAAAGTGCTGCAGTACAGCGGGACCTGGGGGTACTTGTGCATGGAACACAAAAGATTAGTATTCTAGTCCAGCAAGTGATCAGGAAGGCCAATGGAATCTTGGCCTTTATTGCAAAGGGGATGGAGTATAAAAGCAGGGAAGTCTTGCTACAGTTGTACAGGGTATTGGTGAGGCCGGACCTGAAATACTGCGTGCAGTTTTGGTTTCCACATTTAAGAAAGGATATACTTGCTTTGGAGGCAGTTCAGAGAAGGTTCACTAGGTTGATTCCAGAGATGAGGGGGTTGACATGAGAAAAGGTTGAGTAGGTTGGGCCTCTACTCATTGTAATTCAGAAGAATGAGAGGTGATCTTATCAAAACGTATAAGATTATGAGGGGGCTTGACAAGGTGGATGCAGAGAGGATGTTTCCACTGATAGGGGAGACTAGAACTAGAGGGCATAATCTTAGAGTAAGGGGCTGCCCATTTAAAACTGAGATGAGGAGGAGGGTTGTAAATCTGTGGAATTCACTGCCTGAGGGAGCTGTGGAAGCTAGGTCATTAAATACATTTTAGATAGACAGTTTCTTAACCGATAAGGGAATAAGATGTTATGGGGAGCGGGCAGGGAAGTGGACCCGAGTCCATGATCGGATCAGCAATGATCATATTAAAAGGTGGAGCAGGCTTGAGGGGCCGTATGGCCTACTCCTGCTCCTCTTTCTTATGTTCTTATGTGTCTGACTAACTTGATTGATTTTTTGAGGAAGTAACAAGGAGGGTCGATGAGGGTAGTTAATTTGATGTGTGTATGGATTTTCGCAAAGATTTTGATAAGATCCCACATGGCAGACTGGTCACGAAGGTAAAAGCCCATTGGATATAGAGGAAAATGGCAAGTTGGATCCAAAATTGGCTCAGAGGCAGGAAGCAAAGAGTAATGGTTGATGGGTGTTTTTGTGATTGGAAGGATGTTTCCAGTACAGTTCCGCAGGGATCAGTACCAGGTCGCTTGCTTGTTGTGGTTTATATCAATGACTTGGACTTAAATGTAGGGGATATGATTAAGAAGTTTGCAGATGATACTAAAATCGTCTGTGTGATTGATAATGAAGAAGAAAGCTGTAGACTGTAGGAAGATATCAATGAACCAGTCAGGTGGACAGAGCAGTGGCAAATGGAATTCAATGTGGAGAAGTGTAAGGTAATGCATTTGGGGACGGCCAACAAAGCAAGGGAATACTCATTAAATGGTATGACACTGAGAAATGTAGAGGAAAAAAAGGACCTTGAAGTGCATGTCCACAGATCCCTAAAGGTAGCAGGCCAGGTAGATAATGTGGTTAAGAAGGCAGACAGAATACTTGCCTTTATTAGCCAAGGCACAGAATACAAGAGCAGGGAGATTATGCTTGAACTGTATTAAACACTAGTTAGGCCACAGCTGGAGTACTGCGTGCAATTCTGGTCACCGCTTTACAGGAAAGATGTGATTGCACTAGAGAGGGTACAGAGGAGATTTACGAGGATGTTGCCTGGACTGGAGAATTTTAGCTATAAGGAAAGATTGGATAGGCTGGGGTTGTTTTATTTGGAACGCAGGAGGCTGAGGGGAGACCTTATTCAGGGGCCCAGATGGAGTGAATAGGACAGACCATTTCCCTTAGCAGAAGGGTCAACAACCAGGGGGCATAGATTTAAAGTAATTGGTAGAAGGTTTAGAGGGGATTTGAGGGGAAATTTCTTCATCCAGAAGCTGGTGGGGGTCTGGAACTCACTGCCTGAAAGGGTGGTAGAGGCAGAACCCCTCACCACATTTAAAAAGTACTTGGATGTGCACCTACAGGGCTATGGACCAAGAGCTGGAAAGTGGGATTAGGCTGGATAGCTCCTTGTTGGGACGGTGTGGACACGATGGGCCAAAATGGTCTCCTTCCGTGCTGTAAATTTCTGTGATTCTATGATTTCTAAGAGTTTTTATTTTTTTCCTTCTTCTACTTTTATCTCCTGAAGGTGTACCAAGATACTGTAGCATGGATGCAAGCCACTCTCATGATCTCACCCAAGTGGTCATTCTTACTTGGAGCTGTGGAGGAGCAACAGGATTTAGCTGTCCACGTACACAAATCATTAAAAGCTGGTGCACAGATACAAAAAATAATCAAAAACTCTCAAGGGGTTTAGAATGAGGAAGTGATGCTTCAGTTGTACAAAGACTTGGTCAAACGCCATCTGGATTACTATGCTCAGTTTTTGGCACCAAATCTCAGCTAAGATATATTAACCTTGAAAAGGGTACAGTGCAAATTCACCAGAATGATAGAGCTCAAAGGCTCAAATTATGAGCATAAATGTGGCTTGTATTGCCTTGGTCAAAGGGTGATCTAATCGAGGTGTTTAAAATGATATGTGGATCTGTTAGGGTAGATACAGGTAAACTTCTTCCTCTGATGGGGGAATCCATAACAAGAGGGTACAATCTTAAAATTAGAGCTAGGCCATGTAATCAGGAAGCACTTTTTCACACAAAGGGTAGTGGAAATCTGGAACTGTCTCCCCAAAAGGTTGTGGATTCAATGGACTAGAGTTTCCCTAACCTGCTTTTCTGGCGCCCTCACCCGAGCTGCGCTGTTTTTGTCCGCCTCCATGCGCGTCGAAAAATGACGTTGGTATTCTGGCCTCTCTTCGGTCATGGTGCAGCGTGGCCCAATGGATTGGGGGCGGGGCCAGGTCCCGGTGCTGAAAACCGTGCCGGGACCTCTGCACATGCGCGCTAGAGTCTGTGCGCATGTGCAGTAAGCTCCTGGCAGGCCGTTTCTGCAAACGCGCGCTGCAGGCTGTGTGGGAGGGGCCCGAAACACGCCGTCCCTAGCCCTGGCCGAATGGGCTCCCTCTTCGGCGACCCGCTGCGTTCCCTAAGGTAGGGCTTTTATTTTTTATTTGTTATTTACTGTTGATTTTGGTGCTTTAGGTGCAAGGTTCCTTCTATTTTTTTATTTGTTATTTATTGATTGCTTATTACTTTGGTCTTGGTGCTTTAGGGGCAGGGTTCCTTCTATTTTATTTGTTAATTAATTGCTTATTACTTTTTGTGCTTTGTTTGGTGCTTGGTGGCGCTTTAAATGTAGTTACTTGCGCCGATTCCTTAACTCTAGGTAAGGTTTTTTTGTGCGGACAGAAGTGGCAACATACGCTGGCCTAAGTTAGTTTGGAGCAACTATTAGCTGGCCAAATGCCTAAAACAGAGGTAAGTGGCTGGGAACGCCCCCTTTTGAAAAAAAAACTGAACTAAAAAAAAACCTAACTAACTCACTTACACTGGCGCAAATTAAATGGCCAGAATTGCAACTAAAAAGATAGTCCAGAAAAATCATGTTGCTCCAAAAAAAAAGGAGCAACTCTTGGGGAAATTTGGGCCCAAAGTCCTTTGTCTCTGCTTTCTTGTGGACCTTCTGGAGGCCAATTCAGAAAATAGATTCTATTTTTCTGAAAATATTCAAAAGACCAATTTCCATATTTGCCTCCAATGGGCCGAGGAAAGGGGGCATGCAAAGGATAGTATAAATTGGAACATTGATGCACTGAGGTTAGTTTGGTGGCACTCAAGACTCAGATTTACCATAACTATACCTTAAACATCTCAAGCTCTGATTTTCACCATGTGTTAGTTTGAACAAACTTAGAAATCCATTTATAAGCAATGCATCTACAGTTTTGTTACAACTAACAGAAACAAAATTTAAGGAAATGATTCCTTCCAATAACTAGTGACAGACATGTAACCACGAGTACTTTGGTCCAAGCTAAAAACAGTGGTCCAATCACCACCAATGATGGTTGGGACAATTCTGACCCACATTTAGCAGGAGACAGCTCCTCTCTCCCACCTTTTCTTAAGTTTTGTTCAAAATGCCACTTGTAAGCTTTTTTTAAAAGGCCTCTCTGTGTTTGAAAAATCCCCTCTCACGGTTTTTTTTATAAATCCCATTCATGGAGTTTTTTAAAAATTCCCTCTTCTAAGCAGTTTTTAAAAATCCTTCTTCCAAGCTCTTGAGTGTTTTAATAATCACCCTGCCAACTTTAGTTTTTAAATCACTCTTCTACACTTTCTTTTTAAACTTCTTCCCAGTTTTTTCCAAACCCCCTCCCCACCTTTTTTCAAAATCCTGTTTCAATTTTTTTTTAATCCCTCTACCAAACTTGTTTGTAAAATCCCTCTACTGAGTTGTTTTTAAATCTCTTTTAAAAAAAAATTCTCACATGCTCTGCTTTTAAAAAATCTCGCTCTGCTGTTTTTGTAAACCTGCTGCTTGAGATAGCCTGACCAGCTTCCTCATCTAAGGATAAAGGGGTAAGCCATTTAGGACCGAGATGAGGAGAAACTTCTTCACCCAGAGAGTGGTGAACCTGTGGAATTCTCTACCACAGAAAGTTGTTGAGGCCAATTCACTAAATATATTCAAAAAGGAGCTAGATGGATCAAGGGGTATGGCGAGAAAGCAGGAATGGGGTACTGAAGTTGCATGTTCATGAACTCATTGAATGGCGGTGCAGGCTAGAAGGGCCGAATGGCCTATTCCTGCACCTATTTTCTATGTTTCTATGTCTATCTTCCCCAAGCTGCTCCCCACATGGCAGCTCCAATACTGCAGCAAGTAGAGTGGAAATAAAACTGTTCAAGGTGTAAAAGAGGCGAGAAAAACAGAAAGCACAAATTACAAGAAAGAGGAAAATGAGAGAGGAGAGAGGGCACAATGAGGGGAGAGTAAAACAAGAGGAGGGAAGAGCAAGCAGTGTAGAAATGAAAGAGAAGAACGAGACAAAAGTTCAGGAGACTAAGAGCAAAACAATAAAGGAGAGAAAGAGAAAGTGAATACAGTGAAATGAAAGAGGAGAGAGCATTATTGTGTATTCCCTTGCCTTGATAGCCCTCCCCAAATGCATGACCTCACACTTCTCTCACAGAAGGTGTTTCCACTTGTGGGTGAGACCTGAACTAGGGGCCATAAATGTAAGATAGTCAATAATAAATCCAACAGGGAATTCAGGAAAAACTTCTTCATCCAGAGAGTGGTTAGAATGTGGAACTCACTACCACAAGGAGTTGGAATGTGGAACTCACTACCACAAGTAGTAGCATTGAGGCGACTAGCATTGCTGCATTTAAAGGGAAGCTAGATAAAAGCATTAGGGAGAAAGGAATAGAAGGATATGTTGATGAGGTTAGAGGAGGAAGGGAGGGAAGGGTCTCGTGTGGAGCATGGATCTGTTGGGCCTAAATGCCTGTTTCTGTGCTGTACATTCTATGTAATACTTTGTACGCTGATAATTTTCTGGGTGAGTTACAACCCAGTAAGTTTTAGAAACCATTAAATCAGATAACTTTGCTCAAAATGATTGTCAAGAATGAGAATGATCTTGAGCCAGTATTGAGCGCAGGCATGTGGACAAGGCATTGTGTCGGCAGGCCTCACAAGGTCCTACCATCAGTCTGTTGGAGGTTGTGATCATGGATCAGGGTGCTTTCTCCAGACATAACTCAATTGTCTGGTTTGAGAAAAATCAGCTAGGGTCCCCACCCAGTTCTGGTATCAAACCAATGACTCCTGGTGGAAGAGCACATATTATGGACATTGGGTAAGAGCAGGATCAGAATTCTGCACAGTTGTGATGCTTCCACAGTGAAACAGCCTGCCCTCCCTTGTTTAGGCTCATGCATGACATATGGTGGTTTGGGCTAGGTCATCTGTAGAAACATATCCCAGCAAATTGGCAAAAAAGCATTTTGTAAAGTAAGTATGAAAGAATTAAAAATAAAAATTTATGGTCAAAGTTATTCACTTGCTATTGAAACAAGCATTGAGTGTCAACCCCTTGCAGGTCCTGCTTATCAGTGCCCACAGGTTCTGAGTTTTATAGTAACATGATAACATAAACATGTGCCTCATCATCATCATCATCATAGGCAGTCCCTCGAAATCGAGGAAGACTTGCTTCCACTCTGAGTTCTCAGATGGCTGTACAGTCCAATACAGGAATTACAGTCTCTGTCACAGGAAGGAACGGGTGGGTGGGGAGCCTGGTTTGCCGCACGCTCCTTCCGCTGTCTGCGCTTGTTCTCTGCATGCTCTCGGCGACAAGACTCAAGGGGCTCAGCGCCCTCCCGGGTGCTCTTCCTCCGTTTTGGGCGATCTTGCATCAGGGATTCCCAGATGCCGGTGGGGATGTGACATTTTATCAAGCAGGCTTTGAGGGTGTCCTTGAAACATTTCCTCTGCCCACCTGGGGCTCACTTGCCGTGCAGGAGTTCCGAGTAGAGCGCTTGCTGAGGAAGTCTCCTGTTGGGCACGTGGACGATGTGGCCCGCCCAACGGAGCTGGTCGAGAGTGGTCAGTGCTTCAATGCTGGGGACGTTGGCCTGAGCGAGAACGCCAACGTTGGTGCGTCTGTCCTCCCAGGGGATTTGCAGGATCTTGCGGAGGCATCGCTGGTGGTACTTCTCCAGTGTTTTGAGGTGTCTGTTGTATATAGTCCACGTCACTGAGCCATATAGGAGGGCGGGTATCATTACTGCCCTGTAGACCATAAGCTTGGTGCCAAATTTGGTGCAAAACATGTGCCTAGTCCTATGCACACTATCTCTGTAACTTCCTCCAGCCCTACAATTCTCCATTCTTCTAATTCCAATCTCCTGTGCATCTCCTCCTTCACACCACCATTGGCAGCTGCTCCTTCAGCCGGCCAAGGCCCCACTCTCTAGAATTAGCCAGGCACTACTGTTTCTCCACTCTCAAAAAATTGGCTTTAGGGCTCCAGGAAGGAATTGTAGCGCTAAAATCAAACGCTCCGCTTTCTTCTTGGAGCGCTAAAGGCCGAGGGCGGAGCGGAAACCTCAGCAGCGGTGCACCCTGGGACGTGCAGCGCTGCCGTGTACAAAGGGCCCTTCCCTCCCTTAAAGGGAAGCACCATCGCTGTAGGCCCTGCAAAAGCGGACCTGCATGGACCACCAAGGGAGCGGCAAACCTGCTCAGTCAGCCCGACACTCAAGCAGAGCAGAATGCCGGGCTAAAAAATCGCGGGCATGAACCCGGGAAAAAAAAACAGCAAGAAGAAAGGTAATTTTTTTTTTTTTTTTTACTTACCTCAGTCACCTCACCTTTAATCATTGCCTCGGTAGCGGCCGGCCGCCCAATCCACACCTCCTGCAGCTGCTGGTGTTTTCGCTTGATGCTGCTACAGGGGGCGAAAGTGAATTTCGAGTCCAGATCGCTAACGGGGGCAATGTGCACGGCATTGGAACCGGTTCTGGGGGAGGTGGGACCAGTACAAACCGGACGGTCTGCACCTGGGCAGGACCGGAACCAATGTCCTCGGGGGAGTGTTTGCTAGTGCTGTTGGAGAGGAGTTAACCCAATATGGCAGGGGGATGGGAACCAATGCAGGGAGCCAGAACGAAACAAAATGGAGACAGAAGCAAAAGACAGAAAGGAGATGAGTAAAAGTGGAGGGCAGAGAAACCCAAGGCAAAAAACAAAAAGGGCCAATGTACAGCAAAATTCTAAAGGGTCAAAGTGTCATAAAAAGGCAAGCCTGAAAGCTCGGTGCCTCAATGCGAGGAGTGTTCGGAATCCAGGAGAGGGCTCTGAGCTAGTTAGAGTGGGTGAGAGCGCAGATGAACAGGACCCCAAGAAAGAATGCAAAAGGCAGGAGGCAACAGAGCAGAGCAGCACTGGGGTAAGTGTAAACCACAAGGTGATAGGAAGGGACAATATGTATGAATATAAAGGGGCTGCAGGAGGGGTCAAAACTAAAAATCATGGTTTAAAAACTAGTATTAAAACACTTTACCTAAATGCACGCAGCATTCGAAATAAAGTAAATGAGTTGACGGCACAAATCATTACAAATGGGTATGATTTGGTGGCCATTACAGAAATGTGGTGGCAGGGTGGCCAAGACTGGGAATTAAACATACAGAGGTATCTGACAATTCGGAAAGATAGACAAGAAGGGAAAGGAGGTGGAGTAGCTCTGTTAATAAAGGATGATATCAGGGCAGTTGTGAGAGATGATATTGGCTCTAATGAACAAAATGTTGAATCATTGTGGGTGGAGATTAGAGATAGTAAGGGGAAAAAGTCACTGGTGGACGTAGTTTATAGGCCCCCAAATAATAACTTCACGGTGGGGCGGACAATAATCAAGGGAATATTAGAGGCATGTGAAAAAGGAACGGCAGTAATCATGGGAGATTTTAACCTACATATCGATTGGTCAAATCAAATCGCACGGGGTAGCCTGGAGGAGGAATTCATAGAATGCATACGGGATTGTTTCTTAGAACAGTATGTTACAGAACCTACAAGGGAGTAAGCTATCTTAGATCTGGTCCTGTGTAATGAGACAGGAATAATAAACGATCTCCGAGTAAAAGATCCTCCTGGAATGAGTGATCACAGTATGGTTGAATTTGTAATACAGATTGAGGGTGAGGAAGTAGTGTCTCAAACGAGCGTACTATGCTTAAACAAAGGGGACTACAGTGGGATGAGGGCAGAGTTGGCTAAAGTAGACTGGGAACACAGACTAAATGGTGACTCAATTGAGGAACAGTGGAGGACTTTTAAGAAGCTCTTTCATAGTGCTCAATAAAAATATATTCCAGTGAAAAAGAAGGGCGGTAAGAGAAGGGATAACCAGCCGTGGATAACCAAGGAAATAAAGGAGAGTATCAAATTAAAAACCAATGCGTATAAGGTGGCCAAGGTTAGTGAGAAACTAGAAGATTGGGAAAATTTTAAACGACAGCAAAGAATGACTAAGAAAACAAGAAAGAAAGGAAAGATAGATTACGAAAGTAAACTTGCGCAAAACATAAAAACAGATAGTAAAAGCTTTTACCGATATATAAAACGGAAGAGAGTGACTAAAGTAAATGTTGGTCCCTTAGAAGCTGAGAAGGGGGATTTAATAATGGGAAATGTGGAAATGGCTGAGACCTTAAACAATTATTTTGCTTCGGTCTTCACAGTGGAAGACACAAAAACCATGCCAAAAATTGCTGGTCACGGGAATGTGGGAAGGGAGGACCTTGAGACAATCACTATCACTAGGGGGGTAGTGCTGGACAGGCTAATGGGACCCAAGGTAGACAAGTCCCCTGGTCCTGATGAAATGTATCCCAGGGTATTAAAAGAGATGGCGGAAGTTATAGCAGATGCATTCGTTATAATCTACCAAAATTCTCTGGACTCTGGGGAGGTACCAGCGGATTGAAAAGCAGCGAATGTAACGCCTCTGTTTTAAAAAGGGGGCAGACAAAAGGCAGGTAACTATAGGCTGGTTAGTTTAACATCTGTAGTGGGGAAAATGCTTGAAACTATCATTAAGGAAGAAATAGCTGGACATCTAGATAGGAATAGTGCAATCAAGCAGACGCAACATGGATTTATGAAGGAGAAATCATGTTTAACTAATTTACTGGAATTCTTTGAGGATATACCGAGCATGGTGGATAGAGGTGTACCGATGGATGTGGTGTATTTAGATTTCCAAAAGGCATTCGATAAGGTGCCACACAAAAGATTACTGCAGAAGGTAAAGGTACGCGGAGTCAGAGGAAATTTATTAGCATGGATCGAGAATTGGCTGGCCAACAGAAAGCAGAGAATCGGGATAAATGGGTCCTTTTCGGGTTGGAAATCGGTGGTTAGTGGTGTGCCACAGGGATCGGTGCTGGGACCACAACTGTTTACAATATACATAGATGACCTGGAAGAGGGGACAGAGTGTAGTGTAACAAAATTTTCAGATGACACAAAGATTAGTGGGAAAGCGGGTTGTGTAGAGGACACAGAGAGGCTGCAAAGAGATTTAGATAGGTTAAGCGAATGGGCTAAGGTTTGGCAGATGGAAGACAATGTCGGTAAATGTGAGGTCATCCACCTTGGAAAAAATAACAGTAAAAGGGAATATTATTTGAATGGGGAGAAATTACAACATGCTGCGGTGCAGAGGGACCTGGGGGTCCTTGTGTATGAATCCCAAAAAGTTAGTTTGCAGGTGCAGCAGGTAATCAGGAAGGCGAATGGAGTGTTGGCCTTCATTGCGAGAGGGATGGAGTACAAAAGCAGGGAGATCCTGCTGCAACTGTACAGGGTATTGGTGAGGCCGCACCTGGAGTACTGCGTGCAGTTTTGGTCACCTTACTTAAGGAAGGATATACTGGCTTTGGAAGGGCTACCGAGACGATTCACTCGGTTGATTCCGGAGATGAGGGGGTTACCTTATGATGATAGATTGAGCAGACTGGGTCTGAACTCCAACGAGTAAAGAAGGATGAGGGGTGATCTTATAGAAACATTTAAAATAATGAAAGGGATAGACAAGATAGAGGCGGAGAGGTTGTTTCCACTGGTCGGGGAGACTAGAACTAGGGGGCACAGCCTCAAAATATGGTGGAGCCAATTTAAATCCGAGTTGAGAAGGAATTTCTTCTCCCAGAGGGTTGTGAATCTGTGGAATTCTCTGCCCAAGGAAACATTTGAGGCTAGCTCATGGGCCCAAGTTTCGAGCCGCGCCTAGAACGGCGCAGTCCCGACCTGGACGCCCGTTTTTCGCGCCACAAAAGTGCGCCTAAAAAAACCCTCCGTATTCTCCACTTCCCTGCAGGTCCTCTGGCCCTCGGCGCAGCACAGCAGGAGCTGTAGTGGGCGGAGCCAGGTCCCTGCGCTGAAAACAGTGCCGGGACCTCTGTACATGCGCGCTACAGTGAGTGGACGCGCAAGTGCAGTAGCTCCAGGCGCCCGAAACTGTGTGGGAGGGGCCCGAAGCACGCAGCCCCTAGCCCTGGCCGAATGGCCTCACTGGGGCTGCGTGAATAAGGCTCCTCCCACGGCCAGCTCCTGCTTCCTCCCAACTCGACCCGACCCCCGCTCCCCCCGGACCTAACTCCCGCTCCCCCACCCCTCCCCCTGGACCGGACCCAACTCCCGCTCCCCCCCACCGGACTGGATCCGACCTGACCTCCCTCTCTCTCCCCGACCCGAACCGAACCGACCTCCCTCCCACCACCCCCCCGACCCGACCCAACGACACCTACCTGTAAATCTGGTGCTGGGGACGGGCCCTGCCCGAAGTCTCGGGCCCGGCCCGTTCAGCCTCTCTCCCCCGTCTCCTTTCCTCCCACCCCCGCATCTCCTTTCCCCCCCCCCATCTCCTTTCTCCCCCTTCTCCCCGTTTTCTCCCCCTCCCCCTTTTCTCCCCCATCCCCCCCCTCTCCCTCTACCCCCCTCCTCCCCCTCCCCTCGCTGTCAGAAACACAGACACTGACAGACAGAGAATGAGAGACACACACAGACAGACAGACAGAGACACTGACAGAGACACACTGGGGGGGGGGGGGAGGGCATCCCAGCACGCTGTTGGAGGGCTCCCGGTGCTGCAGTCCGTAAGTAGAAAATGTTTTATTTATTGATTTTTTTCAAAAATTATTTCTTATTAATTTTTTTTGATTGATTTATTGGTTGATTTATTGATGTATTTATCATTTATTATTGATGATGGCTCTTTATTTGTAAAACTGAAGTGTTTAATGTTTGTAAACTTCCCTTTAAACCCCCCCCCCATTCCCTACGCCTGATTTTCTAAAGTGTAGACAAGGTTTTTTCGAGCGTACAAAAATCTTCACTTACTCCATTCTAAGTTAGTTTGGAGTAAGTTTTCACTGATGAAACTTTGAAAACAGGCGTAAGTGGCCAGACACGCCCCCTTTTGAAAAAAAAGTTCTGTTCCAAAGTGAAACTGTTCTAACTGACTAGAACTGGAGCAAACTAAATGACGAGAATTCCGATTTCTAAGATACTCCATTCTGCACCAGTTGCTCCTAAAAATCAGGAGCAAATCATGTGGAAACTTGGGGCCATTGAATGTATTCAAATCACAGATAGATAGATTTTTAACCAATAAGGGAATTAAGGGTTACGGGGAGCGGGCGGGTAAGTGGAGCTGAGTCCACGGCCAGATCAGCCATGATCTTGTTGAATGGCGGAGCAGGCTCGAGGGGCTAGATGGCCTACTCCTGTTCCTAATTCTTATGTTCTTATGTTATCGCAATCTCCGAGATTCAATGTCAGCACCGCGCCCGATTGCAAAGGCATTTGTGCCCTGTTAGCGCAGGTGCAAATGCATCCAATTTCTAGCCCAACATGTTTGGAAACCCCTGCTACTGACTTCTGATAATAAAGTTTTCTGCCAGGTGAGCAGAAGTACACAAGCACAAAGTTCTCGGATTAGGATATTTAAATGAAATCATGATTACTATTGTGCGTGGTTCCACATCCACACTAATGTGTTAAATTATGGTAAATTAATACAGTATCAAATTTCTACCAGAGTTATCAGTTCAAAGCTCACTTGCACCCCTTGGTGGGGAAAGCATAATATTTCAACAGGATTTTCCAACATTCTCGACATTCTGATTCAACCCGAATTGTCTGAATTCACTAGTATAGACATAATTTAAAAAAGCACCGTCCCTTCGAGAATGTAGTGCTCAGAGGCATTAATACATGGAAATGGTATGAAACGAGAAGTAAGATTACATCCTGCACATATGCCAACCTAGAAAACTGACAAAAGCTCGCTAACAACTTTAAAAATATTGACACAGGCTCAAAAAAGCTGACAGCTCAAAAACAGCTCTGAATATAGACGTTTGATACGTGAAGAGGCTGAAAGTGTGGTGGGACACAGGTTTGACATAACTTACATAGCAGGTATACACAACCTTCCATCACTTTTATTGCAGCACACAAAAGCAGAAATTACTGAGGGGCTTGTGAATGCTTAAATCATGAGACTTATTTCTACTGGGGCAGGACCCCCACCGCCCAAGAATATTTTGTTTTATAAACTTTTTAGTGTAATTATTGGCATTTTGAGTCTACACTAACTCTGAGTCTGAACCTCAGTACATTTGTTTTAGTTATCATTATCACACCAACCGCACTCCCTATTTTATTTCCAAACATTGACAATTCCACAAATAGTGACAGAAAGTGTCAAATCAACCCAGTTAATTTATTCACTTCAAGGAGCATCCATGTTATCCCAAAAAACTGTTGCAACCAGTATTGAAGCATAGGACAACAACCAGACAGGCCCAGAAGTAGAAAGCTGAGATATAGAACTGGAGGAAGTTACAGTGATAGGGTGGAGTAAAGCAAGCGCTCTACTCGGAACTCCTTCACGACAAACAAGCCAAAGGTGGGCAGCGGAAACATTACCAGGACACCCTCAAAGCCTCCCTGATAAAGTGCGACATCCCCACTGACACCTGGGAGACCCTGGCCAAAGACCGCCCTAAGTGGAGAAAGTGCATCCGGGAGGGCGCTGAGCACCTCGAGTCCCATCGCCGAGAGCATGCAGAAACCAAGCGCAGGCAGTGGAAAGAGCGTGCGGCAAACCAATCCCACCCACCCCTGTCCCACCTGTGACAAAGTCTGTGGCTCTCGTATTGGACTGTTCAGCCACCAAAGAACTCACTTCAGGAGTGGAAGCAAGTCTTCCTTGAATCCGAGGGACTGCCTATGATGATGATGATGATGATGATGATGATGAGGATGGGGCAATACAACACAGGCATTTTAAACAAGCTCAGGGCTACAGAGATAGGTGCATTCGGGGAGGAGAGTCAATAGAGGTCAGTGAATAGGAAAGAATATAATGAGGACAGTGGAGTTTTGAACAAATTGAAGCTTGCGTATGGTAGAATTATGGAGCCTGACGAGAATGTTGCAGAAGTCAAACCTGAGGGTGATGAAGGTGTGGGCAAGGTTTCAGTGGCAGTTGTGGTGAGGTAGGGGCAGAGACAGGCCAGTCTTGATGATGGATAGGATGTGGGGCTTGAATGTCAATTCGGGTTCAAACACAACACTGTCAGATTCAGCCCGAGTATGCAAATGTGGATACGTGTAGAATCAGGGGCTTGGGTGCAGAGCTTCTGCCTGGAATACCACAGGATTGCTTTAGCTTTGGTCCTACCTGTGTTAAATTAGAGAAAGTTTTTGTTCATCAACACCCTGACAAAATGTGTTCACGCAAAGTATAAAACTATCCTCTCCGTTTCAAGTGCTGACAGATTTGTTGTGTATTCCCAACAATTTCTGCTTTTATCATTGTAACAAATCAGTAGAATATTTGATATAAGGGCCGCTTGGTATCTGGTTCTCTTGTATGACAATGGGAACATGTATTAAGCTGATGGTTAACCTTGGGATTAGGATGTGACAGCTAGCTATGAGGGCCAAGGATGTTACATAGATTGTAGAGAGTTTGGTGAGTGGAAGCAGATCTTTGATGGGCTGATACTTTCAAATAATAGTGATTTATTCATCTGTGAAGCTGTTCAGAATGATTCTGTCTCTCAGGTGTCGAGCTGTCTTGGGCACTGCACTTGCGTTCTGTTCTTCACAGGCCCATATTAATTTCTACCCCAAGGAGTCAACCTGTATATACGTCGACTGTCACCACATTACTGTCAGTCTCATAGTTTATGAACTCATGGGTGCTCCCATGAGGGGCTACAAGGGCTGGGTGGGCATCGCAACTCGTGAACGCACTCACCATATCCTATCGCATACCGAGTCCCACTAACCCATCACCCCAGTCTCTGCTTACCTCCAGTGGCTTCCCAACACCCAACAAAATGATTATAAAATCCTCACCATTATTTATAAAACCATCTATGGCATTGCCTCACCATACCGCTACAGCTACAGGCTCCACTTTTCTGGCTCCTGGCTCACTGTATGTGATCCCTCCCTCCAGTTCCGAGTCTTTCAATCATGGCCCCCCATCTGGAAATCTATTCTTAAATCCTTCCATCTTTCTCGATCTTCTCCTCCCTTCAAAACCCTCCTCAATACTTATCTCTTCTATTTTGCCTTTAATCACTCACCAACCTTTCTCCCAATTCATGTGCGGTGTTTGATCCTGCCATTTGTGAAGTGCCTTGGCATATTTTGCTATGTTGAAGGTGTTATGTAGTATTAGTTGTTCTTGTACTAAAGGCCTATTCATTTTACTAAAAAGAAAAGTCCTGTTATGATTCCCTCCGTATGTTCCATGAATAACCATGGAAGGGCAATCGGGAAGAGGAGACAGGAAGAGTTACACAGCAGAAATTGAAAATCATTAACACCGTTACACATTGGTAAGATATTTTATTTAATAAAACATTAACATTTTCCAGGTCTCCCCCCAATGGCTCAGTTGGTTAAGACAGTGTGTAATTGAGCTGTACAGACCAGAAAGTACCAGGATTGATTCCCTGTCTGAGCTGAGTTTACTGACCTCACCCGGTGCAGCATTACAGGGTCGAAATTCGGTACCGCCATTTTTGAGGCATTGTCACCGCATGAGAGAAATTTTTGACGCCTCGCTTCAGGCGCAGCCCCGAAACGCAAAATTCAATGTTGATGCCTAAAGAATTGATAGTAGCATAAAAACATGGCGTTGCACACTTACCTGGAGGCGCTACGCTTCGCTAAGTGGGCCGTTAAGCGTGGGCTCCACCTCTGGGATTAGGCAGCATTTGGAGCTGAACATAGTGGCCCCACCTGGATTGAATTGAGGTGTTGATTGGGCGCCTCAACACCTCGTGGGTATATTCGCTTCCTAAGCACTCCCTCAGACGGTGAGCATGGCAGACCTTGCAGCAGCCCTTCAGCGTGCCCACCCGTTCACGGACACCGCACCGGATGCACTCCTTGATGCCCTGAAGAGGTGTCTGCAGGTGCTGAGGACAGAGGCTGGGAGGAGACCCCAACCACAAACATACCGAAGGCTATGGAGGGAGATAGCAGAGCAAGCGTCTGCGAGTGACACAGTGCCAAGGACAGTGTGCAATGCCAGAAACACGACCTGACGTGGCTACTGAGGGTATCTTTAATTTCAAACTTCAACATGCTATGCTCTGACCTCAATGGGCACTCTCTGTTCAATGCAGTGTCCATGCTCCGAATCCATGCTCTAAGTGGGTGAGGCCGCACTCAAGGTTCCCATTTGCAGCCTCTCCCACTGCAAGGGCCCACTTGCGCTGTTAACCTTGCTACTGGGTTCTGCAGACCCACCTCTCATGTTGTTGACTCCTCAGTCTTCATATGTGTCTCGAAGACGGTAACCCCCCCGTTACTGTGAGGTCCTGTCACCCGAATTCAAACAGTGCCACAGCAAGTCCACGCCGCGAATGGCAGTTACATCGAGCTGTGAAGACTGTCATAGAATAAATGGTACTAAAGTATGTAAGGCACTTGGGACACACTGATAGAAGGCCTCTAACTCTGACTTTCCGTTAAATGTTACAGGCGAAGCTCGCACACAACCGACCGGAGCAAATGTGGACTGGTGGAGGGGAGCCAGACCTCCAAGTGCTCACTCCGTTGGAGGAACAGATCGCTGCCCTGATGGGCGTCCAAGTTGATGCGATGGCGGTGGGTGTGGCCGACCCCCCTCGGGACAGCGACGGTACGTCGAGTTCCTTTGCAGCGACCTGCAGGACACTTGGCCCTGACACCATCATCATGCAACTATTTCAATGAGACTGGCATTCACAAATGCCTTTCCTGCTCCTGACCCCCTGCCCTGCAGGTAACCGCTGTTCTGTATTTGTGCTTTCAGATGACCAGCCAGATCCACTGGGGCCTTCTACGGTTGCAGATGGTGGCGACGACCCAGAGGACGAGGAGGAGCAGGAGGACGACACCTCCTTCGGCCTCACGCAGGAGGCTGCGCCGTCAGAGAGCGGGGCCAGCAGCGTTGCTGACCAAGGGGTGGTGGGAGCAGTGGAGGTGGCCTCCAGCAACGCCACAGGGGAGGGGAAGTCCAGGGGTAGCTCCCCGGAGGGTGAGTGTGTGCATGAGTGATGCTCAGCAGCACTCTGACAATGAGCCCGACCTAGAGATTGTCGCAAGACAATCCCTGAAGATGCACAGTGAAATGCTGGGTGCACTAGCAAGGGTGCCCCAGAGTCTCGATGCACTTGCTGTGAGGATGGAGGAGTCCACCTCAACTATTGCTCATGCCTCTCAGCAGCCTACTGAGCCCATCCTTGGTAGATACCAACGGATGCTGGATGCAAACAGTGATCATGGGGTCCCAGACATGGTGGCACGGGCTATGGCTGACGTGCCTAGAGACTCTCTCAGATGAGTACTGGAATGCCCCTCCAGACCGGTCAAGGCAGTGGAAATGCTGCTTCGATAATGGCCCGGGTTGTGGTATGGCTGGTGTTGTAGCGCTGCTCGGCAGGGGTGGTGGGAATGTGGAGGGGTGTCATCAGCCAGGGGGTCACACCATATCCTTTGTCACCCAGGAGCTAGCCACGGCCTTCATGCGGTGGCTAGAAGAGTTGCGCCACATTGGTCTCCCCGCAGGATGAAGGCATCGTGGCAGCTCCCAGGATATCGGGCATTGACAGCGAGGATCATCTGCCTGTGATCACAGACCAGCTGTACGTTGAGGGAGTGGAATCCCTTGCGATTCCCAAAGATCTCTCCATTGTGGGGCGGGGCCCTCAATGCCACAGGCGTACAATCATTGGCTCCCTGAACCCTGGGGTGGCCCGCTATCCTGGCAAAGCCACGAGTGCGCTCATCCTGGTCCTCCCTTGACATGTGGAACTTGATGTAGTCCATTCGTTTGCTGCAGAGCGCGTCGGTCACCCACCGAAGGCAGCAATGCACTGCAAACTGCGAGATGTTACATATATCGCCTACAGGAGACTGGAAGAACCGGTCGCGTTGAAGTTGAGTGCTGCTGTCACTTTCACTGCCACTGACAGCGGGGTCCTGGTGCTGATGTCAGCTGCCAGGTATGTCCGCAGATGGGGGCAGTGATGTGGATCACTGCCCCCATCCTTGGTACAGGTCACAGCGAGATAGAGGTTTCAAAGTTATCCGAGATGGAAGCCAATGTGGTCCCAGATACTAGTAGTCAATCTGACAAGTCAACAGCAGTACGACCAACACCCTCCTGTCACTGCGAGCATCAAACGCAGCACTGACCCAGAGCTCCGAGCTCCGGCTGCAACTCCCTTTAAATAATGCCCCAGATTAGTTTCTCCACCTTGTATGGTCCAACTTTTCCAGGCGTCATGGACGCCAGCCGTTAAGTCAGGCGGCAGAAGTGAATGTGGTGAGAAGGGCACCAAGGAGGCACTGCACGCGTACCGACCAACGTCATGATTTCCATGGCGTTAGCCGGCAGTACATTACGTTTTAACACCCTTAAAAACTTACCAACGAATCTTGCGTCAAGCGTAAGCAGCACCGAGCGCCTCTCCCAACCCCCTAACTCCCAGTTAACACCTAACACCGGCGTTAGCAGCAGGCTTTAGCATCCGAATTTTGACCCCCTAACTACATTATAATCAGCCTCAGCTTCCCTAATCGAGAGGGGGAAGGGGAAAAAAAACACAAGGGTTCCTACTCCGAATTGCTATCGAGTGATCCATGCTGACTTGTGGGTGTGTGTGAACATCAGGAGAAGGCAAGATCTGGCTGAGAAGGGATGCCCCACCCACGGTCAAGTAACCTACTGAAACTCACTGTCGAGGCTCACACATGTAGAATCTCCATTTGGATAAGGTGCCACACAGAAACTGGCACCTCTACAACTGTACCCTCGCAAAAGGGGAGGAGAATGGGGGATACTTTTAAAAGAACTTCTAGGAACAGGCAATCTGGTGGGTCATTTCCCCACAAACCACTGATGGCGTACATGAAAACTTGCATATTGAACAGCACGAATCAAATGCTAGAGTTGGGCATTCAGGAAATGCGCTGCAGTTGAACGATCTTTACTGCCTAGCAACCAGGTTGCAAGTATTTGAACACTATCGGATTACAGTCACGAATCACTGGTAGACTATATGACACATCAGCGTGATTTCGTTTTTGCAGCAGTGCAAAGTGACAGGGAGTGAATGCACAGAAAGTGATGAAAGGAGACTGCTGTAAAGCTTGGTGAAACATAGTGAAAATCTTACCATAATGTATGTCAAATTATATATAATGCATTTGCATGAATGCTGGTCAAAATAATCCTTGAAGAGATATATCTTTGTTGTGAAGTGCATTGTGTAGTTAACATATCTTGCCAGTGTTCTATTTGAGATTTCTATTAGAGCTTTTATCTAAGGTACTAATATGCACACACACTAATACAAAATTGTTTTGCAGAAGGGGACTGATGTGTAATTATCAAGTGCTGTGATAAGAACATGAATCATAGAAAGGTTACAGCATAGAAGGAGGCCATTCGGCCCGTTGTTCCTGTGCCGGCTCTCTGCAAGAGCACTTCAGCTAGTCCCACTCCCCCACCCTTTCCCTGTAGCCTTGCAATTGTTTCCTTCAGGTACTTATCCAACTCCCTTTTGAAAGCTGCGATTGAGTCTGCCTCCATCACCCTTTCAGGCAGTGCATTCCAGATCCTAACCACTCGCTGCGTAAAAACGTTTTTCCTCATGTCGCCTTTGGTTCTTCTGCCAATCACCTTAAATCTGTGTCCTCTGGTTCTCAACCTTTCCGTTTCTCTCTATCTACTCTGTCTGGACACCTCATGATTTTGAAGGCCTCTATCAAATTTCCTCTCCACCTTCTCTGCTCTAAGGAGAGCAACCCCAGCGTCTCCAGTCTATCGACATAACAGAAGTCCCTCATCCCTGGAACCATTCTTGTAAATCTTTTCTGCACACTCTCTAAGGCCTTCACATCCTTCCTAAAGTGTGGTACCCAGAATTGTACACAATACTCCAGTTGAGGCCAAACTAGTGTTTTATAAAGATTCATCATAACTTCCCTTGCTTTTGTACTCAGCTATTTACAATCCATATTAATGGCTTGGGTGAAAGGACCGAGTGTAATGTAGCCAAGTTTGCTGATGATACAAAGATGGGTGGGAAAGCAAGTTACGAGGAGGACACAAAAAGGAGGACAGGCTGTGAGTGGGCAAACATTTGGCAGATGGAGTATAATGTGGGAAAGGGTGAGGTTATCCACTTTGGCAAGAAAAATAAAAAAGCCATTTATTATTTTAATGGAGAGAGATTACAAAATGCTGCAGTACAGAGGGACCTGGGGTCCTAGTCCATGAAACACAAAAAGTTAGTATGCAGGTACAGCAAGTAATCAGGAAGGCACATGGAATGTTGGCCTTTATTGCAAGGGGGGTAGAGTATAAAAACAGAGAAGTCCTGCTACAACTGTACTGGTTGGACCACATCGAGAGTATTGCTTACAGTTTTGGTCTCCTTATTTAAGGAGGGATATTCTTGCATTGGAGGCAGCTAGAAACATAGAACATAGAAAATAGGTGCAGGAGTAGGCCATTCGGCCCTTCGAGCCTGCACCGCCATTCAATGAGTTCATGGCTGAACATGCAACTTCAGTACCCCATTCCTGCTTTCTCGCAATATCCATTGACCTCCTAGTAGTAAGGACTACATCTAACTCTTTTTTGAATATATTTCGTGAATTGGCCTCAACAACTTTCTGTGGTAGAGAATTCCACAGGTTCACCACTCTCTGGGTGAAGAAGTTTCTCCTCATCTCGGTCCTAAATGGCTTATTCCTTATCCTTAGACTGTGACCCCTGGTTCTGGACTTCCCCAACAGTGGGAATATTCTTCCTGCATCTAACCTGTCTAAACCCGTCAGAATTTTAAACGTTTCTATGAGATCCCCTCTCATTCTTCTGAACTCCAGTGAATACAAGCCCAGTTAATCAAATATTTCTTGATATGTCAGTCCCGCCATCCCGGGAATCAGTCTGGTGAACCTTCGCTGCACTCCCTCAATAGCAAGAATGTCCTTCCTCAAGTTAGGAGACCAAAACTGTACACAATACTCCAGATGTGGCCTCACCAAGGCCCTGTACAACTGTAGTAACACCTCCCTGCCCCTGTACTCAAATCCCCTCGCTATGAAGGCCAACATGCCATTTGCTTTCTTAACCACCTGCTGTACCTGCATGCCAACCTTCAATGACTGATGTACCATGACACCCAGGTCTCGTTGCACCTCACCTTTTCCTAATCTGTCACCATTCAGATAATAGTCTGTCTCTCTGTTTTTACCACCAAAGTGGATAACCTCACATTTATCCACATTATACTTCATCTGCCATGCATTAGCTCACTCATCTAACCTATCCAAGTCACTCTGCAGCCTCACTGCATCCTCCTCGCAGCTCACACTGCCACCAACTTAGTGTCATCTGCAAATTTGGAGATACTACATTTAATCCCCTCATCTAAATCATTAATGTACAATGTAAACAGCTGGGGCCCCAGCACAGAACCTTGCGGTACCCCACTAATCACTGCCTGCCATTCTGAAAAGTACCCATTTACTCCTACTCTTTGCTTCCTGTCTGCCAACCAGTTCTCAATCCACGTCAGCACACTATCCCCAATCCCATGTGCTTTAACTTTGCACATTAATCTCTTGTGTGGGACCTTGTCGAAAGCCTTCTGAAAGTCCAAATACACCACATCAACTGGTTCTCCCTTGTCCACTCTACTGGAAACATCCTCAAAAAATTCCAGAAGATTTGTCAAGCATGATTTCCCTTTCACAAATCCATGCTGACTTGGACCTATCATGTCACCTCTTTCCAAATGAGCTGCTATGACATCCTTAATAATTGATTCCATCATTTTACCCACTATCGATGTCAGGCTGACCGGTCTATAATTCCCTGTTTTCTCTCTCCCCCCTTTTTTAAAAAGTGGGGTTACATTGGCTACCCTCCTCAGGAACTGATCCAGAGTCTATGGAATGTTGGAAAATGACTGTCAATGCAACAGCTATTTCCAAGGCCACCTCCTTAAGTACTCTGGGATGCAGTCCATCAGGCCCTGGGGATTTATCGGCCTTCAATCCCATCAATTTCCCCAACACAATTTCCCGACTAATAAGGATTTCCCTCAGTTCCTCCTTCTTACTAGACCCTCTGACCCCTTTTATATCCGGAAGGTTGTTTGTGTCCTCCTTAGTGAATACCGAACCAAAGTACTTGTTCAATTGGTCTGCCATTTCTTTGTTCTCCGTTATGACTTCCCCTGATTCTGACTGCAGGGGACCAACGTTTGACTTTACTAACCTTTTTCTCCTTACATATCTATAGAAGCTTTTGCAGTCCATCTTAATGTTCCCTGCAAGCTTCCTCTCGTACTCTATTTTCCCTGCCCTAATCAAACCCTTTGTCCTCCTCTGCTGAGTTCTAAATTTCTCCCAGTCCCCGGGTTCGCTGCTATTTCTGGCCAATTTGTATGCCACTTCCTTGGCTTTAATACTATCCCTGATTTCCCTTGATAGTCACGGTTGAGCCACCTTCCCTTTTTTATTTTTACGCCAGACAGGGATGTATAATTGTTGTAGTTCATCCATGCGGTCTCCAAATGTCTGCCATTGCCCATCCACAGTCAACCCCTTAAGTATCATTCGCCAGTCTATCCTAGCCAATTCATGCCTCATACCTTCAAAGTTACCCTTCTTTAAGTTCTGGACCATGGTCTCTGAATTAACTGTTTCATTCTCCATCCGAATGTAGAATTCCACCATATTATGGTCACTCTTCCCCAAGGGGCCTCGTACAACGAGATTGCTAATTAATCTTCTCTCATTACACAACACCCAGTCTAAGATTGCCTTCCCCCTAGTTGGTTCCTCGACATATTGGTCTAGAAAACCATCCCTTTTGCACTCCAGGAAATCCTCCTCCACCGTATTGCTTCCAGTTTGGTTAGCCCAATCTATATGCATAGTAAATATCAGAGAAGGTTCGCTAGGTTGATTCCAGTGATGAAGGGGTTGACATGAAGAAAGGTTGAGCAGGTTGGGAATATACTCATTGGAGTTTAGAAGAATGGGAGGTGATCTTATTGAAACATATAAGATACTGAGGGGGCTCGACAAGGTAGATTCAGAGAGCATGTTTCCACTCGTGGGGGAATCTAGAACTAAGGGGCATAGTTTAAGAATAAGGGGTCACCCATTTAGAACTGAGATGAGGAGGAATTTCTTTTCTCAGAGGGTTGTAAATCCGTGGAATTCCCTGCATCAGAGAGCTGTGGAGGCTGGGTCATTGAATATATTTAAAGTGGAGATAGACATAATTTTGAACGATAAGGGGATAAGGGGTTATGGGGAGCGGGCGGGGAAGTGGAGCTGAGGACATGATCAGATCATCCATGATCTTATAGAATGGCGGAGCAGGCTTGAGGGGCCGAATGGCCTACTCCTGCTCCTATTTCTTATGTTGTTATGTTATGTTCTTTGCTATCAAAATGTATTTGCATAGATATAATGGGAGCGAAATTGCCCCTTTTTATAGCCCCGTTAGCGCCTCCGGGGTTGCGAAGTTGGCGGACATACGCTCTCAGGGGGCTGATTAAACATAGAAACATAGAAAAATAGGTGCAGGAGTCGGCCATTCGGCCCTTCGAGCCTGCACCACCATTCAATAAGATCATGGCTGATCATTCCTTCAGTACCCCTTTCCTGCTTTCTCTCCATACCCCTTGGTCCCCTTAACCATAAGAGCCATATCTAACTCTCTCCTGAATATATCCAGTGAACTGACATCAACAACTCTCTGCGGCAGGGAATTCCACAGGTTAACAACTCTCAGAGTAAAGACGTTTCTCCTCATCTCAGTCCTAAATGGCCGACCCCTTATCCTAAGACTATGTCCCCTGGTTCTGGACTTCCGCAACATCGGGAACATTCTTCCCGCAACTAACCTGTCCAGTCCCGTCAGAATCTTATATGTTTCTATGAGATCCCCTCTCATCCTTCTAAACTCCAGTGTATAAAGGCCCAGTTGATCCAGTCTCTCCTCATATGACAGCCCAGCCATCCCTGGAATCAGTCTGGTGAATCTTCGCTGCACTCTCTCAATAGCAGTAATGTCCTTCCTCAGATTAGGAGACCAAAACTGAACACAATATTCCAGGTGAGGTCTCACAAAGGCCCTGTACAACTGCAGTATGATCTCCCTGCTCCTATACTCAAATCCCCTAGCTATGAAGGCCAACATACCATTTCTCTTCTTCACTGCCTGCTGTACCTGCATGTCAACTTTCAATGACTGATGGACCATGACACCCAGATCTCGTTGCACCTCCCCTTTTCCTAATCTGCCGCCATTCAGATAATATTCTGCCTTCGTGTTTTTGCCCCCAAAATGGATAACCTCACATTTATCCACATTATACTGCATTTACCATGCATTTGACCACTCACCTAACCTGTCCAAGTCACCCTGCAGCCTCTTAGTGTCCTCCTCACAGCTCACACCGCCAACCAGTTTATTGTCATCTGCAAATTTGGAGATATTACACTCTATTCCTTCATCCAAATCATTAATGTATATTGTAAAGAGCTGGGGTCCCAGCACTGAGTCCTGCGGCACTCCACGAGTCACTGCCTGCCATTTTGAAAAGAACCCGTTAATCCCGACTCTCTGCATCCTGTCTGCCAACCAGTTCCCTATCCAGTATATTACCCCCAATACCATGTGCTTTAATTTTGCACACCAATCTCTTGTGCGGGACCTTGTCAAAAGCCTTCTGAAAGTCCAAATACACCACATCCACTGGTTCTCCCTTGTCCACTCTGCTAGTTACATCCTCAAAAAAATTCCAGAAGATTCGTCAAGCATGATTTCCCTTTCATAAATCCATGCTGACTTGATCCGATCCTGTCACCGCTTTCCAAATGCGCTGCTATTTTGTCCTTCATGATCGATTCCAACATTTTCCCCACTACTGATGTCAGGCTAACCGGTCTATAATTACCCGTTTTCTCTCTCCCTCCTTTTTTAAAAAGTGGTGTTACATTAGCTACCCTCCAGTCCATGGGAACTGATCCAGAGTCGAAAGACTGTTGGAAAATGATCACCAATGCATCCACTATTTCTAGGGCCACTTCCTTGAGCACTCTGGGATGCAGACTATCAAGCCCCGGGGATTTATCGGCCTTCAATCCCATCAATTTCCCAAACACAATTTCCCGCCTAATAAGGATATCCTTCAGTTCCTCCTTCTCACTAGACCCACTGTCACCTCGTACCTTCGGAAGGTTATTTGTATCTTCCTTCGTGAAGACAGAACTGAAGTATTGGTTCAATTGGTCTGCCATTTCTTTGTTCCCCATTATAATTTCACCTGAATCCGACTGCAAGGGGCCTACGTTTGTCTTCACTAATCTTTTTCTCTTCACATATTTATGGTAGCTTTTGCAGTCAGTTTTTATATTATAAAGGGGAGTGTGCCAGCACCCCTGGCCGCCATCTTTCTTTGTCGGCCGACTCTCAGGTCAACACGACTTTGGCGGCTCTAGCATGGTCCAAGCCGCCATTGTGTAGCCCAGCATTCCGTCTGGCCCAGTGGAGACCATCAGAGGCCGCGCAGAGTGTGCAGCCGCCCACCCCTTTTGCCCCAGTAGCATCCCGGGACCCGCCCCCAAAGGAAGTGGAGCACCGGAGATTGCGTCCGCTTCCTTTGAGGGGCGGTAAGGGCAATTCAGCAGCGGGGGCAGGACTTCTGCGCAGAGCACTAAAACTCCCAGCCTCGGAAGGTACGTCCCTCAATCGGGGGTATGGGGCACTTTCACCCCCAATGTCTCGAGTGACCAATTTCATGCTGTAATGCATATTCGCAGCAGCCATGAAATGCAAGCTAGCAACACCCAAACTGATTAGACTGACCAGTCATATCGCAGGTAGTTATTTGAAAAATGTAGGGCTAATATTCCTATGGAGTGGGAGAGTGTAAATTGGTGGATCACCTGGGTGTGGGGGGAGAGACAGGAATTAATTAGAACTAATTCTCATTTGCTTGCAAGGCCAGACGGTAAGTGAGAACTAGTTCTAATTAAGTTGAGATTGGCACTCAATTCGGCTGTAGAGAAATGGCAGTATCAGGAGCCAGGCTTGTGGTCTGTGCAGCATGTGTGTGAGATATTCTGGATTTGCAAAATATTCCAGGTAAGTACAGAAATATCAGAATGTTGTATCGCTCAAGTAGCGGATTGCCAGCTTGAGGGCTAGCAGACTAAACATATGTGGTGAGAAGCAAAGATCTCTGGAAGACACACACTGAAAGGTACTCATCCTTCAGAGAGGAATTGGTTGAGACAGAAGCAGGCTGTACAGGGAAATTCTGTAGGTCTGAGTGTGTGCAATATATAGTTTCCATTATATATCAACAGAGATACAGAGGAGGGTAAGCAAGAGCAACAAAACAGCAGTGGAGTAAGGGATTATCCATGTTGAAAAAAAGAGACATTATCCATAAGAAAAAAGGAGCGGAGAGGTGTAGATTAAAATTCAGATGGGGTGTCTGAACCAACATGCTGCAGGCAATGAAAGATGATGGAACATTATAGTGATTTTTCACACTTACTGCTGAGGAATAACTCAGTGAGCTGGATTTTGAGTTCTGCTCATTTCGGGGCGGTAATGGAGGTAAAGTTTGCGCCCGGGAATAGTTTGCGCCTCAGTCAGCAAAATTGGTCAGCTGGGCCCTGAGTGTGGGGCGGAGCGCTAAGGGAGGCGTTACACACCTCTCTAAGGGCGCTAGGCCTGCTGAGCATACGGAAATCCTGAGCCGGCCTTGGAGCACTCTCAGAGAGGTCTGGGAAGAAAAAAAACCACCAACAACATTCCCAATACATAGCCCGGGCCACCACAGCATAAATTACAAAATAAAATAGAAAAAACAAATCACCCTTACCGGAGGTCGGCATTACTTACCTCACTGCAGCCGCTACAGCTCGGAACAGGAGTTTCCACCAAGGCGCGCTGCGTGGCGCTATGGCTCGGACGGGAGTCAAAAATCGAGCCGGTGTCACAACCAGGGGTGTTGGACACCGGCTTGCCTCTTCCGGGCGGTAACACTCCGCGTCCCGCCGAAACAGGCCCTGAAAACTCCAGCGGGGCGCTGGTAGCTAGTCGCCCGCCCAAAAGGGCTCACTGCCGCCATTGCCACCCCTCTGAGGCGAAAACAAAGGCGGAACATCCAGCCCGCTATATTTCTACTCGGAAGGGGCCAGTGTCAGGTTTGGCTGACGGATTCCACTTTTGGTTGGTGGGAGCAGTCAGTCTGACTAAAAGGGAACACTAGAGTTGAGAAAAAACAGCAGACCTGGGCTGAAGGCGAAAATGCAGCGATTCTGTTTCTTATAGCCATTAGTTGCAGAGAAATTAAGATAATTCTATGAGTAAGACAGTCAGTCCATCAATATGGAAGTGTGGTGTGTTCTTTATTTCGTTACCATTTTACAAAGATAAATTATGCGGATTAAATTAAGTGAGTCTGACCATAACCACGTTCCCTCTAAGCTGCGCACGTGTGCAGCCACACTGTAATCTGCAAGGTACTGCGCAGGCCACTTTGGCCACTTGAGCAGAAATTTAACGGGACCGCACATTAAAATAATCAGACCACGCACAACAAAGCTCAGTTTAGAGGAAACATGGACCATAACTGCTGTTCTATATGTTCACTTTACTGTAACATAAAGCAGCATCATAATTCATATCTAGCCTTCTCTCACCAAGTGTGTGCTCATGCACCCTTTGGAGAGATTGAAGTACATGTGCTTAAGTCAGGATTATCTCGTTCAGGTCATATGGGGATACTACTATTACAACCTGACTTACGCAATCATTCAAATAGACATAGGGTAGGGTGAGATATCGTCCATAAAAAGTAAGACGCTCAAACTATTCATAGGAGTAACTGACACCACTGAGCCAGAGATGATAGCTAGAGCAGATCCAAATTTGTAACATGGAGGGTAGGTAGTTGAGTCCCAAATGGTGTTATCACCTCTCAGATACCAAGAAAAGGACAGAACAGAATAGGTGGGAAAACATCTTAAAGAAAAACTGGACAGAAGTCATGGTTCATAAGAACATAAGACGTAGAAGCAGGAGTAAGCCATACTGTCCCTCGAGCCATTCAATATGATCATGGCTGATCATTGACCTCAACTC
This sequence comes from Pristiophorus japonicus, assembly GCF_044704955.1. Lineage (NCBI taxonomy): Eukaryota > Metazoa > Chordata > Chondrichthyes > Pristiophoridae > Pristiophorus > Pristiophorus japonicus. Next base: position 19,848,107 of record NC_091982.1, read on the forward strand.
CACTTTTCCGCCCGATCTCCATATCCCTTGATATCTATCTCAGACTTGAATATACTCAAAGACTCAGTATCCACAGCCCTCTGGGGCAGAGAATTCCAAAGATTCACAATCCTCTGAATGAAGAAATTCCTCCTCATCTCGGTCTTAAATGGCCTACCCTTTATCCTGAGACTGTGTCCCCTAGTTCTAGACACTCCAGCCAGGGAAAATAACCTCTCAGTATCTACCCTGTCAATCCCCTTCAGAATCTTGTATGTTTCAATGACATCACCTCATTCTTCTAAACGCCAGAGAGTGTAGGCCCATTCTACACAGTCTCTCATTATAGGACTGCCCTCTCCTCCCAGGAATCAATCTAGTGAGCCTCCAAGCCAAATATATCCTTCCTTAGATAAGGAGACCAAAACTGTGCACTCCAGGTATGGTCTCACTAAGGCCCGGTACAATTGTAGCAAGACTTCCTTACTCTTATACTCCAATCCTCTTGCAATAAAGGCCAAAATGCCATTTGCCCTCCTTATCGTTTGCTCTACCTGCATGCCAGCTTTCTGTGTTTCTTGCACGAGAACATCCAAATCTCTCTCAACACCAACTTTATAGGTATCTCACCATTTTAAAAAATATACTGTTTTTCTATTCTTCCTTTCAAAGTGAATAAGCTCACATTTCCCTACATTATACTCCATCTGCCACCTTACTGTCTACTCACTTAGTCTATCTATATCCTTTTGCAGACATTTTGGGGGCAAAATTGCTCCTTTTTAAAGACCCATTAGCGCTTCTGGGGGGCCAGGCTGCAGGCCCGGTCCCACACAGCCCTGATGGCCTAGTGGAGGCCATCAGAGGCCTTGCTGAGTGGGCAGCGGTCTTCCCCTTTAAGCGAAGAGGAGGAGTGTTGAAGCACATCAGCGCTACACGGAACATCGTACAGCACTTCCCTCAGCGCCCGAGATTGCGCTCCACTTTCTTTAAAGGGTGGTAAGCCGAAGTCAGTGGCGGGACGCGACTTCAGCGCCGGGCGCAGTACGTTACTGCCCCCAGTCGGGGCGCAGGGCAATTTCATCCCCTTTGCATTCCCCTCACAGCTCAATAGTTCAGAGAGCAAAGAGTAAAATGCAGTTCTTGCAGATAGTGTTTGAGGATTGAGGTTCTAGATTAAAATGCAAGACCTCGAAAGTAGTAATTTTATGATTACATCTGGTATACCACTTGCTGAACGAGTTCGGGAAAAACAGTGGAAAAATGATATAGGAGGAGGAGATTCAGGTTCGCGGGACACTGAAATGAGATCTGAATTGTGGGCAGCTCTGCAGATGAGGTGGGCCTCACCTGAACCAAAGTATGTCCTTGCAGAAAGAGTGATTAGAGGAGCGGAAGAGGATTTAAACTAGTAAAGCAGAGGAAGGGAGAGGGGTTAAGAATAAGAATATAGGGAAAAGTAGTCTAAGGTGGTGTTCAAGGAAAGCATGAGGAGATGTATCTTTGTACAGATCGGGTAGAAGTTAAGAAGATCGTAAGGGAAAGAGTAAGAGAAAAAAAGGAGAAAAAGTGAGGATGAACAGATCAGGGGTCCAGTGTTTATATTTCACTACTCTAAACATTTGGACTTTTTTCATTGAAACAAAAAAGGTAGGATCTAATAGATGTTTTCAAAATTGTGGATGACAATCAGTGAAAGATTATTTTCACCGGCTAGTTAATCAGTAGCAAGAGAACACAGGTGGAGGATTATCACTCGGTCTAAACTGGGAATTTAGAAGAATTTTTAGAAAGTTATAAGAACATGGAATACTGGTCACAGATGGCTTTTGAGGCAGAGAACAGAACATTATTTTAAAGGAAAATAGATAAACATTTGAAAAGGAACAATATTTAAACTAATGGGGAAAGAACAAGGAATTGAGATTAGAGTAGATAGGTCCAGTTGAAGCAGGAGCACATAACTAGCATTGAAAAGTTGCATTTTTGTTCGAATGCAAATTACAGGATGATATAATAGAAGCTTTTAAATTATGAAAGGATGGGATAGAGTAGCTATAAACAGTCCATTTCCAGTAGTTGAAGGGTGAAGAACAAGGGGCAACAAATACAAGATTAAATGTAAAAGATCCAGAACAGAGGGAAGGAGAAATTTCTTCACACAGTGAGTTGTGAGGCTGTGGAATTCACTTCCAGGGTAAGGATTGAGGCAGAAACTATGTGAACATTCAAGATTAGATTGGACAAATGAATGAAGGAAAAGGGGCTGAAGGGATATGGAAGCAGGGTGGGTAAATGTGATAGGAATTATTTCCTCACCCGGAGGGTAAATGCTGAAATGGACTAGGTGGGCTGAATGGCCTGTTTCTGTGTTGTAACTTCAGTGTATTTCTATGTATCTATGTAAGTACAATGGGCTGGATGGCTTCCTTCTATGTTGTAATTTCTCTAACTCTTTGTTTATTTCATTACACTTCTTGTGTGACGCACTTTCTCATCACCTAAAATTGCTGCCAGCACTACCATCACCAGTGACAAAAATATTACCACAAGCATTGCACCCTAGTGCTACATATATTGTCTGGGGAGAAGTAACATTGTATTTTGCAATTTTGAATTCAAAAGCATTCATCCTGCACGTCCTGATCACAGATAGGGGGAGAAATTCGGGGAGAAATTAGCTGGGCGCTAATCTTTTGTTACTTTAGAAAAATGCGGGGATAGTGCTCCAGGAAGGAAGTGGAGCATTAAATCAGGAAGTGGAGCAGTGCCACACACTGGGCCATGCAGCGCAGCCGTGTTGAAAAGCCCCTTCCCTCCCTTAAAGGGGAAGGGTCATCGCTGCAGGCTCTGCTAAATAAAAACTTACCTTCTCCCCGACGGCAGCCGCGATCCAACCCTATCAGCCCTGCCCGGCTGATCGATCGCGGGCAAAGGAGAGCGGCCACAAACCTGAAAGAGAGCGCATAAAATGTTTTTTTTTTTTTACTTACCTAGGAGCCACCTCGCCTTTAAGTATCGCCCCCAAAGCTCCCGGCTTCCCGATGGACGCCTCCTGCAGCTGCCGGTGTTTTCGGCCGCGATGCCACAGGGGGCGGAACCCGAGTTCAGGTCCATGGCGCTACGGCACGGCGACGACATCACGATCCCCGGGGGGAAGGAGATCGGGGCGCAACGCTGTACCACCGCCGCAAACCTCCCGCCGAATATTTCGGGAGTCGTTGTTATTGCTGCGGCCTGGTCGGTGCCTGGTTAGCGCCCCTAGAGGCGATAACGGGAGGCGCTAAGGAGGCCAATTATTAGGCCATACAGTTTGACTAATGTCAGTTTTGACGTGCGCAGATAGTTCAGTTTTCACTTTGCTGGACCACCTTTATTAGCTGGAGGTGCACTTCGAAAGTGGGCTCAAAATGGGACAGTGCTGAAGATAGCAAAGAAAAAAATGTGAGTTTGAAATTGAGTGGAACATCAGTTATCTGTCACAGTTAAGGGGATCCCCTCCCAACGCAAGCGGATAATAGATTTTATATATAAAGTACCCTTAAACTTCATCTGGCACAGTGGCCTAGAAATCGGTACACGTCGGCCTACTGGCTCGAACTGGGTGCAGGTAATGGTCCCCCCGAGCTGGAACAGATAGGTCCGAGGCACATCCATTGCTGGGCCTCGGGCCTCACTTGCACGAGACCGGCAAGCTGCAGATGTCTGCTAAACGACCCCAGGCAGCTTGTCGGCGAAGCAAATTTCAATTTTGGGCGGCTATGTCGCCGGCGGCAGCCCTTAGATAGAGAAGTAATCGAGAGGGAGGGGGCTGATTGAGAGAGGGCCGTGATCAGGAAAGCGAGGGGAGAGCAATTGGGAGAGGGAGGAAGGAGCGACCGGGAAAGAGGGCCGACAACTGTCCTCGGCACTGTATTGGAGCCGGCGGAAGCACTCCTGCCCTTCCCGACTCACAGTCCCGTAAGCACATTAAAAAATCCATGCCTTTTTGGGGATGACCCTTTAAGGACTGTTGATTAGGCCACATGCAGTGTGGCGCTGGCTGCATTCAGGGCAGCCCAATTTTACAAAAGGGGGCCTCAAACTGCCATATGGACAGGCCTAATGTCTGCTTGAGTTACAGGCCCTGGACGTCTCATTTTCAACCTTCACCTACAGGGCAGGTGGTGCATCTTTGGCGCATAATGAGCATGTGCGCCCTGCCCGCCGTATTAGATGCTTAGGTGCCCGTGTTGCATCTGAAAAATGGGGGCGCGACATTGAATTTCTGGACCATTGAGTTGTTTAATTGGCCAATCAAAGCTATACAAATAATATGTTCGACCGAATATTTGACTTGACGTCCACCATAACTATTTTCCTGCTGGATCAAGAACCCAGAGTCTGCGGAAAATCAAATAAAAATGTTCAATTATATTTTAGTTGATACATGAAAAACTAGGTGCCAATTCCCATGAAAATCCATGCAGATAACTGAGAATGCAGATGATTGAGGCTCTATTGAAGCAGATTTTTCAACCTCTCTGAAAAGTCTAATGAAGAGATTAAGTTAGTGCATGGACAGGGATAAGACATTTCACCACTGGCAGCTACTGGTTTATGTCAATCTCTGAACCACAATCCTCTCCTTACTGGCTTATTTTCTTCGGAACAGAGACTTGAGGTGATCTGATTTTTCAGAATTACAAAAGGAATTGACAAAATTGATCCAGACAAATTGTTTGCCACCATGAAGGGTTCAAATACCAGAGGTCACAGAGAGAAGTCTGGAGTAAAAGGAAAGTCGGGCAGAATGTTTCCGTTCAAAGGATAATACAGTTGTGCGACAAGTTACTAGTGAAGGACATGTGAGCAGAAAATAGAGATCTTTGAGTGAGGGAATGGTGAGAAAACAGTTTGGTGGAGTTGATCTATGCAAAAGAGATCTGTCTGTAGGGTTTAATGGCCTTTTTCCTTAAACTTCTTGTCCGTATGCACTGTTGCCATTGAGAGATTAGAAACACATCACATAGAAAGAAGGGACGGGATTAAAATCTTAAAAATGGAGGCAATCCGGAAAAAAAATCAAAGCTAGAAGAAAAGCCAAAGCTATTATACTGAAATTGACCATTTTAAAAAAGGTATATCTGAATAAAGTAACTGGTCTGGAAGTATTTTTCCTTTTTCAAATGTTTCTAACTCTTACTGAGGTATGATTCCACAGGCATTGGCAGCTTCCCCAAGTGGCATTCTTAATGTATTTGCTGAACAATGAGTGAGTGTCATCAGGTTTTAATCACAGAGATTAAAATATTTTGTACAATGCAGGCAAGTTATGGGATAGCATGCAGAGTCTATCTGCCAAATGAGTAATCCACATGGTTTGTTAAGTCTGGTGGTACAGACACCTGCTTTGCTGCTCCTCAGGAGAAACTTTATCTTTAAACTGGTTAGTGGTGTCTTCATGAATTAGGAATGGTTGTGGATACTCTAATCTTGTCTTCTGTACGAGAAGAGACGTCATTGTCGGGAGATCATAACTTAAGCCAGATTCCGTCCACTATCCACATGAACTTTCAGAATGGAATCATCCGATACTGATCGGGAGCAGTAGCCCGGGGAAATTTCCCTTCATTAACCTGGGAGCCACTCAAGACAATTGTAGTATCTGAAAGGGAAATCATGTTTAACAAATTTGCTGGAGTTCTTTGAGGATGTAACGAGCAGGGTGGATAAGGGGCAACCAGTGGATGTGGTGTATTTGGATCTCCAGAAGGCATTCAATCAGGCGCCAGATAAAGCAGTTTTGGAGCGTGGGCAGGAACATCGGCGGGGCCCAGGTACAGAGGAGCGGGAAGGTCGGGGCGGATGAGCGACGAGAGTTTGTGGCGTAGCTGCAGCAAGAGATCGTGGCATAGGAGCGGCGAGAGATGGTGGCGGAGGTGCGGCGAATGAGGGTACGGGGCCCAGAAGAGCCGAGGGCCCAGGGGCAGCACGGGCCCAGCCTACACTGCGATATGTTTGCGCGCTAGGTCTGTGCAGCAGAGCAGGTCTCCAGTCATCCTGGTTAACCTTTGCCACTGGATAAAGGCCGAGCTCTGTCAAGCCCGTGTGATGGCTGGTGTGAAACGGTCACCACACGTTAAAAAAAATTCACACACAGGCATCTCCTGCACCATCAATTGGAGTTCAGGACTGGAACATCGGGTCCTTCATTGAAACACCTGTGAACTTGTGGAAGCAAGTCATCCTCGTTCGAGGGACCGCCTATGATGATGAGTATCTCTACTAAGATCACACCTGAGATCAAGTACAGACCAGAGATCAAACCTGGCACCTTCCTGGTCTGTATGGTTCAAATACTCACTGCCTTAAGCCGATGAGCTAAGGGTTGGGGTTCCAGTAGCAATTCATAACTAATGAAGATACTACTACCCAAAACTAGATTCAATTTTTTTTTAAGTTTCCACTGAGAGAGTACAGCAGTATTCAAGCTACTATTAGTGGTGCTATTAGTGCTACAAAGAAACGCCTTGGGTTATTTTTCTATATTAAAGATACTTTATAAATGCAAGTTCTTCATCTTGCTGCTCACCAATTTCGCTATTTCAGCCACTTTACTGGCCAGTTCTTTCCCCTTCCATCCCCGTCCCCAACTGTTAAATTAGTGTCCTGTTTGACCCTGAGCTGAGCTTCAAATCGTTTATCCTCTGGTGACAAAAATGTACTTTTTGTCTGCATTAAACTTTTGATTTTTATTCTTGATTGGAAACAGCATGAGACACAGGGGATTTCTCATCACAAAATCCATCAGCTACGACACTAGGCTGACTAGGTGAGAGTTTCTAATGCTAGGACAATGGTCCGGATATTGTGGTCAACGACCGTTAACTTCGCTGACAGCTGCCCGCAAAGATTTGATGGGCTTTAGAGCAAAGACTTCCTTTCATCGGGTGTCTGTTCCAGCATGGCGCCCTCCCTCCACAGGGGATCTGTGGTGACTGTGAGCAGGGATAGCAACAGCGAGCCTCTTCAATCAACCAAACTGAAGAATCCTCACTGAGACCCGCAGAGTCCAAACAAGGAAGTATAAAGCAGGAAATATGAATTAGATTTAAATGATATACAGCAAGCAAAATAAAGATTGGGAAACATAGATGGGATTAAGGAAGAGAAAGAAAAGAGAATGAGAGAAAAAGTTTTAAAAAGTTACTTAAAAAAAAAATCTCCAACACTAAAGGGTTGAAATTCAGTTTATACCGCCACCCGTTACTGTGCGCGGGAGGTGGCTAACGAGCAGCAAAGGCCTCCCTTTGACAGTAAGTGGCGTTCACGGGACGGCTGAAATTGAGTTGACTCTTTGACAGAGGCGCCAAGAAGCAACGTGGCGCCGGCTAACGGCAACCGCGTGGTGACGTCATCCAACGTACAACGCCTCTTTGACCCTCTCTCGCGGTATTTGCTTTTTACGGCTGCTGTACTGGCAGGCGGCCGTACAGCCTGAGAAAAGTGGTAGTTCCACAGCTGAACTCGGGTGGAATCGGCCAGAGGGGCAAGGTAAGTTTTTTTTCTTTCTTTCTTTCTTTCTTTCTTCATTTTTTTCATTAGTTTTAACAGTGGGAAAGTTTGTGTGTGGGTCGGAGAAGTTTTCTCTTGCTTTCCCTTTCCTTCCCATTTTCCAGCGGGCATGGCGGAAGTCTCTCGATGTGAAATTCAGTCGGCCTCCTGAACTCCCGCCCGAGGATGAGTGGACAGCGCCACTTTTTAGCGCTGCTTTCTCATCTTTGGGTGTAAAAACTGAATTTGGCAGTCGGAGCCTGCAGCTAACAACTGGTGGTAAAATTAGCACTCAGGCAGTGACACCACCTCAAAAACGGTGAGACCGAATTTCAACCCCTAATTTTCTTCTGAGGGAATGAGACTCCACACTTTTAAAATTAATTTTTCAGGACGAGAGAGCTTGTTCGGTAGTAATTATCTCTTATCACGCCGTTCTAAACTCACTTACTCCTGAAAGCCCGAACATTTTAGCAGTCTTTAGTTCGGAACTATTGGGCATATACAGCAAATACGTGGCATTGCAGTTATTTCAGTGTCGAGTCGATCAGCGAGGACTGCAACAGCACATCCTGTGGAGGAGCGGGTATCTGACAGCAACCTCTGGATTATCGCCTTTGACTGCGCATATGCAGACGCAGGATGCTGCTGCCTGATTTACCATTTAATAACGGTGAGCGCTGATAGCTTCACTGTTATTATTACACCAAAATCCAGGCCAATGAGATCTCCACGGTATGAATTGTTTAAATGGCCAGAGACATTGCATTCAATCAGAAGCATCCTTGCAATTGTCCATTAAAAATTGGCTTACCCATCAAATATTAATAATAAAAATGCAGCCTGCTGTGCATGGTGGTTGATCTAATGTAAATATGAGAGATACAGTCATCCACTGCCTTTTGTTTCAGTATAACTTCAAAAGGAGTTTTGAATTGTCTGAGAGTCAGTGCAAGCTTTCCAGCCACCAGTCAGATCTCTGTGTTCTAAGTTTGGTGCCAATCAGCAGAACACTGGGTTCTCTGGGACTACGATATGTTCCACAGTGCAACAAAGAAGCTTATGTTTTAAAGTCAATAATTAGCAAGGAAGTGAGTGGTGTATTTTAAGCATTGAGGTGGCAGTGGAATTTTCAAAATTGGGAGAGCTGAATCATTGTCGGGTGTTTTACACTATTGCCCAAAGTCAAAATTGCCCTCACACATAGGTCACCAGATACTTATCAGGAACATGAACCCTAACTCAATGTTTTCCTCTCCTTAGCTCAAGGGCACGAACACCAATTGTAGTATCTCTACCACCTCCCTGACTGAAATCCGCACAGTTCTCCATTCTTTTCAATTAATGTATTGAAATCCAAAATGTCCTAAAATAAATAGCATGCAATTCTAGCTTGCAAACGGAAAATTAAAACAACTATAATTGCCCAAGTTTCATAACTAAAAACAAAAAATTGTCTCTTGTCCAATCCAAGTATCACCATGCAGTTCAACTCCAGGTGACAATATAAAGAAAACAGAAATTTAAAATAATATGCTCTACTCACTAATTGCACCATTTCCTCTAATACTCCTCTAGCAAAAGGTCTCTACCCAAAATATTAAGATATCTTTTCATTTTTCAGATGCCAACAGACCTCTGCATCGGTGGACTGATATTATGCCTGTTCATTCCATTTTATCATCTGACCACTTTCTTCTTTACCTGTATGTTGATCTTATACCATCAACTTTTCCAGGCAGTAGCTGCCCCACTAACTTTCATCGTAGCTGCTTAATATGTCCACATTTTGTCATATCTTTCATTATAATCTGCTACATCACTTCTATATTTTCTATAACTGTTGTAGGACTCTTATTAACCATCCTTCTTTCATTTATAGCTAATTATTGTCTCAGTCACGCCTTTTCGTTATCGGTCAGGACTGTAGGTATAGAACAAAGGAAACCAGCACTGAAGAGGGGTGAAGAATAATGATAACGGACACCATTAGAAAACTAGTAACGTGAAAAGAGAGGCCGAGAAAACCAGGAACAAATCCCAGTAGGGATCCTCAAAATGAACCTGTCCGAAAAGAAAAAGAAAAAAACACATGCAAGATTCAGCAGTAAAAACTAAAAGATTAGAAATAATTGCCCAACTTCGAAGGTTTGTGAGGCAGTGCACTGCTGGCAGAGGAACCTAATTCTGCATCTAGCTTTGGAATAACGACAGAAGAGTGCTGACTGCAAATACTAGTTGTACTAAATGGAAATTCCCCAGCAAGAACAACCCTCAACTTGATAAGCACAATGTTCCCAAAACAAAAACAAAAATGTTAAAACAGTATCACTCAATTGAAAGATGTGCTAAGAGTTTGCCAGGATTGGAAAATGCACCACTGCTAACTAAATACAAATAGAGTAGTCAACAAATGTGCGGTGAAGCAGCAACAATGGTGATTTGCCTTATTAGAGTTCCTTTACACAAAATATATTTCCTTCTTACACAGATGAGATTTGGGTAAAAAAAAATATTCTGATAACCACAGTTAAATAACATTCAGACTTACAGCAAGTCCTGCACAGAGACGATTCACTAGGCTGATTCCGGAGATGAGGGGGTTACCTTATGATGATAGATTGAGTAGACTGGGTCTTTACTCGTTGGAGTTCAGAAGGATGAGGGGTGATCTTATAGAAACATTTAAAATAATGAAAGGGATAGACAAGATTGAGGCAGAGAGGTTGTTTCCACTGGTCGGGGAGACCAGAACTAGGGGGCACAGCCTCAAAATACAGGGGAGCCAATTTAAAACTGAGTTGAGAAGGAATTTCTTCTCCCAGAGGGTTGTGAATCTGTGGAATTCTCTGCCCAAGGAAGCAGTTGAGGCTAGCTCATTGAATGTATTCAAATCACAGATAGATAGATTTTTAACCAATAAGGGAATTAAGGGTTAAGGGGAGCGGGCGGGTAAGTGGAGCTGAGTCCACGGCCAGATCAGCCATGATCTTGTTGAATGGCGGAGCAGGCTCGAGGAGCTAGATGGCCTACTCCTGTTCCTAACTCTTGTGTTCTTATGTTCTTATGCTAATATGAAAGTCAGAAGGCCAGTGGAAAGATGACTAAGCAGAGAGAAACGAATTTGCAGACAGGTGAAATAGAAAAATAAATTAGGAATGGAATTAAAAGGGAAACATTTTTTTTGACTGGAAGCAACAAATAATATCCTTTACAACCCATCATTTGTGTTCTTTCCTAATCCAGGCAGCATCATGGGAAAGAGAAAAGCAATCCTTGTCCAGGAGGTAAACAATGTGGAAGAGTCTAAAATCGAAACAAAATTTGACCATACCCACCCAGCATAGTAACTGAACAAGCAAAATGTGTCTCGGGACAAGATGAGTAAATGGATTTATAAGAACAAGTGAAAGAGAATACTAACAGTCAACCACACAATGAACATATTTCCCATGATGCTATGTCATATTTGTCTACAGAAGATTTGGCCAACCTGGAAGCAGGTGGTTCTACAGCGCCAACAACCATCACCAATTGTTCCATTGAGCATTTATAATCCCATTTTATCCTCTTTAATCAAAGCAAAAAACCAATGTGATTACAAAACATTTTGCCACATGAATATCCAATGGTAATTGGGGGAAGTGGAGTGGCCAACTTAGACAAATCTTTGACGAAAATTTGTTCATAAAAAGGAGTCACATTACCAGATAATTAGGTGGAGAAAAATAAAATGGTAGTTCCATAGTGGGACTAATCAGTTAATGACCAGGGTATGACCTATCACCTTCAGAAACATAAAAACATAGAAAATAGGAGCAGTAGTAGGCCATTCAGCCCTTCGAGTCTGCACCGCCATTCAATATGATCATGGCTGATCCTCTATCTCAACACCATTTTCCCGCTTTCTCCCCATACCCCTTGATGCCTTTTATTTCTAGAAATCTATCTATCTCCGTCTTAAATATATTCAGTGACTTGGCCTCCACAGCATTCTGTGGTAGAGAATTCCACCACCCTCTGAGTGAAAAAATTTCTCCTCATCTCGGTCCCAAATTTCCTACCCCGTATCCTGAGACTGTGACCCTTTGTTCTAGACTTCCCAGCCCAGGGAAACATCCTCCCCGCATCCAGTCTATCCAACCCAGTCAGAATTTTATACATTTCAATGAGATCCCCTCTCATTCTTTTAAACGCTAGTGAATACAGGCCTGGTCGACCCAATCTCTCCTCATAAGACAGTCCTGCTATCCCAGGAATCAGTCTGGTGAACCTTCACTTCATTCCCTCTATGGCAAGTATAACCTTTCTGAGGTAAGGAGACCAAAACTGCACACAATACTCCAGGTGCGGTCTCACCAAGGCCCTGTATAACTGTAGTAAGACATCCTTGCTCTTGCTCAAATCCTCTTGCAATGAAGGCCAACATACCATTTGCCTTCCTAACTGCTTGCTGCACCTGCATGTTTGCTGTCAATGACTGGTGTACAAGGTCCCTCTGTACATCGACACTTCCCAAGCCAGCGCCATTTAAATAATACTTAGTCCTTATGTTTTTCCTACCAAAGTGGATAACTTTACATTTATCCACGTTATACTACATCTGCCATGTGTTTGCCCACTCACTCAACCTATCTAAATCACCTTGCAGTGTCTTTGCATCCTCCTCACAGCTCACAATCCCACCTAGTTTTGTGTCATCGGCAAACTTGGAAATATTACATTTGGTCCCCTCATCCAAATCATTTATATATTTTGTGAATATTAGATCTCCAACGGCCTTACCAAATAGACACTGTTAACCTTTTAGTTTTTATATGAACTATAATTTGGGGAGCATTTTACAAATTAAAAATGCCGCTAGCATGACAGGGGAGAAATTGGCTTTTGTAACTATGGTTTTCTGGGTGGAAAACGGGCAACAGTGACCAATTTCGTAGGGCTTTGCCCAGGGTCGCAAAGACGATTTTCAGACATTCATCATAAACAGGCATTAAGTCCTTTACATATGCTAATAAGGGGTGCAACCCTGGTTTGAGACCTCCTCAGAAAAATTTATCAGCGCTGCTCCGCTCAGGTTTTGATGGGATTAGTGCAGCCTAACAAATGGCCGCCACCAAAAAGTAAACATCTTTTGTTTACTTACTTTCCTCTGTAGTTCTTTCCAGCTCCACACTCCTCCTGAGGACTGCTGCCAGTGACAAAATCAGCCATATTGGATCAGGACACGGGGGTGAGCTGCCACTTATTAAAATGAGGCCTGAGGTCCAATTTTAGTTTAGCCTCGGGCCTCCTGGTTTGGTTGGGTGCAGGAAACGCATCGTCAGTTATGCGCCCTAAAACGAGCATTAATGTATTTTTACCCCAGTAGCTTTTTCAATAATGTTACAGGACTTGACAACTTTACAGGACGACACCCCTCAGGCTACGGTGATACGCCTGGCCAGTGGCTGACAAAAATCACACAATAGTAAAAATGTTCTATAGTACCAACTTACTACGACAGAAAATGGTTTGTAAAATCCCTGCTTGCAGGATTGCAATAGGTATCTGTTGGCTTCAGCCACCTCAAGATATCCCTTTCAGGATAGAGGGGTGCTGGTAGGTTGAAATGCCTTAAAAGGAACATACTGTGGCATTGCTCAGGGAAATGAGCATTCACTTGCGATGCTGCTGCTTGCAACAAGCTGCACAATAAGGGCTCAATTTCGGCCAGGAGTTGCTCCATTTTATTTTGGAGCAACTTGATTTTTCTGGAGTATCTTAAAAATCCCCATTTTGCACATTCAACTTGCACAATTCAAGTGAGTTAGTTTGGATTTTTTTAGTTTTGTTTTTTTCTCAAAAGGGGGCGTTACAAGCCACCTATGCCAGTTTTGGCCATTTAGGCCACTTTGGTTAGCTAATAGTTACTCCAAATCTACTTTGGCCAATGCATGTGGTCACGTCAGAAAACCCTTGCGGAGAATTAAGAAATCAGCGCAGGTAGGTACATTGGAGGCTATTCGGCCTGGGATAGGGGTGGGAAGGGAAGCTGATAGGACCTTGTACCAAGACTTACAAAGCCCTAAACAAAGTATTCAATAACAAATAAAATATAGAAGTCCTACCTTCATCTGAAAACTCGGCCTGGGATGGCAGTGGGCCAGCCGGTGCGGGAGGCCACGCAGCCTGGGATAGGTGCGGGATGACAACGCACCGGGAGGCCACTCAGCCAGGGCTAGGGGCGGGAGCAATTGAATTGCCGACGTCGGAGCACACACAGCAGCTGCAGGAACTACCGCTGCGCTCCTTTAATCACATATAAGAGTCCTCGGAAAGGATGGTGGAAACATTTGAATAAGAGCACGGCCTTGTGCTCCGCATCGGGATTTGCCCTTCCTAACATGAATTGATTTTGTAAGCCGACACACAGACGTTCAGAACTCACTTTCCACCACCTACTCCTCCTGTTCCTATTTCGGCGCTACTGCGCATGCGCGGACATCGCAATGCGCATGTGCGGACGTCCCGGCACTGTTTTCAGCGCAGGACGCTGGCTCCGCCCCCGACTCGAGTGGCCACGCTGTGTGACGACCGAGGAGAGGCCGGTCAGCGGCCAAAGCGGGGAGCGATTTTTTCGGCACGCTTATCAACGGAGAAAAGCAGCGCATCTCCGGTAAGTGCGCCAAAAAAAGGGTGGGCCAAAATTGAGCCCAATGAGAGTAGAAGCATTTCCTGTAGACAAAGGTGGTGGCATTGAGCAATGAAGCACATAATGCGATAATGGAGTAATCTATGATGCCATGGGCTTTTCGAAATCCATCCACTCTGGAAAGTTGCAGTATCATGTCATGCTGCTGCTAACTGTCCTTGGGAAAGGGACGAAATCACTTTCCTTAGCAAACAATGCACCAGTGACTCACTTAATACATATGTGCATAGCTCAATGACTTGCAAGATGGCATCACTGTGCCTGACTTGCACTTTGTAACAATTATATAACATCTGCAAATTTAAATTCCTTATAAATTCCTTAATATCAAAAAAATATGGAATAAAATTACAGCGAAAAAGCTTTCTAAGTTATAGCCAATAATCCTAGATAAGGATATGGCTTTTGCTCAATATCAATATACGTGATTTTAGTGTGTTTCTTGCGACCACCAGTCAGAAGCTTCAAACAAACAGATACGTAAGTGTTGTGTATCTGTAAAACATGCACTCCCATGTTCCGCCACCAGGGAGTTCCTCCCCTGAAGTCCCAAGGGATCCCAGCATCCCTTGGGAGCACTGTATATAAGCCGGCCCCGAAGGCCTGTTCCTCACTCTGGAGTGTCTTATTAAAGACTGAGGTCACTGTTACTTTAACCTCCCTGTGTGCAGCCTCATCTGTGTTAGGAACACAACAACTGGCGACGATTACACGAATCCAACGCAAAGATGCAGCAAACTGTGGGCATCCTGGAGAAGTTCTCGGAGGGTGAGGACTGGGAAGCCTATGTCGAACGGTTAGACCAGTACTTTGTAGCCAACAAGCTGGACGGAGAAGGAAGCGCTGCAAAAAGGAGAGCGGTCCTCCTCACAGTCTGCGGGGCACCGACCTACAGCCTCATGAAGAATCTTCTGGCTCCGGTGAAACCCACAGATAAGTCGTATGAGGAGCTGTGTACACTGGTTCGGGCGCATCTTAACCCGAGGGAGAGAATGCTGATGGCGAGGTATCGGTTCTGCACGTGCCAGCGATCTGAAGGTCAGGAAATGGCGAGCTACATCACCGAGCTAAGGCGACTTGCAGGACAATGTGAGTTTGATGGCTACCTGGAGCAAATGCTCCGAGACTTTTTTGTACTGGGCATTGGGCACGAGACCAGCCTACGAAAACTTTTGACTGTAGAGACACCGACCCTCAGTAAAGCCATTGCGATAGCACAGGCGTTTATGTCCACCAGTGATAACACCAAACAAATCTCTCAGCACACAAGTGCTAGCAATGTTTATAAATTAACTGGAACTGTGTTTGCGAGCAGAAATGTACAGGGCAGAAACCACGAGTCCGCAACTGCCAGCAGGGCTCAGGTGACCCAAATGATTCAGAGTCCCCAACAAAGGATGAATTCAAGGCAATTCACACCTTGTTGGCATTGTGGAGGCTTCCATTCAGCCTATTCATGCCGCTTCAAAGGGTATGTTTGCAAGAGCTGTGGAACAATGGGGCACCTCCAACGAGCTTGCAGACGAGCTGTAGCTCTGCAAAACATGCTAACCACGACGTGGCAGAGGAAGATCGGTCCATGGTGGATCAAAGCAATTTTGAGCCTCAGAGAGAGGAGGCAGATGCTGAAGTACACGGGCTGCACACATTTTTGACAAAATGTCCACCTATAATGCTAAACGTAAAATTGAATGGCTTACCCGTAGCCATGAAACTGAACACTGGCGCTAGCCAATCCATCATGAGTAAAAAGATGAGAGAGACTGTGGTGCAACAAGGCACTCAGACCAGTCCTGAGTCCCACCCACACAAAACTGAGAATGTACACCAAAGAGCTTATCGCTGTCCTGGGCAGCGCCATGGTCAAGGTCACCTACGAGGGCACGGTGCATGAACTGCCACTCTGGATTGTCCCGGGCGATGGCCCCACACTGCTTGGAAGGAGCTGACTGGGCAAAATCCGCTGGAACTGGGATGACACCGAGTGCTATCACATGTCGATGAGGCCTCATGTACCCAGGTTCTTAAAAAATTTCCTTCCCTTTATGAGCCAGGCATTGGAAACTTTTCCGGGGCGAAGGTGCGGATCCACTTGGTCCCAGAGGCACGACCTATTCACCAGAAGGCGCGAGCGGTACCTCACATGATGAGGGAGAGAGTGGAAATCGAGCTGGACAGGCTGCAACGCGAGGGCATCATCTCCCCAGTGGAATTCAGCGAGTGGGCCAGCCCAATTGTTCCAGTACTCAAAAATGATGGCACGGTCAGGATTTGCGGCGATTATAAAGTAACTATTAATCGTTTCTCGCTACAGGACCAATACCCGCTACCTAAGGCAGACGACCTATTTGCGACGTCAGCAGGAGGCAAGACGTTCACCAAGCTCGACCTGACTTCGGCCTACATGATGCAGAAGCTGGAGGAGTCTTCGAAGGGCCTCACCTGCATCAACACGCACAAAGGACTGTTCATCTACAACAGATGCCCGTTTAGAATTCGGTCGGCTGCCACGGACGGTGGTTTTTCAGGACGACATATTGATCACGGGTCAGGACACCGTCGAGCACCTCCAAAACCTGGAGGAGGTCCTCCAGCGACTGGATTGCGTAGGGCTGCGGCTGAAGAGGTCGAAATGCGTCTTCATGGCAACAGAAGTAGAGTTTTTAGGGGGAAAGATCACGGCAGATGGCATTCGGCCTACAGACGCCAAGACAGAGGCTATTAGGAACGCGCCCAGGCCACAGAACGTCACGGAGCTGCGGTCGTTCCTGGGACTCCTCAACTATTTTGGTAACTTCCCACCAGGGTTAAGCACATGTCTAAGTGTAAGCGTGTGGTGTGTGTATATGTAACAAATTTCCAGTTCAGTGTGCAATTCATGGCTGAAATCTCTATTTGTTAATGAGGCTATAGCATTTTGACTTGGCCCATATAGGTCATTAGTTTTGTCTTTTAGTTGATCACTGAGGTTGCAAAGTGTAGCCTTGAAATGTTCTTGAAGTGATGAGATTTCCCCTCCCCCCCTCCACCCCTCCGACGACCCCCCCCACCCCCCCCCCCCCAGCAAAATGACAATTTCTCGGGTCTGTGTACTGAGAATGCAGTTCCCTTGACTGACTAATGAGCAGAAACAAAGTAAACTCAACATATTTATGTTGCATCCTTGGTACGATCATACATAGACAGATGCACACAGCAAACTCTTCATATTATAAGCCTCCTTTAAGGTGTCAGCCTTGGCTCAGTAGTAACAGTGTCGTCTCCAAGTTCAAGCCTCAAACCAGAGACTTGAGCTTCACTGATGTTTCAGTGCAGTACTGAGGGACTACTGCACTATTGGAGGTGCTGCCTTTCAGATGAGATGTTAAACCAAGAACCCGTCTGTCCTTTCAGGTGGATGTAAAAGATTCCACAGCAATATTTGAAGAAGAACAGGAAGTTCTCCCAGTGCCCGGGCCAACACTTATGTCTCAATTCACAGCACCAAAACAGATCATTTATCTTGTTGCTGTTTGTGGGACATTGTTGTTTGCAACTTCACTGCTGTGCCTCCCTACATTACAATCGTGACTGTAGTTCAAAAGTACTTCATTGGCTGCGAAGTGCTTTGGGACATGCTGGGGGTGCCTCCAGTGGCAGCTTGGAATGAGCCTGTAGCACAGCATTTCAGGCTAGTCGTGACCTTTAGTGCCACTGGCAGTGCAATGCCTGTGGAGGAGGTGATGTTGCAGCTTGGGGACGCGGCAAGTGCCGTAACTCAGCGAAGCCTCCACAAGCACTGCTCATGGGACAACTGGGGCAGGCAGCATCTCCACACCTGTATATTGTGGTGTGAGGTACGAGTGGGTGGGTGGCATGCTCTCCGAACAGCCAGGCATCCCTACATTGCTCCTCTTCCTCTTCTTTCAAAAAGCAAAGATACATGGAAAATACCAACGGAAACCCATTGTGCCCTTTCTGAAATGGAAAGAAAAATGAAAGCCCACAGGAAATGGTACAAAGGCTGACACTGCTTGCAGCAACAAAATGAAAGGGAATAAAAATCACCAAAAGTGAATTCGTAAATAAAGTTTCTATAAATCTAGCTACTGACCTCTTTAAATTGTCTTTTGCCCTTTTTCTCTAGTGCCCAGTAATCTTGGCTGTCCCTTTTTATACGAGCACTAATAATATGACAGAAAATGTGACAGCATCATGTAATTTCTAACTCATTTGTGCATGCCTGTTCAAAAATGGCCAGGTGGTTTCTGCAACCACCAGAAATGACAGCAGACAAATGGGGTGGGTGTTAAAGTGGGCGGAGTTCCGGTTAAACTCAACTGTCCATTTTCTACTCCGAGTCACCTGATTTACACCAGTACAATGGGTGGCTTTAAGCAGGAAATTCTGGCTTGTATACTATCACTAAACGATCAACAAGCTAGCAAAATGCCTCTGCCAACAGAAACTGTAAGAGGCTTTGACAATCCTATTTGAACAAAACATTAGTTCTCCTGTACCATTGCTACATACTACATCACAACAGAACCATTATACCATGTAATGCAGTGGATTACATAATAATGTGGGGAGAGTTTACGCCTTGATAGCCTTTTTCCTCATAAACTTAAAGAGATAGTCGTCCGCTGCTAAGGTGGAGTTTTATGCAGTCTGTTCCTTTAATGCCACAAAATGTACTCTAAATAAACACATCTTGAAGCCAATTGGTGGCTAATTACTGCTGCTGAGGCAAGATTATTCAGTTATGATTTGTTGCTGCTTTCTGAATGATATAAGTTAATACGGTGCAAGCATGACATAGACCATGTGACACTTCCAAGTGCGACCTTCAAGCATGGCAGACACACCACATGAAGACCATATATTTAGACAGTTTTGAAGTTAGTTCATATGTTCCCATGTGGGTTACAAATAAAACCAGTGTGCAGTTGTCTCATACATCTGGCTTCTTAAAGTTGGTAGGGCTGGCAATTTGGTTCCGGACGTTTTGCGGCGTTATTCATGGCAGGGTGGTCAGTATAGCGCCCTCTAAAAGTTTGTATCTCCGACTGGAAAATTTATTGCAAACGCAGCGAGATCGACAGGGGAACTAAATCAGGCATTTCACACCCGTGCTCGGCCTCTCCAAGCGAAAACCTCAGCACAAAAATTCAAGGTTTTACGCGCATGCACAGTTCCATCTGTGCACTTTGAGCAGAGCGGGAAAATGGAGGAGCAGGAAGGTTGCCACAGAGTACGCTGCCCCTCAGTCACGGCGGGGGCAAGAGCTTTTCGGAGGCTCTGGAGGGAGGTGGCATGAGAGAGACGGTGGGATGGGGCGAACTCCAACACAATGTTGTAAGAAGTTTAACGACTTCACGAGGATCGTCAGGGTGAGTACCCTTTACATTAATGCACCAATGCCATGAATTCAAACTCACAGTCTCAGACAATGTAAAGTTTTTGCAGAACCCGCCCCCCTCTATGTATTCCAGCCCATGGTGTGGATTGGTGAAGCCATATGAAAAGTGGAGGCTCAGTTCACCAGCCATGTCCTGTGCATGCAAGCGTCACACACCCTCTTGTCCCCTAATCAGTCCCACCCCTCCTCGCACTACCATTTGACTCTTCACATGCGTTTGCCAGACGTCACCCTGAACCGCAATCCTAGGTGGCTCTCGCCTCATCCCACATGCTCTGTACGCAGACACACAGAGCAGACTGTAATAGACATCTTTACACTTCCAGACAGTAGCAGCTACTCTACTATGGAAGGCACATGTGCCACACGATGAGCTGCGGACTCACTCACACCATCTTCTTTTCTCTTATTGTAGGTGAAATTGGCACACAATGGCCGGGAGCAGCAGTGCAGCAGAAGTGGGAAGCCTGATCTTCCGGACCTCACTGAGGTCAAGCAGCAGGTGTCAGCCCTCATGGGCACCCCAGTTGGCGCGGTGGTGGGCGGCGATGCAGCGCCTCCTATGGGTAGTGACGGTATGTGAATGGCCTTGGCGACTTAGGCGAGTTCCCTAACCCCTGATATCAAGTGGCCTGCCCCCTTTTTACACATAGATATCTAATGCCACCTTCCTCTTTTCACCCTGCCCCCTCCCCTGCTGCCAACCACACGTCTGTGGCTTTGGGTGATTACAGATGATCAGCCAGAAGCGCGGCATCCTGCCCCTGAACCATCAACTCCGGAACGGGGGGAGATGACGAGGGAGGGGACGACAGTACGCTCATTGAGCGGGACACTCCATCAGTCCCACCGAGTGCGGACACCACATCGGTGGAGGAGCCGGAATTCGCGGGGTTTGAAGAGCCTGAGGCTCCTGGCTCCAGTGGCCTACAGCAACGCAGAGCGGGAGGGGAAGCTCAAAGGCCAGCTCCCCGGAGGGTGAGTCAGCCCAGGAGTCCCACTGAAGCACAGTCAGAGGCGGACCTGGATTTGGAGGCTATGGCCAGGGAGACCATGCAAATGCACCGTGAGATTATTATGGGCACGTTGGAGAAGGTCCCACAGAGTCTAGACTCACTTGCTGTGAGTGTGGCGGAGGCCGCCTCAAGCATTGCCCCTGCCTCTCAAGAGTCCAACCAGCCCGCCCATGCCCGCTTACAGAGAGAGATGGGCCCAACGAGCGAGAGTGGAGTCACAGAGGGGATGGCGCGTGCCATGGTTGATGTGGCAGCAGCTATCACATCACAGGCCGAAGCCACGCAAGGATTTTGTGATGTGATGCTGTCAGTGATTGCTGGCATGAAATCGCAGACTGCTGCGTTTCAGGCTCCGTGTGCAGTGATCAGTCGCACACACTGACTGCTGCCATTTTCTCCCGTGTTCCCCACAGTCCAACGGGGAAGTGATGGTGCCAAAGCAGGCCAGCAATCTGTGCTCCCACAGATTGCTCCGGATGCTGAGGCTCTGCCTCGCGGGAGTGGCAATGGAAGGCAGCTGGAAACGGAAGGTGCTGTCCTTCAACATTCCAGCTCCCACCACTGCCACACCGCCATTGCACCTGCCGCAGTCTACACACCAGCCATCCGGGGCTGTTACCACCGACGCTGAGGCAGTGGAGTCTGCAGCCGGACCTTCCAAGACCAGAGGTGGTCCCGGGCGTCCTGTTAGGCCGCCTGTACTGTCTGCCCTCCACACACAGCAGCCCTCAAGCAGCCTTGCTGTAGGCACTGAGGCCACATTGAAGAGGAGCACTCGGTGAGGGAGGGGGGTAAAGGTGAAGGGTGGGAAATGTCAGTCAAAGTCTGAGTGAGGACTTTGCCCACCATGGACAGATGTAGTCCAAATGTAAATAATGGCTGTAAATATGTCGTTACATTGTGCTTGATGGTGTTTCAACGCGGCATTGTGTTCGTTTTGTTACTTGCTGGGGAGGGGTTTGGTTGTGTTGTTTGAGGTGACTACGTTGGCGTCGTAAGTAAAATGTTAGTTTGACCGTTTTGCATTGGCGTCTTGTGTATGATTGTAGACTTTAACGGAGATGTGCCATTATCACGTGTCAGTATTAGCTGCATCCCTCCACTTCCTCCATTCATGAGAACCGATGTATTATGAGCTGCCGACGTGCAGTTTCTAAATACCTCTATGTGTTAAATGATGCCCGCAAGGCCACGTGTGTGCAGTCAATGGCTGTTTGAGCCCTCGAGAAGCCCGCAATCCTACGAAGCCCACATGTCTGCTCATTCTGGCTCTCCCTGCTCATTGGGAACGTTATGAAGTGCATTAACTGCAAACAAAAAGTGCAAACATAGAAACATAGAAATTAGGTGCAGGAGCAGGCCATTCGGCCCTTCAAGCCTGCACCGCCATTCAATAAGATAATAGCTGATCATGCAACTTCAGTATCCCTTTCCTGCTTTCTCTCCATACCCCTTGATCCCTTTGGCCGTAAGGGCCATATCTAACTCCCTTTTGAATATATCTAACGAATTGGCCTCAACAACTTTCTGCGGTAGAGAATTCCACAGGTTAACCACTCACTGAGTGAAGAAGTTTCTCCTCATCTCGGTCCTAAATGGCTTACCCCTTATTCTTAGACTGTGACCCCTGGTTCTGGAACTCCCCAACATCGGGAACATTCTTCCTGCCTCTAACCTGTCCAGTCCCGTCAGAATTTTATATGTTGCTATGAGATCCCCTCTCAGTCTTCTAAACTCCAGTGGATACAAGCCCAGTTGATCCAGTCTCTCCTCATATGTCAGTCCTGCCATCCTGGGAATCAATCTGTTGAACCTTCGCTGTACTCCCTCAATAGCAAGAACATCCTTCCTCAGGTTAGGGGACCAAAACTGAACACAATATTCCAGCTCTTCTATCTCCACGCCGCCCAACAAGAGCATGGAATAGGCGACACTGGCGAACCATTAATGCGTTCTGTGAACATAGAGAGTCTTTGTCACCATGGCGAATGCAACGATGTGCAATGTATTGAGAGATGTTGCATATGTCCCCTGATGCAGCCTGGAAAGAGCCGGAGGCATAGAAGGCCAGCGCCACAGTGATCTTCACTGCCATGGGCCGCACAGTCCTGGTGCCGATGTGAGGCTGCAGGTCTGCCTGTAGGAGATGGCATATCTCTGTCAGCACTTCCTTTCAGACACGCAGCCGTCTCACACACTGCTCCTCAGAGAGCTGGAAGTATGAGCGTCATTGCCTTTAAACCCGTGGGGGGGGGTAAGGCCTCCTGTCCAGATGTCTACGGCCGCTCCTCATCCGTGGCCCAACATGGCCAACAGCTCTCCTATCTCCACGCCGCCTAACAAGAGCATGGAGTAGGCGACGCTGGCGAACCATTAATGCACCGATCAAATTATTTCACTCAAGTTGTAAGGATCTTGTAATGTTAGATAAATCTGCCACGTTAAAGTCAGAGATTCACGCAGTGTGCTGTGTGAAAACGCTGTGCTCAATGCGCCCTCTAATTTATGCTCCTCCTCCCTCCCTTTAAATAGGCTGCGGATAGCGCCAACGGAGCATGGAATCGCCTGGGTTTTTTTCTGGCGCGATTAGGGGCTAACGCTAAATGAGGCGCATCCACCTAATTTTTCAGCCGGGCCGTTAGCGGGACGTTAGCGGGACGTTGCACGACGACTGACGTCATGATCTGACTGAAAGTACACAGCGGGGCGGTGATATTTGGCGCTGTCGCAAAACAGGCACCAAGCTGTGCGCCTGGGCGGTAAGCAATTCGAGTCGCATTACCGCCCCTCCAGGGCACTAACAGAGGCGCTACACAACCGATAAGACTTTCTCACCTACGTTAAAAGGCCTAAATCCATAGCCCCATTAAACAAAAGAGCGTTTGCTTCAAACTAAATCTGATTAATGGGCCATAGTAAAACTAGAGGAAGATTTTAAAGGCACATTGGTTGAATCATCCACATCACTGACACTAGGAAATATTATTTTACAATTCAACATTTTTATTTGCTTTATATCCGAATTAAAACTGCTTTATAAAAACAAGGGCCATAATATATGGTGGGCTCTTAATGCACTCTGAAATGGGCTGGCAAGCCACTCAATAGTAAAACAACAAACAGGATCATAAAATTAATATTGGATAAGTCTATCAGCATCAGATCAGGTTAAGATTCCCAACAATGCCAGCCCTGCAAAGTCACTAATATCTGTGGACTGGTGCTCAGTTTGGGAGAGGTAGCTTGACATATCTGTACTCACAAAATTATATCTATCAGCCAACATCCCAACATCTCAATCACCTCCCATGTCCTCTCCTATTGACAGGATAGATCCACCAGAGGTAAGGAAACAGATACATGGGCATGAAGAACTCAACATTGACTCTGAACCCCATCAGATCAAACAAGTTCAAGGAAACCTCCTACTGGTTACCACCTACATCAGTTTACCTTACCTCTTTGGGGCGTAATTTGCAGTACGAGGTGTGCACAGGCCCATAGGGGCCATGCAAGTTCTGGGTTTAGACAAGCCAAGGACATGCGCTAAAACCCAGAACTTGCGATCTGTGAAGAAAGATCGCAAGCATTCCCGGGAAAAGGGCCTCCATGGGCGGAGAATTGGGCTATTTGCCCACCTCCTGCCCAGCGAATGCCCGGGAAATTCTAATGCCTGATAAAAAGCAGGTTTAAGGCCTGCGTTTTACCAGTGCAAGACTTTTAAAGGACAGAAAAATACATTTTTTTCATTCATTTAAAGATTAAAACACGCGTAAAATAAGGTACGTTTATTTTTAGACCCTTTAAAATATGCGAATTTATTTTGCAAAAAATAAAATTCGTTTTAAATATTTAATTAAATGCCATTTTGATTAATTTTAAAGATGTGATCTTTTTTGTTAATTTATTTTATGTGTACGTATATTTTGGGGGATATTCCCATGTATGTATGTGTACAATGTAGCAGCATGGAGTGAAAGTTGGGTGTTGGACAGGAAACAAAGGGCCTGAAATTGTGGTCGGAGGCTTCCCGCGAGCCGATGCCCCCAACCTGCAAAAAATCTATGAACCCACCTGATTGCCGCGGAGGTTCGGACGCTTGCGCTCCTGGGTTTCTACGCGTAGGCCAAGTAGAGGCCCACATATCCTAGAGGTGCATGCGGTTTGCAAGCGTGGGCTAGCCCAACCAATGAAAGTAGGGGATCCCCATGCATACTTATGGGGATCACATCTCTGACTTCTTTCAACATCATTGGGTGTAGCCATCAGTGACTTAAGCACCAAGTGACTTATCCACATTAATGTTGTCAGAACCAATCCCTTTTCTACAGTTAGCTTTATCAATTGTTCCATATCCCGCTCTAGAGCACCTTCGCTGCACTCCCTCAATAGTAAGAATGTCCTTCCTCAAGTTAGGAGACCACGTCATTCTCACTTCCACGTCATTTGTAAAAACCAGTGCAAAATATGTAATTAATATCTCCACTTCACCTTTATACTCCACAACTAGATACCACTCTTTTACCGCGTGATCCTATCCTTTTACTCTCTTATTTTTATATTCTTATAAAAGCCATTATTATTTCCTTTTATATTATCTGATTGTCCTTTTTCATATTCCCTTTCAGCCCTTTAAGCCCTTCTAATACACTTGCTATATCCCTGTCTGGCGTAAAAATAAAAAAGGGAAGGTGGCTCAACCGTGGCTATCAAGGGAAATCAGGGATAGTATTAAAGCCAAGGAAGTGGCATACAAATTGGCCAGAAATAGCAGCGAACCCGGGGACTGGGAGAAGTTTAGAACTCAGCAGAGGAGGACAAAGGGTTTGATTAGGGCAGGGAAAATAGAGTACGAGAGGAAGCTTGCAGGGAACATTAAAATGGACTGCAAAAGCTTCTATAGATATGTGAAGAGAAAAAGATTAGTGGACGCCAACGTAGGTCCTTTGCAGACAGAATCAGATGAATTTATAATGGGGAACAAAGAAATGGCAGACCAATTGAACAAGTACTTTGGTTCGGTATTCACTAAGGAGGACACAAACAACCTTCCGGATATAAAAGGGGTCAGAGGGTCTAGTAAGAAGGAGGAACTGAGGGAAATCCTTATTAGTCGGGAAATTGTGTTGGGGAAATTGATGGGATTGAAGGCCGATAAATCCCCAGGGCCTGATGGTCTGCATCTCAGAGTACTTAAGGAGGTGGCCTTGGAAATAGCGGATGCATTGACAGTCATTTTCCAACATTCCATAGACTCTGGATCAGTTCCTATGGAGTGGAGGGTAGCCAATGTAACCCCACTTTTTAAAAAAAGGAGGGAGAGAGAAAACAGGGAATTATAGACCGGTCAGCCTGACATCGGTAGTGGGTAAAATGATGGAATCAATTATTAAGGATGTCATAGCAGCGCATTTGGAAAGAGGTGACATGACAGGTCCAAGTCAGCATGGATTTGTGAAAGGGAAATCATGCTTGACAAATCTTCTGGAATTTTTTGAGGATGTTTCCAGTAGAGTGGACAAGGGAGAACCAGTTGATGTGGTGTATTTGGACTTTCAGAAGGCTTTCGACAAGGTCCCACACAAGAGATTAATGTGCAAAGTTAAAGTACATGGGATTGGGGGTAGTGTGCTGACGTGCATTGAGAACTGGTTGGCAGACAGGAAGCAAAGAGTAGGAGTAAATGGGTACTTTTCAGAATGGCAGGCAGTGACTAGTGGGATACCGCAAGGTTCTGTGCTGGGGCCCCAGCTGTTTACATTGTACATTAATGATTTAGACGAGGGGATTAAATGTAGTATCTCCAAATTTGCAGATGACACTAAGTTGGGTGGCAGTGTGAGCTGCGAGGAGGATGCTATGAGGCTGCAGAGTGACTTGGATAGGTTAGGTGAGTGGGCAAATGCATGGCAGATGAAGTATAATGTGGATAAATGTGAGGTTATCCACTTTGGTGGTAAAAACAGAGAGACAGACTATTATCTGAATGGTGACAGATTAGGAAAAGGGGAGGTGCAACGAGACCTGGGTGTCATGATACATCTGTCACTGAAGGTTGGCATGCAGGTACAGCAGGCGGTTAAGAAAGCAAATGGCATGTTGGCCTTCATAGCGAGGGGATTTGAGTACAGGGGCAGGGAGGTGTTGCTACAGTTGTACAGGGCCTTGGTGAGGCCACACCTGGAGTATTGTGTACAGTTTTGGTCTCCTAACTTGAGGAAGGACATTCTTGCTATTGAGGGAGTGCAGCGAAGGTTCACCAGACTGATTCCCGGGGTGACGGCACTGACCTATCAAGAAAGACTGGATGAACTGGTCTTGTATTCACTGGAGTTCAGAAGAATGAGAGGGGATCTCATAGAAACGTTTAAAATTCTGACGGGTTTAGACAGGTTAGATGCAGGAAGAATGTTCCTAATGTTGGGGAAGTCCAGAACCAGGGGTCACAGTCTAAGGATAAGGGGTAAGCCATTTAGGACCGAGATGAGGAGAAACTTCTTCACCCAGAGAGTGGTGAACCTGTGGAATTCTCTACCACAGAAAGTTGTTGAGGCCAATTCACTAAATATATTCAAAAAGGAGTTAGATGAAGTCCTTACTACTAGGGGGATCAAGGGGTATGGCGAGAAAGCAGGAATGGGGTACTGAAGTTGCATATTCAGCCATGAACTCATTGAATGGCGGTGCAGGCTCGAAGGGCCGAATGGCCTGCTCGTGCACCTATTTTCTATGTTTCTATTTAGAGGCATTAATAACCAAGGAGGGATATGATTTAATAGCTATGACAGAAAGGTTGGTTCAGTTTGAACAGATGGAAATTTAATATTCTTGCTTATAACATTTTCAGGAGAGATAGGGAGTGTAAAAAAGGGGGAGTGGCCACTCCCGACAATGTAGCACTTTCTCAGTACTACATTGAAGAGTCAAGCCGAGATTATGCGCTCAGGTCCTCAAGCCTTACGTTTAAACCCACAACTTTCTGACTGAGAGACAAGAATATTACCAAGCTGGTAATGAGCCAAGCTGAGAAAGGTTTGTGGTCAAAATGAAGATAGGTTCTTAAAATACAACCAGACTGTTTCCTTAATCAGTATAATGCAGGTCCAACATGGAAGGACGCAGTGCTAGATGTGGTTCCTGGCAATGAAGCAGGAAAAGTAATTGGCCTGAAGGTTG
The DNA here is from genome assembly GCF_044704955.1 of Pristiophorus japonicus. Lineage (NCBI taxonomy): Eukaryota > Metazoa > Chordata > Chondrichthyes > Pristiophoridae > Pristiophorus > Pristiophorus japonicus. Next base: position 19,875,909 of record NC_091982.1, read on the forward strand.
GAAAACACTTGGGAAATCGTGACCATTACTGAATTGCGTTCACATTGAGAATTTTAAAAATGAGCCAAAGTAAAAGTGTTGGATTGTAAAAAGATCTAATTTCAGAGAGATGAAAGACTGAACACAGATTAATTGGTTGGAGAAAACGGTGCATTGAACAGCACACCAGCAGTGGAATTTTACTTGTTATACCGCGCCTGCCTGTTTGATGGGTTTGGCGCGATTTTCGGAATTAATCCCTTGCCCACGCAGGTAAAACATAAACATAGAAAATAGGTGCAGGAGTAGGCCATTCGGCCCTTCGAGCCTGCACCGCCATTCAATGAGTTCATGGCTGAACATGAAACTTCAGTACCCCATTCCTGCTTTCTCGCCATACCCCTTGATCCTCCTAGTAGTAAGGACTACATCTAACTCCTTTTTGAATATATTTAGTGAATTGGCCTCAACAACTTTCTGTGGTAGAGAATTCCACAGGTTCACCACTCTCTGGGTGAAGAGGTGGCAGATATGGATGAGGTACAGGATAAATACATTTCAACTATAATAATAGAAATGCATCAAAAGTCTGGGTTCTATAGATAAATAGAGGCTAAAGCAAAAATGAGGTTTAAAATGAGGCAGATGATAAATATTGAGGGATAATACATAAGAAAATTGAAAAATACAAAAAGGAAGTAAGAAAGATTGGCAATCAACATAAAGGGAAATAGCAAGGCATTTAATTAGCAGATAATTAAAATAATAATCTAAAAAAGCATGTTACCAATCAGAAATGAAGGGGGTACTTGAGAGTGAAGGTCTAGCAAAAAGCACTTTGCTTCAGTTTTTACAGAGGAAGCTAAAAATGTTACTGTAGAAATGCCCGAGAAATATGTGGAAGAGCTGCAGCTAGAGATAAAATTTCAAAAGTAAATGGTATTACAAATTGTTAACAGAGCTAAAAGCAGTATAGTCACCAAGCCAAGATGGTATACATTCCAGAATATTGAAAGAGATCCCCTAATCTTAATTTTCCAAAAAGGAATGGTGCCAAGGAGTGGAGAGTGGCAAATATTATAACCTTGTTCAGGAAAGAAATAAGCCAGGAAATGACAGGCCAATATAGGCTCAGTTGCAGGTGAACTTCTGTAACCTATGATATCAGGAATGCAATTAGTCAATATTTTAAAAAGCGTGGGCTATCAGAAATAGTCAGCAAGGATTTTTAAATGGTAGGTCATGCATGCTTGGCTGATTTATTTTCTTAGAAAATCACAGAGTATATAAAATGGAATGCTGGGGGATGTTCAGAAGATGGTTGATAAGGTGCAGCGTAAGAGACTTGTGAGCATGTAGGCACATGATGCTAAAGAGATTGTAGCCACATGGACTGAAATAAAGCGAAGGACAAAAAACAAAAAGCAGAGGTAAAATGGTTAGTTTTTTGCTTGGGAGGATCAGTAATGGCCTGCCATGAGACCTCTTAATTGGCTATAGGCACAAGAGGAATTATATCAAAGTATGCTGATCACACCAAAATAAGCGGCATGACGAACTGTGAGGAAGAATGCAGGAAATTGCAGAAACACATATGGCTCAATTTGTGCCATTTTTTTGGAGCAGGCTGCTCTTTTTGGCCTAAGTTGAAAAACCAGAGTTTCCCCAATCAATTGGCACCAGCATAACTCAGTTAGTTACGATTTTTTTTAGGTCAGTTTTTTTTTCAGCCAAAGTGGGTGTAACCAGCCACCTGCACCAATTCTGCCCATTTAGGCAAGTTTGGCCAGCTGAGAGTTACTCCAGTTCTGCTTAGGCCAGCGTATGTGGTCTCTGCGGAAAAACTTTCCGAAGAGTTAAAGAAATTGGCGCAGGTAAGTGCAGCAGATGCCCGGACAGCAGCAGCAGGAGCGGTAAGACAGAGAGGGGGAGAGAGATATGGGGGGAGGGAGGGGGGTAGCGGGAAGTCTTTCGGGTTAGTTAGGTGCTGGGTCAGGGTGGAAGGAGACCATTCGGCCTGGGATGGGGCGGAGGAGCGGACCACGAGGCCATTCGGCCTGGGCTAGGGGTGGGAGAGTGGACCGGGAGGCCATTCGGCCTGGGATGGGGCGGAGGAGCGGACCACGAGGCCATTCGGCCTGGGCTAGGGGTGGGAGAGTGGACCGGGAGGCCATTCGGCCTGGGCTGGGGAAGGGAGAGCAGACTAGACCACTCGACCAGGGCTAGGGGCTGGAAAGCGCACCGGAAAGCCCTTGGGATAGGGCTAGGGAGCAGACCGGGAGACCACTCAGCCAGGGCTGGGGGCGGGAGAGTGCACCGACAAGCCCTTCGGCCAGATACAGAGAGAGCGAGAGGTCGGAGAATTGAACCGGTGGGGACCGAGAATGGGACTGGACCGCCAAACCCTTCCAGCAGGGTTGGAGGTAAGTTGCTGTTCTGTGTTTTTCAATTCTTTTAATGTGTTGGGAGCTGGCTGTATACTTCACTTTGCAGCTTCAGCTCGCATTGTGTCCCTGGTTACCATGGCAGCCCGATCTTTTTGGCGCAGATCAAGGCTCCACCCCCAAAACTAAAGGACAGGTTAGGCCATGCCAAAATGAAGAAATCCAACGGGGAAACTTAGAATATTTTTTTTTGCCGTACTTGGGCCCCCAAAAAATCGGGCGTAACTCTTCAAGTATGGCAAAAAAATGCTTTGGGGAAAATTGAACCCATAGAGAGGTTAGCAGAGGGAACAAGAAGTAGGTGGCAGAGAAATTTGAAGTTCATTTTGGGAAAAGATATAAACGTAATATTCTTAAAAGTGTGGAAGAACTAGGGGTATAAATACATGGATTTTCAAAGGCCATAATACAGATAGAAAAGGAAAATGGAATTCTGGGTTTCAGATATGGGACAATAAATATAAAGGTATGGTAAATGTTGTTAAATTTGTACAAGGCCTTGGTTACAGTTGGAGTATTGTGTGCAGTTTTAGGTACACCTGATAGGAAGAATATCAGACCCAGTGGTACAGTGAAGAATCACTTTCATTACAAGAATAAGTGGTTATAGTTATACCTGTAGTAGTTTCATTGGACAAGAGATTGCTGGAGGTGATCGAATAAAGGCTTTCAAAATTATCGTGAAGGACTGTTCCCACTGTTTGGTGAATTGGTAACAAGGGACAGTTGATATGGTATATTTGGACTTTCAGAAGGCTTTCGACAAGGTCCCACACAAGAGATTAATGTGCAAAGTTAAAGCACGTGGGATTGGGGGTAGTGTGCTGACGTGGATTGAGAACTGGTTGTCAGACAGGAAGCAAAGAATAGGAGTAAATGGGTACTTTTCAGAATGGCAGGCAGTGACTAGTGGGGTACCGCAAGGTTCTGTGCTGGGGCCCCAGCTGTTTACACTGTACATTAATGATTTAGACGAGGGGATTAAATGTAGTATCTCCAAATTTGCGGATGACACTAAGTTGGGTGGCAGTGTGAGCTGCGAGGAGGATGCTATGAGGCTGCAGAGTGACTTGGATAGGTTAGGTGAGTGGGCAAATGCATGGCAGATGAAGTATAATGTGGATAAATGTGAGGTTATCCACTTTGGTGGTAAAAACAGAGAGACAGACTATTATCTGAATGGTGACAGATTAGGAAAAGGGGAGGTGCAACGAGACCTGGGTGTCATGGTACATCAGTCATTGAAGGTTGGCATGCAGGTACAGCAGGCGGTTAAGAAAGCAAATGGCATGTTGGCCTTCATAGCGAGGGGATTTGAGTACAGGGGCAGGGAGGTGTTGCTACAGTTGTACAGGGCCTTGGTGAGGCCACACCTGGAGTATTGTGTACAGTTTTGGTCTCCTAACTTGAGGAAGGACATTCTTGCTATTGAGGGAGTGCAGCGAAGGTTCACCAGACTGATTCCCGGGATGGCGGGACTGACATATCAAGAAAGACTTGATCAACTGGGCTTGTATTTACTGGAGTTCAGAAGAATGAGAGGGGATCTCATAGAAACGTTTAAAATTCTGATGGGTTTAGACAGGTTAGATGCAGGAAGAATGTTCCCAATGTTAGGGAAGTCCAGAACCAGGGCTCACAGTCTAAAGATAAGGGGTAAGCCATTTAGGACCGAGATGAGGAGAAACTTCTTCACCCAGAGAGTGGTGAACCTGTGGAATTCTCTACCACAGAAAGTTGTTGAGGCCAATTCACTAAATATATTCAAAAAGGAGTTAGATGTAGTCCTTACTACTAGAGGGATCAAGGGGTATGGCGAGAAAGCAGGAATGGGGTACTGAAGTTGCATGTTCAGCCATGAACTCACTGAATGGCAGTGCAGACTCGAAGGGCCGAATGGCCTACTCCTGCACCTATTTTCTATGTTTCTATGTTTCTGTGACATTGATTGAGAATTATCATGAGAAGAACAATGGGGAAATAGAACAGATTTTTTCCCACCAAAGATTATTAGAATGCTTTACTCCAAGTGAATACTGAGGCAGAGACTATAATATCATTTAAAAGGGAATTGAATAAGTATTTGAAAAAGAATATAACATGTTACAGAGAAAGAGCAGAGAAATGAGGTTAGAGTAGATACCTCCAGCTGAAGAACTGGCACCAGCACAGGAGCAATGGATGAAAAGCCTGTGCTGTAACTACATGATTCTATAACTGGCACCTGTGAAACTGTACCCTACCATGAGTCTGCATGTTCAGGAGACGTGACTGGAAGAAAAAAATCCTTTTTATTTAAAAATAACTACAAAATGCAAGCAACACAAAATGCAGTTCAATAATTTGAATCAATTGAATCAGTTCAATCATGCAGATTACAAAAACGAACAGATACCCGAGAGTGAGCAATATGACTGTAATTTACCCATGGAGTACAGTCGTCGCCGAGAGCATGAAGAAATCAAGGAGCATGCGGCAAACCAGTCCCACCCTCTCTTTCCTTCAACCACTCTCTGTCCCACCTGTGACAGAGACTGTGGCTTTTGCACTGGACTGTACAGCCACCTAAGAACTCATGCTAAGAGTGGAAGCAAGTATTCCTCGATTCCGAGGGACTGCCTATGATGATGACAGGGAGAAGTTATAAACCATTTGGACTCTTGTTCTGATATTTTAAATAGTATCTCTGCCTCGCATATAGATGAGCATTATTGTAACTAACTCTCAGGTGCTTATTATCCTCCATGTAATCCAACAGAGGCCTGCTGCTGATGAGGTTACTTGAAGCCTAGGTCTGTGTTACAACATGTGACTTGCTGCCCAACAACTGTAGTTCTGCACATTACATTAGAAGAGCGAGAGAAATAAACATATCTCCTCACTACCACATGGTAACATCAGGCAGCACAGATACTGCCAACAGCCATAAGAACTCAAAGACGTTAATTGAGAGTGTGGCAAGCTCTGTATGCTCTGGCTTCCAACAGCACCCTCTGCCCGAACTCCAATACTCAAGCAGATGAGCTACCTGGGATTCATATTACAGACAAGAATTTAAGAGTTCTAAATTTCTCCCAGTCCCCGGGTTCGCTGCTATTTCTGGCCAATTTGTATGCCACTTCCTTCACTTTAATACTATCCCTGATTTCCCTTGATAGCCACGGTTGAGCCACCTTCCCGTTTTTATTTTTACGACAGGGATGTACAATTGTTGTAGTTCATCCATGCGGTCTCTAAATGTCTGCCATTGCCCATTCACTGTCAACTCCTTAAGTATTATTCGCCAATCTATCCTCGCCAATTCACGCCTCATACCTTCAAAGTTACCCTTCTTTAAGTTCTGGACCATGGTCTCTGAATTAACTGTTTCATTCTCCATCCTAATGTAGAATTCCACCATATTATGGTCACTCTTCCCCAAGAGGACTCGCACAACGAGATTGCTAATTAATCCTCTCTCATTACACAACACCCAGTTTAAGATGGCCTCCCCCTAGTTGGTTCCTCGACATATTGGTCTAGAAAACCATCCCTTATGCACTCCAGGAAATCCTCCTCCACCGTATTGCTTCCAGTTTGGTTAGCCCAATCTATGTGCATATTAAAGTCACCCATGATAACTGCTGCACCTTTATTGCATGCACCCCTAATTTCCTGTTTGATGTCCTCCCCAATATCACTACTACTGTTTGGAGGTCTGTACACAACTCCCACTAACGTTTTTTGCCCTTTGGTGTTCTGCAGCTCTACCCATATAGATTCCACATCATCCAAGCTAATGTCCTTCCCAGCTATTGCATTAATCTCCTCTTTCACCAGCAATGCTACCCCACCTCCTTTTCCTTTTATTCTATCCTTCCTGAATGTTGAATACCCCTGGTTGTTGAGTTCCCAGCCCTGATCATCCTGGAGCCATGTCTCTGTAATCCCAATCACATCATATCTGTTAACATCTATTTGCACAGTTAATTCATCCTGCAATACTGTGTCATCAACCTCTTTAATTCTACTGGCCACATTGGTGACGGTCCTCCCACTAAGAATGAATATCTAGGGAAATTGGGAAATGCAGCAGGTTAGGCACTGACTTTTAACTCTGTTGCCTGGTTTCAAATCCATCCCAGACTGATTGTATAAACGTCTGCTGTCTACTGGCCCAGTTTCTAGTATCATAGGCCTGAAGCACAAAACTGCCTTTAACTGACACTAAAATGGTAATCTTAGTCAGAATCTGGTGTAGTAAATGGAAAAGAACTATCACATTGATGCAGTAGCAGGTGGTCTTGCAAGATTGGAGCTGAGCCACATTGTTGTGGAAGAGTACAGGGAGCTTTACTGACCTAGGATGTGCATGATGTTGACATTGGATGTCTGAAATGGAAAATGTACCATTCCCCAGCATTAATACACATCACTTTGATGAGCGCAAGATTCAACAAAAGAAAATACAAATAAGATCACATGCTCAAGGGTGAGTAAAAAACAGAAAAAACACTGAGGCATAAGATTGGGAGAAATCTGAGACAGTTTCACCAATGTGAATATGCACGATGAATAATTACCTCTTTTAGATAGGACAAGACCGAAAAGTTGATATAACAAGAACATCAAAGAGGGAGAAACAGTGAGGAAAGACATTACAGGTTGAACCTCCCTTATCCAGAACTCTCTTATCCGGAACCACCCCTCGTCCGGAATCATTCCCGGCCACCGGGTGGCGCATGCGCAGAACTCCAACATGAACAAATTGAAATCCTTCCTCGCTGCCAACTCCCGCAATCGCTGGCCTGACCCCACGATCCACCGCCACCCCCATGATCTCTCTGCCACACTCCCAGTCCCAAGCCAGCCAGCCCCGATATCGCCTTGCCCAGTACATATACCTTCCAATTTAATGTGACCACCCCTCGTCTGGAAAAATCCCTTATCCGGAACAGGCCAGGTCCCGAGGGTTCCAAATAAGGGAGGTTCAACCTGTACTAAACCCACAGATCTGCTAAGTTCAAACAGATGAATGTAGGACATAAAAATATCAGTGGTAATATTTGCAGAGTGGACAGTGCAGCAGACACAATGGGAAGTTACTCAAACCTCAAGCTTCACATAGGCTATATTAAGTGCCTTTAAAATCATATTTGTTCGGCATTTTGGAAATCTGTGATTTTTATTGAACACATTACTTATAGTTTTAATGTGAAATCTCACAGCAGACTTTTTTGATTGTTTCTGTGTTCGCAGAAGCAAATTTGGAAGAGTTTGTACACTTCTACCATGATCCAAAATGTGTTGTTTCTGCCAACTGCTACTTCTCTGAGCAGTCCGGATATCAATGTTAACAGTTAATAGTAATAACAATAAAGCATGCACATTATTTTACAAATGATTTTCAAAACATTTCTAACAGGAGCCTAACGCAGCGGTTAAATAATTTCACCGCCTACACCCTTCTAAATAAAAAGTAATTCATTTTGTGCCAAACATCTCTTTTCGTTTCAACAATTCACAATTCGGTAAAGCCCAACTCCCTCCAAGACTTGAACACTGTTTCCAAACCTGGGGTGGAGTCGTTTCCAGCAAGTTTTTGTGTCTCATCTTTACAAGATGATAAGATCAAATAATTAATACAAATCTTGCCAATATTTACTTCTGAGAATCCAGTGCTTATCTTCTTTAAACAGAAAGTGGTCTTTAGAAAAAAATTTCAATAAAAATGAAACCAGACTTCATTGCAATCAACTTACAGAGGCTGGCTCTTCCAAGAATTTGAAGCCACAAAAGATGACAATACTTTGATTCATTTTTTAGAGGGTCTACCAAAAATCATTTTTTTTACCATCTGGGGGAGCTGACTGCACCTCAGCCAGTCCTGTTCCCCCGATGTTGAAGGCAAATCAGTACCCATGGAACTCATGACATAATCATGCAGCCTCTAACTCAATCTCACACAGGACCTCAAAACTGCAGTACTCCTCACCTCTTCCTTGTTTCTACAATCCTCAAGCATTTAAACCCAAGCTTGGTGTCACAATTACCTTCTGGCTTACTTCATTCTCTCTTACTTTTTCAACCTCAGTGGTGTCCTGCACCATAAGCCTTCACCTTTATTTCTCAATAAAACAAAATGCTAATAAGGCTGTTACATTTTTGTATTCAGGGGGGTCCAGTGTTCTGGTTGCTTTAAGCAAAATGTGGGATTTAGGAAAAAAACTGAGAAATGGTAAACTCCTGTTATAAAATGAAGTTTTGGTAGGTACTGTAGTTGAGTTCCAATACATGTAATCATCTATTGAAATTTTAAATAAGCTCCTTGATCTCACCAAACACACTTTTAAAACACAGGGACTATCAAAGCACCACAGGGAATAAATACCCACATGCCACACAATCTGACCACCGAACCTGAATGAGCTAATCACCCATAGTTAAAAATACTGATTGGTGCTTTTTTCTGTAATGGTAAACCATTTACTCTTGATGACTAAACAGATAAAGAATTTGTACCATCACTGATAGCAAGAACAAAGCCTCATAATCAACTGCAGTTCAGGATAACAATGGAAGTTAAAATGTATAGTTTTGCATCACTGACAAAATATTTCAACCCTTTAATTTATGCTACTTCATAATGTAAAATACTAATGGTTAGAATAACGTAAAGTCTATCTAACTTTGTACCTTATTCAATTAAAAATTGTTGTGATTTGTTTTACAATTAAAGTACAGGAACAATAGTGAACTCATCCTCAGGCCTTAAACCAAATAGACCCATATACTCTTTAAGTGTGCAAGACTCCATTACTTGGTTCTTAGCAACAATGTAAATTGCATTCCCCTCCCAGAACATCTTACTCTCCCTCTATCTATTTATAGATATGAAGTTTAAAAAAGTAATGATCTACTTCCAATTTTTGCAGCAATCGCAATTTGTTTTTCGATTAACGTTTTCTGAATCTTAGTGATTACAAAAATCAGATAACCAACCTTCATTGTATTACTTTCAAGATGTTTTTTTAAAAAAACAATTGTTAATTATACAAGACAGGATAACTAGCCATTGCAATATTACATTCAAACTATTTGCTCGTTAAAAAGTACTATTGATTGTAGCAGGTTGGGTTAACCCACAATGATATACTGTATAAAGGTGACCAAATTTTTTAAAAAACTATATTTTTCTAAAAGCATACCTTTTAAATCATTTCAAACTGAAATCTGAAAGAGATGCGAAATTAGCAATGCTATATCAAATGAATAAATTCCCTTCATCCTAATAAAAATAAAGTATTTTTCTTTCACTAAATATATTGCCCTTTTCCTCCCAGCTCAAGTACAAAGCCCCAAACCCAACAATAACCAACAGCAAAGGCCTGGATGATTTATGTAGCACAAAAGGCCCTGGTGGTGCTACTTGTGTGTCTCATAGCAACAAGTGCAGTTCCATAGCTCTCTCCCCTCCACACACACACACACACACACACATCAACCCTTGGGCACACAATTTCCCCCCCAAAAAAAATCTGACTGAAGAGTTAAAATGAGTAAGTAAATGATCATTGTAGCAGTACGTCAGTTTGAGGAGTGGTGTTTTCCTGGTCGAGCCAGCTCACCTTTGCTTTGCGGAGTCCCTCCTGAGCCTCCGCTGCCTGCTCTATGTGGACCCATCTGCTGCTCTCTGCCGCAGGCCCGGCGCTGATCCTCACCCTGAACAGCCTCTCTATGTGAGGGATGAGCTTCTCCAGCCTGGCGCTGGCACTCAATGGGATCACGAAATCCAACATTGTCTTCCTCGATCTTCCCTCGATCCCCGTAAACGAGGGGTGGTGGGGGGGGGGGGGCTTTTTTTTATTCAAAAGGTGACAGCTCCAAAAAAAAAACCCAGATCCGGACTCAAGCCCCCTCTCTTTCTCTCTGCTCTGTTATAACTACAGCAGGAAACGGTTGCTCCTCTGCCTCTGCCTCCTCCTCCTCCTCTTCCCCTCGTTGCTACCTCGCTCGTTCATGATCCTGCGTCTCTTTCTCTCTGCTTTTTTCTCTCTCTCTATTTTCTTCAATACTCTGTAGTTCCCTCTACAGGCTCAAAATGAGCTTCATCTCCCGATTTGTTTACAAGCCTATATACTGACTTGCCCATTTTTGCTTGGCTACCGTACGTAGATTTTTATTTAAACCTTAATCGAAGCCAACAAATACTTTACCTTGGTAATCAGATTCATTGCGAATTGTAAATAATATGATTAACAAAGCAACATATGTTTATATTCATCATTTATATATCCTTAACATTGCCCTACTCACTGATTATTTTTATACATCCCATTCACTCACAATCTCAATCCCCACATAATCTATATATTAGAAAATCCTGATCGATTTCATATCTTAATAATAATAAAAATAATAACCAGGATACATAGATGTCAAACTTGAAACATTGAAAGGAGCCTGATTTTAATCAGCAGGAGGAATAAACTGAATTTACAAAGACATTTGTGTATTTTTTAGTTGCAAATACATATTTACATTTTCGTGGTGCCTTATTGTGTCGCTCAGAAATATTTCAAATGTTTCACATAGAAAGAATTATTTTGAAATTCAGTGACTGCTGTTGTACAGATAAATGCAGCCGCCATTTATTCAGAGCAAGATCCACAAACAGCAATGCAATGAATAACCAATTAATCTGTTTTTGGTAGTATTGATTGAGGTAGAAAGGTCCCTGATCTTCTTGAATTGTACCATGAGATCAACATTCTGCCTTGGCTTAGTGGTAGCATTCTTGCCTCTGAATCTGAAGGTTGTGGGTTCGTTCCATTCCAGTGACTTGAACACATAATCTAGGTTGGCACTTCAGTGCAGCACTGTGGGAATATTGCACTATTGGAGGTGCTGTCCTTTGGATGAGATGTTAAACCAAAGCCCCATTTGCACTCTCAGGTCGACATAAATGATCCTATGGCACTATTTGAAGAAGAGTAGGGGAGATTTCCTGGAATCCTCGACAATATTTATCCTTCAACCAACATTGCTGAAACAGATTTCCTGTCATTATCTCATAGTTTTTTTTAAGAAGCAGTTAATTAGCTTGTCTCAGCAATCACGAAACATCTCATACCCACTGCGTAGGAAGGTCCCTGGTTCCAGGTGCTCAGTGGGGATTAGCAGGTAAATGCCTTTTGCTCAGGTTGTGAACACAGTGGGGGAAAAGAGCCAGAGACACTGTAAATCAGTCAGGCTTTTAAACAGAAATCTGGAAGCACTATTCACCAGGCTCAGAAGTTTAGGTTTCAGAGGGTAGTTAGGAGCATATTCACTGTTTCATATTATTACACGAAGACAAATTATACTGATCCATTGACTCCATCACTGGAGGCCATGCCTTCAGCTGCCTAGGCTCCATGCTCTGGATTTCCCTCCCTAAACCCCTCTACGTGTCTTCCGTCCTTTCCTCCTTTTAGATCCTCCTTAAAACCTGTTGTGTATACAATACTGTTAGACTGAGTACTGTTTAACTCCAAGAGATAAAGCTCTGCTTTATTAAAGCCAAAAATTACTAATATACAAAATGGCTGGCCTTTTATATGTGCAGCCCAATGGCCTCCAACAATGACGCCATCTTGTGGCTAATGATCCCAAAAGTACACACATGACAATACCCCCCCTCTGAGATATTAACACAGCCTTTTACAAATTGAGACAGTCCGGTGTTTTACGCTCCCAGGTTGACCATCTCAGTTCAACTCCAGCCTTGGGTGAGTGTTCAGAGTCTGTTGTGACTGGTGGCTGGGTTGCTGACCTGGTGGGAGTGGCAATGGCCATGTCAGGGATTGAAAGTCCATTTTCATTGAACATGTCAGTGTTTGAAAGTCCCGATTCACTGATGACCACTGAGTACTCTGATGACTGGGGGGTAGGTTGGTTGGTCGTCGATTGTCTGTTCCTCCGACTGTTCCAGTTCGTCTGTGTGCTGCAGCTTTATCTGATCCATATGTTTCCTGCCTGTTAGCCCATTTTTGAGCTTGACAATAAATACTCTGTTGCCCTCCTTGGCCATGACAGTATCAGCGATCCACTTGAGACCTTGACCATAATTCAGAACACATACAGCATCATTTACAGAAATATCGCATGACACAGCTGCGCGATCATGATATCCTTGCTGACTTTGTCTTCTATATTCACATGATTATTCAATTCAGGATATACAAGAGATAGTTTGGTCTTAAGACCTCTCTTCATCATTTGTTCAGCAGGCGACACCCCGGTAAGCGTGTGTAGTCTTGTCCTGTAACTAAGCAGTATGCATGACAGGCGGGTCTGCAGTGACTCTTGGGTTACTCGCTTCATACTCTACTTTATGATTTGGACAGCACATTCTGCTTGTCCAATCGATGCAGGTTTGAACGGTGCTGACCTTACATGTTTAATAGCATTGAGTTTCATGAACTCTTGAAACTCCTGACTGGTAAAGCACGATCCGTTATCGCTAACAACGATGTCAGGCAGACCATGTGTCGCGAACATGACACTGAGATTCTCAATGGTAGCTGTGGATGTGCTGGATGACATAATTATACACTCTATCCACTTCGAATATGCATCCACCACAACTAAAAACATCTTCCCCAAGAAGAGGCCTGCAAAGTCTATGTGGATCCTGGACCATGGCTTGGACGGCCACGACCACAGATTCAGCGGCGATTCCGCTGGTGCTTTGCTGAGCTGCATGCAAGTGCTGCACTGATGCACACATGATTCCAGCTCAGAGTCAATGCCCGGCCACCATACATGCGACCTGGTGATGGCTTTCATCATTACAATGCCGGGATGTGTGCTATGTAGCTCACGTACAAATTTCTCTCCCTTTCTTAGGCATAACAACACGATTGCCCCACAGTATACAATCCGACTGAATAGACAGTTCGTCTTTGCGATGAATGTAAGGTTTGGTCTCCTTGCACATTTGCTTGGGTATGACAGACCAATCACCTTTGAGGATGCAACTCTTCACCACCGATAAAATCGGGTCCTGGTTAGTCCAGGTCTTAACTTGTTGAGCGTGACAGGGGTTCCTTTACTCTCAAAAGCATCCATAACTAACAATAGGTCTGCCGGTTGTGGCGTTTCCACCTCTGCTGTGGGCAATGGCAGACGGCTCAAAGCATCAGCACAATTCTCAGTGCCAGGTCTATGGCGAATGACATAATCATAAGCAGATAATGTCAGCGCCCACCTCTGGATGCGGGATAAAGCATTGGTATTGATACTTTTGTTTTCAGAGAACAATGAAATGAGCGGCTTGTGATCTGTCTCCCGTTCAAACCGAAGACCAAACAGGTGCTGATGCATCTTTTTAACCCCATACACACAGGCTAGTGCTTCTTTCTCTACCATGCTGTAGGCTCTTTCCGCTTTAGACAAACTTTTTGAAGCATACGCGACTGGTTGAAGTGTACCCGACTCATTAGCTTGTTGGAGTACGCAACCAATTCCATAGGAAGAAGCATCACAGGCTAATACTAAATGTTTACATGGGTCATAATGTACCAGCAGCTTGTTCGAGCAAAGCTGATTAGTGGTTTTCTCAAAAGCTCTGTCTTGAGACACACCCCACACCCAGTTGTCGCCTTTTCTTAGCAGCACGTGAAGTGGTTCTAATAAGGTGCTCAATTTAGGTAGGAAGTTACCAAAGTAGTCAAGTAGACCCAGGAATGAGCGCAGCTCCGTCACATTCTGCGGCTTAGGTGCATTCTTGATGACCTTGGTTTTCGTGTCCGTGGGCCTGATGACGTCAGCAACAATTTTCCTCCCCAGGAATTCGACCTCTGGCGCCATGAAGACGCACTTCGAGCATTTCAGTCTGAGTCCCACTTTGTCCAGATGATGTAGAACCTCTTCCAGGTTGTTCAGATGTTCCTCGGAGTCACGACCTGTGATCAGGATGTCATCTTGGAACACGATGGTTCTGGGAACGGACTTCAGTAGACTCTCCACGTTCCTCTGAAATATTACTGCAGCCAAGCGAATTCCAAAAGGGCACCTGTGATAAATAAACAGTCCTTTATGCGTGTTTATGCACGTAAGTCTCTTCGACATCTCGACCAGCTCCTGTGTCATGTAGGCCGACGTCAATTCCAGTTTGGTGAACGACTTCCCTCCGGCTAGCGTTGCAAACAGGTCATCAGCCTTCGGTAACGGGTACTGATCCTGTTTTGAAACCCTATTGATCATAGCCTTGTAGTCTCCACAGATTCTGACTGTGCCATCACTTTTCAGCACAGGAACAATGGGGCTGGCCCATTCATTAAATTCATCCAGTGATATGATCCCTTCACGCTGGAGTCTGTCCAGTTCAATTTCGACCTTCTCCCTCATCATATACAGAACTGCCCAAGTTTTATGATGGACGGGTCTTGTATCTGAGTCCACGTGGATCTGCACCTTGGCTCCCATGAAGTTGCCGATGCCTGGTTCGAACAGCAAGGGTAATTTGCTCAGTACTTGGGCACGTGTGTCTTTCTCCGACGACAACGCCTTGATGTCATTCCAATCGCAGCTGATGTTTTCCAGCCAGTTCCTGCCGAACAGCGTTGGGCCATTGCCTGGGACAATCCATAGCGGTAACTTATGAATCGTATCATACGGCACTTTAATTGTGGCACTGCCAATCACCGTTATGAGTTCTTTGATGTACGTGCGCAACTTGGCATTGACTGGATTCAGCCTGGGCCTCACAGCCTTAGTATCCCACAGCTTGTCGAACGCCTTCTGGCTCATTATCGATTGACTCGCCCCAATGTCCAGTTCCATCGATACCGGCACCCCATTAAATTTCATGGTCATTATTGGTTTGCTCTTAGTTAGGAACTAGTACAGTCCATACACTTCCTCCTCTGGTACCTCAGATTGCGTATCCGGATCCACGCTAGTCTGACCATCATCCTCCACGTGGTGTGTTACAGCACGCTTGCTCATCTGCGGACACTTGCGCTGGAGATGCCCCACTCTCAGACAGCCTTTGCAACTATATTGCTTAAATCGGAACGCCGAATCAATCATATTTACAGTACTTGCCAAGTTTCGATTCTTCACTGATATCTGCTTTCGACTTCTATCCATCGTCATGCATGACTGAGCGATTGTGATGGCCCAGTTCAAGTCCAACGTCTCCACCACCAGTAGTTTACGCAGGACCACCTCGTGGTTGATGCCGATTACAAAGAAATCCCGCAGCATGTCTGCCAACACAGCCCCGAACTTACACGGACCCGCTAGACGTCTCAGGTCGGCAATGAATTCTGCCACATTCTGGCCCTCTGAGCGAACGTGCATGTAAAATCTGTATCTCGAGATGATGATGCCTTTATCTGGCTTAAGGTGGTCCTGTACCAGTGTACACAATTCTTCATACATCTTCTCTATTGGACTCACAGGCAGGAGTAGATTCTTTATCGGCCCATACATTTTTGGACCGCAAACCGTGAGGAACACCGCCCAGCACCGATCTGCGTCGCTGACCTCCTCCATTTTGTTGGCCACTAAGAACTGGCTCAAATGGCTCACAAAGTCTGCCCAATCTTCTCCTTCCATGAATCACTCCAACAATCCAATTGTGTTCATTTTTGCATGCAAAGGTTCTTGTTGCCTCATCACAAAATATTGTGTATGCAATAACTGTTAGACTGAGCACTGTTTAACTCCAAGAGGTATGACCTTGGCTCTGCTTTATTAAGGCCCAAAGTGACTAATGTACAAAATGGCTGGCCTTTTATACTTGGGCTGCACGCACGCCCCAACAGTGACGCCATCTAGTGGCTAGTGATCCCAAAAGTACATACATGACTAAAACCCATTTGCCGCGCATTTGGTTCCCTACCCACCCCCACCCCCACTACCACCACATTACCTCCTTTTCTGGCTTGGCATTCATTTTTTTCTTATGCCTCTGTGAAGCACCTTTCTACATGAAAAGCATTGCAAGTTGTTGTCTTTGAATTAATTGAGTGCAATCATATCTGTTGCCCTGTATGTGCAATTGCTGTGAAAGAAAGCAGCTTAACGATTTGTATCTGGCTTGTTCTTACCAAATATTTTCTCAATCCACGTTTGAAAAGTTTGGCAACACATGCAAAAGATATGGGGGCCGAAATTCAGGGTCTCGGTAAGACCCGTTACTGCCCGTTTGTGGCAGCCACGTGGCAGAATCCCGCGGGATTTGGCACGGGAGGTTTTGTGGCGGTGTGGGCCACCGTCCCGATCGACGGACTTTCATGGCGGTATGGGGTTGCGGCAGTGATGATGCGATCAAAGTGCGCACCACTGCCACTCCGCCCCCGAAACCATTTTCACCTTTAAAAAGCCGGTCGTTTTATTGACAGTGCCCCCGCCAGTTTTTCGGGTCGGTGCACAGTGGGAGAGCGCCAGCTGGTGTGCTGAGATGTTTTTGTTAATCAAAATTTCTCGGAGCTTTTTGGCCATAAAAATTTATTGGAGCTTTTTTTTCAGCAAAATTTAACGGAGCTTTTTGTTCAACATTTCAAAAACGACAGCAGGATTCTGAAAAGTTTTGCTGAGTGATAAAAACATTTCCGTGTCTCTCATTAGTCGTGGCCAGTGGGAGTAAGTCTCTGCTGCACCCACCCAGTTTTGGCGGGGGAATGCCTACTCCAGATTGTCAGAGGCAGGGAGGCACGCAGGAGGAGGCGTTGCGATCCCAACGAGTCCTCAGGCAGCAGCCATGGTCGCCCAACATGTAGAAGGGCCTGCAGAGGTCCGCAGGCGTCAATGTCCAGAGGCTGGACAGCAGGGAGATGGCGTGGGGAGGAGGATGTGGTACTCTGACCACCCTCACCAGATAGTGGGCGGGGAGCCTTGCCAGCAGCAGCCTGCAGAGGCTGCGCAACATGATGAGGAAGAGGGAGAAGGCGCTCAGCTAGCTGGCCTGGGAGGGGCCCAGCATGTACCTCTGGCAAGGAGGCCCTATCGTGTTAGGGTCTACCGCCGTTAGTTCTCCTTCCTGCAGCTCAGCAACGAGCAACGTGTGCGAAGGCTAGGATTCATGAAGGACGTCTTAACAATGTACTGCGGGCAGATTTGGAGCCTCACACAAGGCTGAGGACAGCGCTCAGCGTGGAGATCAAAGTAACGATAGCTCTGAACTTTTACGCAACGGGCTAGTTCCAGTCTGCAAGTGTAGACATCTCTAACATCTCCCAATTCTCCGCCTAGCACTCCATCCAGCAGATCACCAATGCGCTGTACAAGCGAAGAGTGCAATATATCTTTTTCCCCATGACCAGGGAGAAACAGTTGGAGAGCCAGGCCAGATTTGTCCAGGTTGCAGAGTTCCCCGAGGTGCAGGGGGCTATCGACTGCAGACATGTCAGACTGAGAGCACCACAGCACCATTCGGAAGTGTTCATGAACAGAAAGGGATACCACTCCCTGAATGTTCAGTTGGTGTGCGACCACCAGCGAAAGATCCTGGCAGTGGATGCCAGGTATCCAGGCAGCAACCATGATGCCTCCATCCTGCGCCAGAGCAGTTGCCCGCCCTTTTCAC
Source organism: Pristiophorus japonicus (assembly GCF_044704955.1). Lineage (NCBI taxonomy): Eukaryota > Metazoa > Chordata > Chondrichthyes > Pristiophoridae > Pristiophorus > Pristiophorus japonicus. The sequence continues at coordinate 19,893,891 of NC_091982.1, forward strand.
CGGCCCCAACCAGGACTGAGGGTGGCTGCTTAGGGATAAGGGGCACCCCCTGTCCATTTGGCTCCTCACTCCACTTCGCAACCCCAGGACTGCGGCCAAGCATGCCTATAACAACGCTCACTCTGGGACCAGGTGCATCATTGAGCACTGCATTGGCATGCTGAAACAAAGGTTCCGTTGCCTGGACTGCTCTGGTGGCGCATTACAGTACTCGCCTGAATGGGTCTCCATCTTTGTGGTCGTCTGCTGCATGCTGCACAACTTGACTGTCATGAGTGGACAGCAGCTGGAGGCCGATCCAGCAGTGCCACCGCAGGAGGAGGCACAGCAGTAGGAGGAGGAGGAGAAGTGTCCTGAGCCACCCAGGAGGCATCGTCGCCATCCCAACCCTGCAAGGGTAGTGCAGACACGTCATATTGCTGCTCGATTCTGATAATTTCATCCCCACATGACCCTTCACCTTCTACTTTCCATGGTCGTCCCAATGAGTGCCTTGATACATCATTGGCCAGCATCACATTATACACCTGGCCAGAAAAAAATGAAGATTTAATACATAATCAATATCACTCTAAACAACTAACAGAACAATAAACAGTGCAGAAAAGAAACATATAAACATCATTTTCCACCCTTGTGTATCTCCAAACAACCCCTCTTACGCATGCCTACCCTACTACTGCGCCTCAATGTCTCCCCTGTGGCTGCCTCATGGGTCTGGGACGGCTGCTGTGTTCCCTGGGAGGGTTCAGTCTGGCTTGGCTTGGACGAGGCCATGCGTGCAGGCACTGGCAGAGTGCTAGGTCTAGGGCCGGGAATGCTGCGATCCTGAGGGAGCGCATCGTCCATCTCCTGGCCCGAGGAGCCTGAGGGGCGGCGCATTACCACCACCACCAATCTGTGGGAGCTCAGATCAGTGCTGTGGTGCCACACCGGAAGGTCCCCCGTGGCCCATGGTGGAGCCAGTCACAAAGGCAACACCGAGGTCTCGGGTGGCATTGACCTGAGACTGCATGAGAGCAGCCAGAGTGTCAAAGCCACCAGATATGACAGCACTTAGACGCTCCGTCGACTCTTGCAGAGACGCGGCCATCCTCTCCAAACAGCACCGATACGCTCGTTCCCTCGCGCCTGTGCTGCAATGGCAGCTGCCACATCACCTACAGGTTGCAGCACTACAGCAGGATCCGCACGGTCTATCGGGGAGTCCACCATCGCATGCATACTGGCAATGATGGGCTCCATGGAGTGCGCAGGGCTGTGGACTATACGGGAGGTGGACTCCTCCACACTCCTCACCACTTCCGACAGCCTCTCTGGCACTTTGCCAGTGCCCCCAACATCTGGGAGTGCATGGCCTCCACCCTTGTCTCGTAGCCGCAACATCGATGGGCTCGTCTGAGTCCTCCTCAACAGAACTGCGGTGCGGACCCGCCCCCCCCCCCGGAGAGGTTGCCTAGCCCCGTCACCATGCTGCAGCCCGTTATTCCCCAGTGCGACACCCAGTGCAGACCCCTGTACTATCTGAACTAGATCGGACCGCGTACTCTCAGTATCTGAGCTGATGCGTATGGGTGGAAGCAGTGATGCGTTGCTGCCAGCACTCAACTCCTCTTCCTCTTCCTCATCACTGAGGTCACCAAAAGATGGAGTCAGATCCAGGGTGTCAGCAATGCTCAATGCCCTCAATGCCCTCAGTATGCTCATCTGGCTGGCTCTCATCAAGGGTCTCCTGCAGGCCTTTGATCAGGATCCACTCCCTCGCCTCGGCTGCCACTCGGCCTTTCATCTGCAAGCATCAATGGGAGAAGGGCTGCCGTGGGGGAAGATAGGGGATTGACGCATGAAGCCTGCAAATAGCAGACTTTCAGAAGGAAAGGCAGAGTGTGCGCTGTCGCGTTCAGGGAGAGATAGCATTAAAGGACGGTTTCACCTACCCATGCTGCCCACATCAAGGTCTCCAGTACTGCAGGCTACTGGGGGGCATCTCATCTGCAAACATAAATGGGAGAAGGGCTGCCGTGAGGGGCGGTGGGGGAATTAACGCATGGAGCCTACAACTAGCAGACTTTCAGAGGCAAAGGCATAGTAGGTGCTGGAGCTTTCAGGGAGAGATAACATTAAAGAAGGGCCTTCACGTACCCTCATCGGCATCGCCAGTGCCCTGGGCCACAGGGAAAGCATCATGTCTGCCGACAAGCACCTCGACCCTCGCCTCCAAGGGTGTGAGGATTTGAATGTCGGCCTTGCCACCACCAGTCCTACTTTGCTCCATGTGATTATGAGCAAGTTTGGCCTGCAAAACAAAGAATGGTTGGTTTGTGGCACCGTGGTGATGCATCAGAAATGAGAACACAAGTGTGTGTCCGTGACATGCAGCTGTAAATGAGAAGGTCTCCGTTGCGAACACGCACACACATGCATATATATATATTTATTTTTATATATAGATTTATGGAGGCCTCAGCAATGAAATGCTACGTCAGTGACTAAAGAGTGAAGGTGGGGAATAAGGGAAGGATGAAGGAGAGGCTCGCAGATGTAAGGTGAGCATTTGGTGGAACAGGTACTCACTTTCATCAAACGAATGATGTTGTTCAACCTTTTTCTACATTGGGTCGCCGTCTGATTATAGATGGAGGTTCCCAACACCTCTACAGCGATCTCCCTCTAGGCATTACTGAACTGTGGTTGAGCCGGTCTCCCTACATCTGGATATAGGACTCGCCTCGTTCACTTGACATCCTGCATCAGGGTCTCCAGCTCAGCATTGGAAAATCTCATAGCCCTTCTTCCCACAGCAGCACCAGCCATCCTTCCACAGTACTCCTTCCCTCCTCAGGGCCTAGCTGCAACCCGGGCCTCAATCTACCCACCCACACTACTGCAAACTATCAGATTTGAAGTGCAATTAGCGCTGCAGAACTTTTTGGGGGTCAAAAAGATGAATTCGGATCCAATGGCCACCACAACCATAACGGCGCTAATCAGGGAAGACCCGCCGCTGGAGGGGTGGAGGGGTGTTTTTGCTTTGTCTGTTTTCCTGCTTTGGCAAGAAAAATGCAGGGAACAGCACCAGCCCTTATACATGGCCTTCTTCGACCTTACAAAATCCTTTGACACTGTCAACCTCGAGGGTCTATGGAGCATCCTCCTCCTTTTCGGATGCCCCCAAAAGTACGTCATCATCCTCCGCCTGCTCCACGATGACATGCAAGACGTGATCCTTACCAACGGATCCGCTACAGACCCAATCCATGTCCGGACCGGGGTCAAACAGGGCTGCCCCAACCCTCTTCTCAATCTTCCTCGCTGCCATGCTCCACCTCACAGTTGACAAGCTCCCCGCTGGAGTGGAACTAAACTACAGAACCAGTGGGAACCTGTTCAACCTTCGCCGTCTCCAGGCCAGGTCCAAGACCACCCCAACCTCTGTCGTCGAGCTACAGTACGCGGACGACACCTGCGTCTGTGCACATACAGAGGCTGAACTTCAGAACATAACCGATGTATTTACTGAGGCGTATAAAAGCATGAGCCTTACGCTAAACATCATAAGACAAAGGTCCTCCACCAGCCTGCCCCCGCCACACAGCACTGCCCCCCAGTCATCATGATCCACGGCGTGGCCCTGGTCAACGTGGACCATTTTTCATATCTCGGGAGTCTCTTATCAACAAGAGCCGACATTGACGACGAGATTCAACACCGCCTCCAGTGCGCCAGTACAGCCTTCGGCCATCTGAGGAAAAGAGTGTTTGAAGATGAGGCCCTCAAAACTGCCACCAAGCTCATGGTCTACAGGGCTGTAGTAATACCTGCCCTCCTGTATGGCTCAGAGACATGGACCATGTACAGTAGAGACCTCAAGTCGCTGGAAAAATATCACCAACGATGTCTCCGAAGAGCTTACAAATCCCCTGGGAGGACAAACGCACCAACATTAGCGTCCTCGACCAGGCCAACATCCCCTTCTTTGAAGCACTGACCACACTTGATCAGCTCCGCTGGGTAGGCCACATCATTCGCATGCCAGACATGAGACTCCCAAAGCAAACGCTCTACTCAGAACTCCTTCACGGCAAACGAGCCAAAAGTGGGCAGAGGAAACGTTACAGGGACACCCTGAAAGCCTCCCTGAAAAAGTGCAAAATTCCCACTGACACCTGGGAGTCCCTGGCCAAAGATCGCCCTAAGTGGAGGAAGTGCATCCGGGAGGGCGCTGAGCACCTCGTGTCTCATCGCCGAGAGCATGCAGAAATCAAGTGCAGGCTGCGGAAAGAGCGTGCGGCAAACCAGTCCCACCCACCCCTTTCCCTCAATGACTATCTGTCCCACCTGTGACAGGGACTGTGGCTCTCGTATTGGACTGTTCAGCCATTTTAAGAGTGGAAGCAAGTCTGACTCGATTCCGAGGGACTGCCTATGATGAATCAAGGAAAAAAGGCCAGGGTTCTGGCAGCACTGAATTTCAGCCCCATGAATACTTACTTCAGATAACAATTATCATACCCTTGAGTTACGTTATTGTATAGTTTGATAGTAAGCAATATGGGGAGACCCCTAAACGTAAGATGCTCAGACCATTTGTGGGAATGACTAGTGCTGCTGTACTCGAAGGAATATCTGAGTCTCTAAACATTTAACCCCAGCTTTTACTCATTTAAATACTGTCCCATGGTGACAATATCCATAGGTATGGTAGTCTGTTTCCACGTTAATGCCGATGACACCCAGCTGTACCTTGCTCTATGACCACCACTGTGCTATCAGATTGCTTGTCCAGCATCAAGCCACAGATTATTCAGAACTTTTTCCAACTTAACATTGATGACACAAAGGCTGTCCTGATCAGCCCCCACCATGGGCTAGACTTTGCTTGTTTTTTGCATGCTTAACACCCACTTAACATCCATTTTACTGCTGAAATGACGTATAATGCCCAGATATCGGTCATTTAGCCACAAAATGGAAACTGACGGGCATTTTCAGGAAATTTATCGCCGAGCGTTACTTTCCCCATGTTCTTAACGGCGGGAAAAAATAATACCGCCTCCCCCCCCCCCACTTTTTTGGGGCGGAATTATCAGAATGGGCGAAATCAACGCCCATAATATCGCCCAGCGTTAGTTTCCACAAGGAATTAACGCTGAGTTTCAATTAAACCGCCCACCCATTTTTTTTTGTCATAAAGACCACATTTGGTGAAACTGGTTGTCAGACAGGAAGCAAAGAATAGGGTACTTTTCAGAATGGCAGGCAGTGACTAGTGGGGTACCACAAGGTTCTGTGCTGGGGCCCCAGCTGTTTACATTGTACATTAATGATTTAGACGAGGGGATTAAATGTAGTATCTCCAAATTTACAGATGACACTAAGTTGGGTGGCAGTGTGAGCTGCGAGGAGGATGCTATGAGGCTGCAGAGTGACTTGGATAGGTTAGGTGAGTGGGCAAATGCATGGCAGATGAAGTATAATGTGGATAAATGTGAGGTTATCCACTTTGGTGGTAAAAACAGAGAGACAGACTATTATCTGAATGGTGACAGATTAGGAAAAGGGGAGGTGCAACGAGACCTGGGTGTCATGGTACATCAGTCACTGAAGGTTGGCATGCAGGTACAGCAGGCGGTTAAGAAAGCAAATGGCATGTTGGCCTTCATAGCGAGGGGATTTGAGTTCAGGGGCAGGGAGTTGTTACTACAGTTGTACAGGGCCTTGGTGAGGCCACACCTAGAGTATTGTGTACAGTTTTGGTCTCCTAACTTGAGGAAGGACATTCTTGCTATTGAGGGAGTGCAGTGAAGGTTCACCAGACTGATTCCCGGAATGGCGGGACTGACATCAAGAAAGACTGGATCAACTGGCTTGTATTCACTGGAGTTCAGAAGAATGAGAGGGGATCTCATAGAAACGTTTAAAATTCTGACGGGTTTAGACAGGTTAGATGCAGGAAGAATGTCCCCAATGTTGGGGAAGTCCAGATCAGGGGTCACAGTCTAAAGATAAGGGGTAAGCCATTTAGGACCGAGATGAGGAGAAACTTCTTCACCCAGAGAGTGGTGAACCTGTGGAATTCTCTACCACAGAAAGTTGTTGAGGCCAATTCACTAAATATATTCAAAAAGTAGTTAGATGTAGTCCTTACTACTAGGGGGATCAAGGGGTATGGCGAGACAGCAGGAATGGGGTACTGAAGTTGCATGTTCAGCCATGAAGTCATTGAATGGCGGTGCAGGCTCGAAGGGCCGAATGGCCTACTCCTGCACCTATTTTCTATGTTTCTATGTTTCTATGAAACTAACGCCCAGGAGATCACCCACTGTACTGTCAGTGGAACTGTTTTGAACTAAAGCCAGCGGTGTGGCTGCCATTTTTAAAATTGCAGGTCGCTTCATTCAAAAGGCTGCTTCATCTTCAGGGGAGTTTGCATTGACTCTGGAGTTCTTCTCAGGTGAAGTGACTATCTTAACAGACATATTTTCTGACTCTAGACTATTGGGGGGTTTACTCTAAGTGTATTTTAGTGAGGAAATTATTGATTTTGATCAATCGCTATTATATTTTTATTGCAATGGGGCCAGCCATTTCTCAGCCGGCATCGATTAATATGCAGATGTTGCAGAGTGCAGATGGCTCAATGTGTGATGCACATCATTATGTCCCCAATTTAAGATGTGCAAGAATGAGGAGGAGGGACAGACCATACACACCCCGCATGTATAAGGAAAAGAGGTCTTATCTCGACGTGTCCGAGCACACCTGCCTTCGGAGACTGCACTTCCACAAGGTGGTGATCAATGAAATATGCGAGTTCATCAGGCCACATATGCAGCCTGCCATCAGGACACCAGTATCGGTCGAGGTCAGGGTCACCATGGCACTGTCTTTCTACGGGTCCGGTTCCTTTAGGGTCTCCGCAGTCGAGATTTGCCCTCTGTCTCACCATGCAACCCATCGCTGCATTAGACACGTCACGGAGGCCCTGTACACGAGAAGGATGGACTTTATCAGCTTCCCCATGACCATGGAGGCTCAGACTGACAGGGCTGGAGCATTCTACTGCATTGCTAACTTCCCCATGGTGCAGGGAGCTGTACAGTGCACTCACATCACCATGCGGCCAACTTCTCAGGACCCGGAACGTTTTCGGAACAGAAAAGGATTTCACTCCCTGAAAGTCCAACTAGTTGTCGACCACAACCAGATCATACTGGCAGTGAATGCCAAATGTCCGGGCACCTTCGATGAGGCCCACATCCTGTGTGAGAGCGCTGTCTCTGACATCTTTAAGAGTCAGCCATAAGGACAATGCTGGATACTTGGTGATAACCGATATGGCCTAGCCACCTGGCTGATGACCCACCTGCGTGACAACCACACCAAGGCCGAGAAGCAATACAACCAGAGCCACAGAGACACACGCAATGTGTTCCAGAAAACAATAACTGTGCATATAAGATTATGAGGGGGCTTGACAAGGTGGATGCAGCGAGGATGTTTCCACTGATAGGGGATGTTATGTCTGTACTGCACTTATGAATGATTCCACGATGCAATGTGTTGTACTCAAACTGTAGTGACCTTGGTCCTTTATTTGTAACTCCAGAGTGAGGCACAAGCAAGGTGGGCAGCCTTTTATACTGGGCCCTGCACACCTATGCAGGTGACCCTCAGGTCTCCTACTGCAGTGCCCTCTGGTGGACAGCCTCTGCCACAGGGACAGGAAACCCCGGTCTCCACCAGTTGCACCCTCTAGTGGTGTCAGCATAATATATACACAGTGTAAACCTTATTGATAGTACATCAGGTAACATGTCTTCATCTTATGCAACTATACAGTGACGACACAGAGAGTATATCTATAGTCCGTATATATAACATGGGAGACTAGAACTAGAGGGCATAATCTTAGAATAAGGGGCTGCCCATTTAAAAATGAGATGAGGAGAAATTTCTTCTCTCTGAGGGTTATGGATCTGGGTAATTCGCTGCCTCAGAGAGCTGTAGAAGATGGGGCATTGAATAAATTTAAGACAGAAATAGACAGTTTTTTAAATGACAAAGGAATAAGGGGTTATGGGGAGCGGGCAGTGAAGTGGACCTGAGTCCATGATCAGATCAGCCATGATAATATTAAATGGCGGAGCAGGCTCGAGGGGCCATATAGTCCTATTTCTTATGTTCTTATGTTCTTATGTTAAGCAGCGCTTCAGATGTCTGGACCACTCAGGAGGGGAGCTACAATACAACCCTGAGCAAGTAGGTACATTCGTGGTCGTGTGCTCCATGCTGCACAATCTGGCTATCAGGAGGAGCCAAGAATTGCCAGAAGGGACTGATGGTCCACCTCAGGAGAGAGAGGAAGAGGACGATGAGGAGCGGGTGAACACGATCAATGTCCATTGTTCTTACACCAAGACGCCTCCAATTATGATGAGGGTTCTACTCAACTGGATACCCGTCAACATGGAACTGGACACGGGGGCCATCAATCCCTCATGAGCGTTCAACAATTTGAGCAGCTGTGGCCGCACAAAAGCAACAGACCAAAACTCACAAAGGTCGACACCAAACTAAGGACCTAAAGAAATCGTCCCAGTCCTTGGCAGCACCATGCTCTCAGTCACACACAAAGGGATGGTGCACCGACGGACACAGAGCTCCAAGTCCACGTCAATGCCAGGCCACCAAACATGAGATCTGGCTATGGCCTTCATAAGGACGATCCCCGGGTGCTCACGATGGAGCTCCTGGACAAACGCCTCCCTGCCTCGTAAGGGCATTACTACTCGGCTGCCCCACATCAGGCAGTCTGCCTGTAGTGAGAGTTCATGCATGTGCCTATGGAAGGGTTTGACCTCCGCGGGGCAGGCATCGCGAGCCTCTGTCCAGTCACCGGTTAAAACGCATCTTTTAACTAGAGATAATGTGGGGTCGCTGGTCGTCCAGGCTCTGATTTGGCGAGCCGTCATGGATGAACCTGTGGATTCAAAGGCATTGATTGCCATGACCATCTCACAGTCCTGTTCGTCGGACCCTTCTGTGGTCGCCAGGGGTAGCCTGCTAAGCGCGTCGGCACAGTTGTCTGTGCCTGGTCTGTGCCTTATCGTGTAGTCGTAAGCCGCCAGCATGAGTGCCCACCGCTGAATGCGCGCCGAAGCATTGGCGTTGATTGCCTTGCATTCGCATAGTAGGGACGTGATGGGTTTGTGGTCGGTTTCTAATGCAAATTTGGCCCCGAAAAGGTATTGGTGCATCTTTTTGATACCGTACACGCACGCGAGCGCCTCCCGTGAAAGTGACCTAGAGGCATAAGCAACGGGCTGCAATTTACCAGCATCATTGACGTGCTGTAAAACGCACCAGGCCCCATACGCTGACGCATCACACGTAAGGACTAACTTTTTACCTGCGTCAAAAAAGGCTAAAACACTGTTGGAACACAGAAGGTTGCGTGCCTTATTGAAGTTGCGTTCTTGGGCGTCCCCCTAAAACCAATCGCACCCCTTTCTGAGTCGCACGTGGAGAGGCTCCAGCAGCGTGCTCAAGTTCTGCATAAAGTTCCCAAAGTAATTGAGTACCCCGAGAAAGGTGCGCAGTTCCGAGACATTCCGGGGCCTGGGTGCTAGGTGAATCGCTTTGGTTTTGTATTCGGTTGGGCGATTCCATCAGCGGCAATCCTTCTGCCCAAAAATTCAACCTCAGGCACGAGAAACAGACACTTGGATTTCTTAACATTTAGGCCTACCTGATCCAATCGACTTAGTACTTCCTCAAGATTGCGGAGATGAGAGTCGGTGTCCCTGCCCGTGATGAATATATCATCTTGAAACACAACCGTCCCTGGGATGGACTTGAGCAGACTTTCCATGTTGCGCTGGAATATAGCAGCTGCTGACCTGATGCTGAATGGGCATCAATTGTACACAAAAAGGCCTTGATGTGTATTGATGGTGGTGAGTAGCTTAGACTCTTCGGTCAGTTCTTGCGCCATATACGCAGATGTGAGGTCAAGTTTCGAGAAAAGTTTTCCTCCAGCCAACGTGGCAAATAGGTACTCCGCTCTGGGCAGTGGGTATTGATCCTGTAGGGAGACTCTGTTTATGGTAGACTTGTAATCCCCACAGATTCGCACAGATCCATCAGGCTTCATGACGGGGACGATGGGGCTTGCCCAGTCGCTGAATTCCACGGGAGAAATTATGCCTTCTGCAGAAGCCGGTCCAGTTCGTTTTCAATCTTTTCCCTCATCACATAAGGCACAGCTCTAGCCTTGTGATGGACTGGTCTGGCAGTCTGTGTGATGTAGATTCTAACATTAGCCCCTTTGAAGGTGCCCACACCTGGCTGAAAGAGATGTTCAAAACGGCTTAGAACTGTTGAGCAGGAGGTCCGTTCCTCTGACGACATGGCGTGAACATCATCCCATTTCCAATTAAGTTCTGCTAGCCAGCTTCTCCCCAACAAGGCTGGGAGATCCCCGGGGACAATCCACAAGGAAAGTCAGTGCACCATCCCTTTGTGTGCATTGACGCAGACTTGGAGCTCTGCGTCCGTCGGTGCACCATTTGTACCCAACTCAGTAATGCCCCCAGGGAGGCTCCCCTAAGCCTCTGGCCCTGGCCCACCAAACCGTGGTCGCGGGTGCATGTAGACTATGCGGGCCCATTCATGGGCAAAATGTTCCTCGTAGTCGTTGATGCATTTTCAAAATGGATCGAGTGCACCATTTTAAACTCGAGCACCACCTCCACTGTGGAGAGCCTTAGAACCATGTTTGCAACGCACGGCATTCCTGACATATTGGTCAGTGATAAAGGTCCGTGCTTCACCAGCGCAGAATTTCACGATTTTATAGTTGACCACGGTATAAATCACGTTAAGACGGCACCTTTCAAGCCAGCCTCCAATGGCCAGGTGGAGCGAGCAGTGCAGATCATTAAACAAGGCATGCTCAGAATCCAAGGTCCCATGCTGCACATCTGCCTGTCGCGACTGCTGCTGGCATACAGATCTTGTCCGCATTCGTTGACTGCGGATCCCCCCGCGCAACTATTGATGAAACGAACCTTAAAGACCAGGCTCTCGTTAATCCTCCCAGACATGCATGAAATTGTTGAGGCTAAGCTTCAAAAGCAAACTGAGTACCATGATCGAAATTCGAGGGGGAGGTGGAATGAGATAGGGGACAAAGTGTTTGTGCTAAATGATGGCCGGTGTCCCAAATGGCTTGCAGGGACAGTAACAGACAAAGAGGGAAACAGGCTACTGGTTGTACAAATGGACAATGGCCAAACCTGCCAGAGGCATGTAGACCAAGTAAAAAGTAGATTCACTGATAACACTGAAGAACCAGAGGCAAATTACAATGTGGCACTCAAACCACACCTGGTGGACAGACAGGTGGAACAACCTGAGGAAAGGGCAGTCTCAACAGACAGCCCAGGCGAGATATCAGCAATCACACTGAATGAAACAGACAGCCCAGGCGAGATACCAGGAATCACACCGAATGAAAAACAGGCATCAAGGCAAACAACTGAACCACAACTAAGACGCTCCATGCGAGAGCGCAGACCACCTGAGAGACTGAATCTATAAAGTCAATAAGACCTTGGGGGAGGGTGATGTCATGTATCTCACATTACTGTATATAACTGAATCTTATCATGCTATACATGACTGTAACTAGATATGACCTGTAACAATAAGCATACCTTACCACCAGGGGTGCACTTGCAGGAGACACTCCATACCTGTCCCACTGTGGTATATAAAGGGAGGTCTCAGGCAAGTGCAGCACTGGAGAGCTGGAATTAAAGGTGCAGGTCCTGAGTGACCTTGTCTTCAGCATGTGTCTCGTGTAAGTCAGTACATTAGAGTCAGGACTTAACAGGGTTGACTTTTCCAACACCTCACCATGATTTCCCCTTCATGAATCCATGTTGTGTCTGCTTGATTGCACTATTCCTATCTTGATGTCCCACTATTTCTTCCTTAATGATAGCTTCAAGCATTTTCCCCATTACAGATGTTAAACTAACCGCCCTATAGTTACCTGCCTTTTGTCTCCCCCTTTTTAAACAGAGGTGTTACATTAGCTGCATTCCAATCCGATGGTACCTCCCCAGAGTCCAGAGAATTTTGGTAGATTATAACGAATGCATCTGCTATAACTTCCGCCATCTCTTTTAATATCCTGGGATGCATTTCATCAGGACCAGGGGACTTGTCTACCTTGAGTCCCATTAGCCTGTCCAGCACTACCCCCCTAGTGATAGTGATTACCTCAAGGTCCTCCCTTCCCACATTCCCGTGACCAGCAATTTTTGGCATGGTTTTTGTGTCTTCCACTGTGAAGATCGAAGCAAAATAATTGTTTAAGATCTCAGCCATTTCCACATTTCCCATTATTAAATCCCCCTTCTCATCTTCTAAGGGACCAACATTTACTTTAGTCACTCTTTTCCATTTTATATATCGTAAAAGCTTTTATTATCTGTTTTTATGTTTTGCGCAAGTTTACTTTCGTAATCTATCTTTTCTTTCTTTATTGCTTTCTTAGTCATTCTTTGCTGTCGTTTAACATTTTCCCAATCTTCTAGTTTCCCACTAACCTTGGCCACCTTATACGCATTGGTTTTTAATTTGATACTCTCCTTTATTTCCTTGGTTATCCACAGCTGATTATCCCTTCTCTTACCGCCCTTCTTTTTCACTGGAATATATTTTTGTTGAGCACTATGAAAGAGCTCCTTAAAAGTCCTCCACTGTTCCTCAATTGTGCCACCGTTTAGTCTGTGTTCCCAGTCTACTTTAGCCAACTCTGCCCTCATCCCACTGTAGTTCCCTTTTGTTTAAGCATAGTACGCTTGTTTCTGACACAACTTCCTCACCCTCAATCTGTATTACAAATTCAACCATACTGTGATCACTCATTCCGAGAGGATCTTTTACTAGGAGATCGTTTATTATTCCTGTCTCATTACACAGGACCAGATCTAAGATAGCTTGCTTCCTTGTAGGTTCTGTAACATACTGTTCTAAGAAACAATCCCGTATGCATTCTATGAATTCCTCCTCAAGGCTACCCCGTACGATTTGATTTGACCAATCGATATGTAGGTTAAAATTCCCCATGACTACTGCCGTTCCTTTTTCACATGCCTCCATTATTCCCTTGATTATTGTCCGCCCCACCGTGAAGTTATTATTTGGGGGCCTATAAACTACGCCCACCAGTGACTTTTTCCCTAGCTCTCTCAAGCCCGTGTGGTGGCTGATGTGCAACGGTCACCACATGTTAAAAAAATCCACGCACAGTCATCTTCCACCCCTGGAGTTCAGGACTGGAATATCGGGTCCTCCATTGAAACATCAGTGAACTCATCCCTTTTGGTGTGGAAGCAAGTCATCCTCGTTCGAGGGACTGCCTATCATGATTGCCCCAAGCATTGAATTCAAAGTTTTCATCCTCCTTTACAAATTTCCCCTCAATGCTATCTCTTGCAGCTCTGTCCTAGGCTACGCCATTCAGTCTTCTTACTCTGACCTCCTGTTCCTTTCCCCATCCCTCTGCTCCATCTTTGGTGATAGAAGCATCTGCTCTCCCAGTCTCATTGTCTGGAACTCTCTTTCTAAAACCTTTAGCTTGATCTCTCCCTTCCCTAATGGAAAAGCTTTTTCAAAACCTTTGACCATTTTTTTGATCAGCATTTAATGATTCTTTTTGGGCCTCTTCTGACCCCGATCCTCACTCGGGTTAAACTTATCATGGCTTCCCAGCAAGAGCCTGGCTGCCCTTGCAGTCTGCTTAGCAGGGACTTGGTCAAAGGGTAGGACCATTGGTGCCCAGCTGAATGTGGAGAAACAAATAAAACAAATGTGGTTGTGACAAGCAATGGCGTGGCAATAGGAAGAAGGTGCTGCTTTGACTGTGAGGTTTGTTTTATTCAAGGTGGCTCGGAGCAGTCGTTTCAAGGAGTTGAATCAGGCGAAGGGAGATTTATGGCTCTGTGATGGGCAAACAGTCATCAGTGCCTCAGGGGAGGGCCATGCAAATTTCTGGCAACTGTCAAGAGGGCGTGTGGTTGTTTCCCCTCATCTGCCTCCAAATAAGTTAAATCACGAAAAGGGGAGGGGTTGCACAGTACGAAGTGGAAGAGACGATCAACATTCAGCAACAACTTTTGAAACAGCAAAACCATCTTTTATTCAAAAAGCTAAAAATAAAGGTCCTTCTTGACAATACCAGCCTGTCATGTTAAGCCCCAAACATCGAAACAGCAGCCCAGGAAGCAGCAGTGCCAGGTGTCTATGACGATCGCTTGCTCCCCCCGATCTGCACCCAGTGTTATTACAGGAAATCTGCATGCAGAGCCGTCAGACTTCAACATGCAGGTAATTTATATTGCTGCTCCCTTTTCTACCGCAGTCAGGTGTCGTAAACAGAAAGTGAAGGCGAAGGGTTAGTACCCACATTTCCTCTGTGTTGCATCTATTTTTGGAGAAGAGTATAGGGTAAGAACACTGGGGTAGGGAGCCGACAAATATTTATCAAGGCACCTGACAAATGCTGTACCTCACTGCCTTAACTCCTTGTCAAGGACTGTCCGGAGTTTGCTCCTTAGCCTACACCAGGAGTGAATGATGCCTAGAATTGGCTCATCAAACTGCCTTACATCAACCATTTCCATTTACCTTACCAACCTCCAGTTAGGATACATAGAAGTGGCTGGGTCATAGAAACATAGAAACATAGAAACATAGGAAATAGGTGCAGGAGTAGGCCATTCGGCCCTTCGAGCCTGCACCGCCATTCAATAAGATCATGGCTGATCATTCCCTCAGTACCCATTTCCTGCCTTCTCTCCATGGCCCTTGATCCCCTCAGCCGTAAGAACATAATAAGAACATAAGAATTAGCAACAGGAGTAGGCCATCTAGCCCCTCGAGCTTGCTCCGCCATTCAACAAGATCATGGCTGATCTGGCCGTGGACTCAGCTCCACTTATCGGCCCGTTCCCCATAACCCTTAATTCCCTTATTGGTTAAAAATCTATCCATCTGTGATTTGAAAACATTCAATGAGCCAGCCTCAACTGCTTCCTTGGGCAGAGAATTCCACAGATTCACAACCCTCTGGGAGAAGAAATTCTTTCTCAACTCGGTTTTAAATTGGCTCCTCCGTATTTTGAGGCTGTGCCCCCTAGTTCTAGTCTCCCCCACCAATGGAAACAACCTCTCTGCCTCTATCTTGTCTATCCCTTTCATGATTTTAAATGTTTCTATAAGATCACCCCTCATCCTTCTGAACTCCAAGGAGTAAAGACCCAGTCTACTCAATCTATCATCATAAGGTAATCCCCTCATTTCTCGAATCAGCCTAGTGAATCGTCTCTGTACCCCTTCCAAAGCTAGTATATCCTTCCTTAAGCAAGGTGACCAAAACTGCATGCAGTACTCCAGGTGCGGCCTTACCAATACCTTATACAGTTGCAGCAACACCTCCCTGCTTTTGTACTCCATCCCTCTCGCAATGAAGGCCAACATTCCATTCGCCTTCCTGATTACCTGCTGCACCTGCAAACTAACCTTTTGGGATTCATGCTTGTAAATGTCTGGTGTGTCACCCAGTTCGGGTGGCACGGTTTAATGTTTTGTTTTACAGATAAACTCTAAAAGAGTTTCATGCAGAGTTTCATGCACAAGGACCAATTGTGGAGCAGTGGAGGCATGTCCTATTGAGTTGGAGCTGAGCTGCTGAGAGAGGAGCAGCTACCAACTTTAGCTCCTGCCTGGAGAGCCCTGAGAACAGCCCAGGAAGAGAAGGAAGGAAGGGGCTTCACCACCAACTTTCACCCAGAGGGAGAGGAGGAAGCAGAAAACTTTCAACAACAATTTACCATTTCTACAAAGAGTTGGAGAGAGGGGGAAAGACCAACAACAACATCCAGTGTGGAAGGAGGGAGACTCTACATCTTCTACAGGTGGGTGTGGGTGCATTTCCCAAAAAGACTTTGTTATATCGGTGGGGGGAGGAAAGAAGACCACTGAGGGCCGGAACATCGCCGGGTGTGTGTGTGTGTGTGGAAGTGTGTGTGGGGGCCTTGCTTACAACTGGGCCCCACACACAATTGGACCCCCCTCCCCCCAATTGCCTAGCCTGGGATAGCTGGAGCTACCAGGCTGAAGATTTTATTTACCACTTATTTAACATCATTAGGAGTGTGTGCCTGGTGGCTCTAGCTGCCCCAGGTGAAGACATCTTCTCCCCTCACCCGAAGACCATCCCAAAGACTATTTTGTGTTTTACCATCTGGGGATTGCACCCACCCACAGCTGCGAGGGGAGACCTGCCCTCGCAGTTCCGCCCCCTTTCCCACCCCCCTCTCTCTTTCTCTGTTGCTCTGTTTCTCCCCTCTCTCTCTGAGACCCCTTCCTCTCAAATTAATTTTTTTTAAAATATAAAACAATTGAGACAACTGAGCAGAGGGAGCAAGGCCCCTCCCCAATTGCCAACTAGGGGAGAGGTGTGCCTCGTTAGGAGCTCCTCTGCTCAGTCAAATCAAACGAGGCCAATCAAGACCATTAAGGCCTGTGACTTTGGGGTGGGTGTAGCCCTTAAAGGGACCCTGTGATGGCGACCCCATCCACGCCGGTGGCAGGGCCAGCGAAGACGTATGCGCAGGTGGCAACCGCTTCCACGGCACATCCTGTGCCACCCGCTGCCCTGCCACCATTCAGACTTATTACGAAAAAACACGGGGTCAAGAGCTACACTCACCCCACAATGAGCATCGAGGAGTGCGTGCGGGCGATGGCTGGGGTAGTCGGCCCCTCGGCCATTGTCGCAGCCTCCAAGATGTCTGGGAAGGCCGTGTTCTTCCTGGGGTCGGAGCAGGCGGTGTCCCTGGCCCTTGAAAAGGGGCTCACGGTGGGCGGGACGTTCCTGCCGGTGGACCCTCTCGAGGCCACCGCGCAGAGGGTCATCGTGTCAAACGTCCCGCCCTTTGTTCCCGCTCAGCTCCTCCTCCCTCACCTACACCAACTGGGGGAGGTAAGGTCGGGGATCAACCCCATACCGCTCGGCCTCAGGGAGAACAGCCTGCGCCACGTTTTCTCCTTCCGCCGCCAGCTCTTTGTCCGGCTGGCGCGGGAGGACACGACGGAGGGATCATTTAATGTGGTGCACGAGGGGACTGCCTACCGCGTCTTCTGGACGTCGGACGGCGTGCGGTGCCATGCCTGTAGGGAGGTGGGGCATGTTCCTCAATTGTGCTACCGTTTAGTCCTTGTTTCCAGTTTACTTTAGCCAACTCTGCCCTCATCCCACTGTAATCCCCTTTGTTTAAGCATAGTACTCTCGTTTCTGACACAACTTCCTCATCCTCAATCTGTATTACAAATTCAACCATATTGTGATCACTCATTCCGAGAGGATCTTTTACGAGGAGATCGTTTATTTTTCCTGTCTCGTTGCACAGGACCAGATCCAAAATGGCTTGCTCCCTTGTAGGCTCTGTTACATACTGTTCTAAGAAACAATCCCGTATGCATTCTATGAATTCCTCCTCCAGGCTACCCCCTGCGATTTGATTTGACCAATCGATATGTAGGTTAAAATCCCCCATAACTACTGCCGTTCCTTTTTCACATGCCTGCATTATTCCCTTGATTATTGCCCGAACCACCATGAAGTTATTATTTGGGGGCCTATAAACTACGCCGACCAGTGACTTTTTCCCCTTACTATCTCTAATCTCCACCCACAATGATTCAACACTTTGTTCATTGGAGCCAATATCAGGAGGGAGGGCTTTAAATTCTTGAGGCATTAGGATCGCTTCTGAGGGAGCTGGGACCCGTACAAACCGGACGGGTTGCACCTCAACAGTGCCGGGACCAATATCCTCGCGGGGATTTTTGCTAGTGCTGTTGGGGAGAGTTTAACCTAGCTTCGCAGGGGGATGGGAACTTGAGAACAAATTCAAGAGGGAAGGAAGTAAAGCAGAAATTGGATAGCAAGAATCTAGAAAGCGAATCTGTTAGACAGAGGAAACAAGGCTTAATAAGTAGTAAGCAAGGAGGTCTTCCTGTGCTGAATGGTATATGATACGTCCTTACTACACAGTATAAATGCACACGAGGCCCATGCTTGAGAGAAGGTCAGTCTGTGACCTGTCCTTTATTCCTTAGCACTCAAGTGATGAAGGTGGGTGGAGCTTCCCCTTTTATACCTGAAGGTCCAGGTTAGGAGTGTCTCCCACCTAGTGGTCAGTGTTCTCACGGTGTACAAATTAGGTCAGTTTATACATGGGTTACAATGCTGGTTGAATACATGACATCACCTCCCCCCCCAAAATCTTATTGGGATCACAGGTTGAGACTCTCTGGTGGTTTACGCTCCCTTGTAGAGCGCCTGAGTTGGGGCTCCGGTTGTTGGGCGCTGGCCTGAGTGTCTGCTGTTTGCGGTGCCTCAGGCCTGTCCGGACTGCCCACAGTGACTGGGCTCTCCTCCCTTTGGTTCCGGTGTTCGGTCACCTGTGGTGGAGTGAACTCTATATCGTGTTCTTCCTCTGCTTCTTCTATGGGGTTGCTGAACCTCCTTTTTGTTTGATCCACATGTTTGCGGCAGATTTGTCCATTGGTAAGTTTAACTACTAGAATCCTATTTCCCTCTTTGGCAACCACAGTGCCTGCGAGCCATTTGGGCCCTGCAGCGTAGTTGAGGACAAAAACAGGATCATTTACATCAATACATCGCGCCCTCGCATTCCTGTCATGGTAGTGATATTGTGACTGGCGCCTGCTCTCAACAATTTCTTTCATGGTGGGGTGTATAAGGGATAACCGGGTTTTGAGCGTCCTTTTCATTAGCAGCTCTGCGGGTGGAACCCCTGTGAGCGAGTGTGGTCGGGATCTATAGGCCAACAGGAGGCGTGATAAGCGGGTTTGTAGGGAACCCCCTTGGATTCTGAGCATCCCCTGTTTGATTATCTGCACTGCTCGTTTTGCCTGGCCGTTTGAGGCCGGCTTGAACGGTGTTGTTCTAATATGGTTAATTCCATTGCCTGCCATGAAGTCCTGGAATTCAGTGCTTGTGAAGTACGGGCCATTGTCGCTGATCAAGATGTCCGGTAGACCGTGGGCGGCGAACATTGCCCGTAGACTTTCTACCGTGGCAGAGGATGTGCTTGAATTTAAAATGTCACACTCGATCCATTTGGAGTAGGCGTCTACTACAACCAAAAACATTTTCCCCATGAAAGGACCTGCGTAGTCCACATGGATATGTGACCAAGGCTTGGCGGGCCATGGCCAGGGGCTAAGGGGGCTTCCCTGGGCGCATTGCCCAGCTGGGCACACGTGTTGCACCCGCGAACACAAAGTTCCAGATCTGCGTCTATCCCTGGCCATCAAACGTGTGACCTGGCAATTGTCTTCATCGTGACAATGCCCGGGTGCCCATTGTGGAGTTCTCTGATTAACACCTCTCTGCCCATCTGGGGCATGATTACGCGGTTTCCCCACAGAAGGCAATCGGCCTGAATCGAGAGTTCATCCTTGTGCCTGTGAAATGGTTTAAATTTCTCAGGGCATGCCCTGTACGTGGCTGTCCAGTCCCCATTCAGGACACATTTCTTGACTAGAGACAATAGCGGGTCTCTATTTGTCCAGACTTTAATCTGACGGGCTGACACGGGTGAGCCTTCGCTTCCGAAAGCTTCAACAGCCATGACCATCTCAGCAGCATGCTAGGTAGCCCCCTCAGTGGTGGCTAGTGGGAGCCTGCTGAGTGTATCGGCGCAGTTTTCGGTACCCGGTCTGTGCCGAATAGTGTAGTCATAGGCGGCTAATGTGAGTGCCCACTTCTGTATGCGGGCTGATGCGTTTGCATTTATGGCCTTGTTGTCGGCCAAAAGGGACGTTAGGGGTTTGTGATCTGTCTCCAGCTCAAATTTCCTGCCAAACAGGTACTGATGCATTTTCTTTACTGCATATACACATGCGAGCGCCTCCTTTTCTACCATCCCGTAGCCCCTTTCTGCCTGGGACAGACTCCTGGAGGCATAAGCTACCGGCTGAACTGACCCTTGGCATTGACATGCTGCAACACACACCCGACACCATAGGACGATACATCGCACGTTAACACAAGTTTCTTACATGGGTCATATAGCGTTAACAGATTGTTGGAACATAACAAATTGCGTGCTCTATTAAAAGCCCTTTCCTGGCTGTCCCCCCAGACCCATTCGCGACCTTTGCGTAGGAGCACGTGTAGCGGCTCTAGCAGCGTGCTCAATTTGGGAAGAAAGTTACCAAAATAGTTCAGGAGCCCCAGGAACGAACGCTGCTCCGTCATGTTACGGGGTCTGGGTGCTCTCTGGATCGCTTCCGTCTTGGACGCAGTAGGGCTAATCCCGTCTGCTGCTACCCTCATCCCCAGGAATTCTACCTCTGGAGCTAGGAAGACGCACTTCGCCTTTTTCAGTCGCAGACCTACCCGGTCCAGTCTGCGTAGCACCTCCTCCAGGTTGTGGAGGTGTTCTTCAGTATCGTAACCCATAATGAGGATGTCGTCCTGAAAAACCACCGTCCCTGGAATCGACTTGAGGAGGCTTCCCATATTTTGTTGGAAGATCGCGGCGGCCGAGCGAATCCCGAACGGACATCTGTTGTACTCAAACAACCCCTTGTGTGTCGTGATGGTGGTCAGCTTCTTCGACTCACTCGCCAGCTCCTGGGTCATGTAAGCTGAGGTCAGGTCCAATTTTGAAAAAAGTTTGCCACTGGATAGCGTCGCAAAGAGGTCCTCCACTCTCGGTAGCGGGTACTGGTCTTGGAGTGACACCCGATTGATGGTGGCCTTGTAATCGCCACATATCCTGGCCGACCCGTCCGCCTTGAGCACCGGCACAATCGGGCTCGCCCAGTCACTGAATTCGACTGTCGAGATGATGCCTTCCCTCAACAGGCGGTCCAATTCGCCTTCTATCTTTTCCCGCATCACGTACGGCACCGCTCTGTCCTTGTGGTGTACTGGCCTGGCGTCCGGGTTTATGTGAATCACTACCTTGGCCCCCATGAAAGTGCCAATGCCGGGTTGAAATAATGAGTCAAATTTGTCCAGGATCTGTGAGCATGATACTCGCTCCACAGAGGAAATTGCATTGACATCGCCCCATTTCCAGTTCATGACAGCAAGCCAACATCTCCCCAGTAGTGCGGGACCGTCCCCTGGGACAACCCAGAGTGGCAACCTGTTCTCTGAATCTTTGTGGGTCACGACTACCATGGTGCTGCCTAGCAGCGGAATGATCTGCTTTGTGTAAGTTCGTAGCTGTGCGTCAATCGGCGATAATTTTGGCCTCCTAGCCTTGGATGCCCACGACTTTTTGAACTGTTTGATACCTATCAGGGACTGGCTGGCACCCATGTCTAACTCCATTGATACTGGGATGCCATTGAGGAGCACTTTCATCATTATCGGTGGCGTCCTGGTGTATGAACTGTATACGTGCTCCACATGAACTCGCTGAACTTCAGCTTCCAGCGATTTCCCCCAGTATCCATTTCTGCAATTTCTGCAGGTATTTTGCTCATCTCTGCAAACTCCGGCTGAGTGTGTGCCTCCACCCCTCCAGCATGAGTTGCGGTTTGAAACAAAAGGTCCCTTGCCAGTCGATTGTCCCTGACTGCCCCTGTTATTGTCCTTGAGTGCACCATTAACAGGTGTTGATGGCCCCATTACTGGCCGCATTGTCACTTGCAATGGCTTGAATCGCTGTTCAGCTTGTCATTGTCTCTGTCGAACTCCCCCTCTGGGTTCGACTACATGTTGGGGCATGCCTGATTGCCCTTGTCTGCCTGGAGATCTGTGTGCTGCTTTAACAATGTTGAATCTCTGTCCCAACCATTCCTTAACACAGTACCTCTCGTCTGTTCTACTCGTGGCCATGCTCGCATGGTTTAAATCCCAGTTTCTTGTCGCCATTGATATGTCCTTACTATACAGTATAAATGCACATGAGGCCCATGCTTGAGAGAAGGTCAGTCTGTGACCTGTCCTTTATTCCTTAGCACTCAAGTGATGAAGGTGGGTGGAGCTTCCCCTTTTATACCTGAAGGTCCAGGTTAGGAGTGTCTCCCACCTAGTGGTCAGTGTTCTCACGGTGTACAACTTAGGTCAGTTTATACATGGGCTACAATGCTGGTTGAATACATGACAGTATATACTTTAATTTAAGGAGTATAGCGAATAAGGCAGCTGAGCTGAGAGCACAGGTAGGCACTTGGAAGCACGACATTATAGCCATTACAGAAACATGGCTGAAAGAGGGGCTGGTTTGGCAGATCAGTATTCCTGGTTGTAGGATTTTTAGACAAGATCGAGAGGGGGGTAAAAAGTGGAGGGGGTGTCGGGGTACTGATTAAATAAACTATTACAGCAGTGAGGAGGGATGATATATTAGAGGGATCATCAAATGAGGCCATTTGGGTCAAATTGAAAAATAAAAAAGGGTTGATCACACTGCTGGGTGTATTATCAACCCCCAAACAGTGGGAGGGAGATAGAGGAGCAAATATGTAGGCAAATTGCTGTGATGTCTAAAAACCACAGGTTAGTAATAGTAGGGAATTTTAACTATCCAAATATTGATTGGGACAAATTTAGTGTGAAGGGTATAGAGGGTGTGACATTCTTGAAATGCATTCAACAGAACTTTTTTAGTCAGTATGGAGCTCGTCCATACACGAGAGGGGGCGGTGTTGGATTTAGTTTTGGAGAATGAAGCTGGGCAGGTTGAAGAGGTATAGTGGGAGAGCACTTGGGTGCCAGTGACCATAATTCAGTCAGATTCAAATTGGTTATGGATAAGGACAAGGATAGGCCTGGAATAAAAGTCCCAAATTGGGAAAAAGTTAATTTTGCTAATTTAAGGAGTGATTTGGCCATAGTGGACTGGAAACAGCTACTTGTGGGTAAATCAGTGTCGGAACAGTGGGAGGCATTCAAGGAGGAAGTTCGGAATGTGCAGGCCAAACATGTGTCCTTAAAGAAAAAGGTTGTGAATAAAAATTGTAGAGCCCCCTGAATGTCTAGGGACTTACAGGGATGGATAAAGAAAAAAAGGGAAGCTTATGTCATATACCAATGGTTAACTACTATAGAATCTTTAGAGGAATATAGAAAGTTAAGAGGCAAAATTAAAAAGGATATTTGGAATGCTAAAAGAGAGCACGAGAAATTCTTGCCTAGCAAAATTAAGGAAAACCCTAAGATGTTCTATAAATATATTAAGAGTAAGAGGGTAACTAAAGAAAGGGTAGGGCCTATTAGAGACCAATCTTTGTGTGGAGGCGGAAGATGTTGGTAAGGTTCTTAACGAATACTTTGCATCTGTTTTCACAAAGGAAAGGGGCAATGCAGATACTGCGATCGAGGAGGAATGTGCTATTCTGGATGAAATAAATAAAGTGAGAGAGGAAGTATTAAGGGGTTTAGCAGCTTTGAAAGTAGATAAGACCCCATGCCCGGATGAAATGCATCCCAGACTGTTGAACGAAGTAAAAGAGGAAATAGCAGAGGCCTTGACCATCATTTTTCAATCCTCTTTGGATCTGGGCATGGTGCCTGAGGATTGGAGGACTGCTAATGTAGTACCCTTGTTTAAGAAGGGAGAAAGGGATAGGCCTAGTAATTACAGGCCTGTTAGCCTAACCTCAGTGGTGGGAAAATTATTGGAATAAATCCTGAAAGACAGGATAAATCTACATTTGGAAAGGCAAGGATTAATTAGGGACAGTCAGCACGGATTTGTTAAGGGAAGATCATGTTTGACTGACCTGATTGAATTTTTTGAGGAGGTAACCAGGAGGGTCGATGAGGGTAGTGCGTACAATGTATATATGGACTTTAGCAAAGCTTTTGATAAGGTCCCACATGGTAGACTGGTCATGAAGGTTAAAGCCCATGGGATCCAGGGCAAAGTGGCAAGTTGGATTCAAAATTGGCTTGGAGGTAGGAAACAAAGGTAATGATAAGGATAAGGGATAAGGGGTAAGCCATTTAGGACAGAGATGAGGAGAAACTTCTTCACTCAGAAAGTTGTTGACCTGTGGAATTCCCTACTGCAGAGAGTTGTTGATGCCAGTTCGTTGGATATATTCAAGAGGGAGTTAGATGTGGCCCTTATGGCTAAAGAGATCAAGGGGTATGGACAGAAAGCAGGAAAGGGGTACTGAGGTGAATGATCAGCCATGATCTTATTGAATGCTGGTGCAGGCTCGAAGGGCCGAATGGCCTACTCCTGCACCTATTTTCTATGTTTCTATGTTTCTATTATTGATGGATGTTTTTGTGACTGGAAAGATGTTTACATTAGGGTTCCGCAGGGCTCAGTATTGGGTCCCTTGCTTTTTGTGGTAACTGTCAACGATTTAGATTTGAATACAGGGAATATGATTAAGAAGTTTGCAGACGACACTAAAATTGGCTGTGTGGTTGATAATGAAGAGGAAAGTCATAGGCTGCAGGAGGATATCAATCTACTGGTCAGGTGGGCAGAGCAGAGGCAAATGGAATTTAATTCAGAGAAGTGTGAGGTGATGCACTTTGGGAGAGCTAATTAGGAAAAGGTATACACATTAAGCGGTAGCCCACTTAATAGTGTAGATGAACACAGGGACCTTGGAGTGCTTGTCCACAGATCCCTGAAAGTAGCAGGCCAGGTGGATAAGGTGGTTAAGAAGGCATAGAGAATGCTTGCCTTTACTGGCCGAGGCATAGAATATAAGAGCAGGGAGATTATGCTTAAATTGTATAATATTTTGGTTAGGCCACAGCTGGTGTACTGCGTGTAGTTCTGGTCGCTGTATTATAGGAAGGACATGATTGCACTAGAGAGAGTGCAGAGGAGATTTACTAGGATGCTGCATGGAATGGAGAATCTTACTTATGATGACAGATTGGATAGGCTGGGTTTGTTCTCATTGGAACAGAGGAGGTTGAGAGGAGACCTCATTGAGGTTTACAAAATATTGAGGGGCCTAGACATAGTGGATAGTAAGGGCCTATTTCCATTGGTGGAGGGGTCTATTATGAGGGGACATAGTTGTTGGTGGTTGGTGGAAGGTTTAGAGGGGATTTGAGGGGAGGGCTTCTTTCCACAGAGGGCTGTGGGGATCTGGGACTCGCTGCCTGGAAGAGTGGTGGATGCAGAAACTCTCACCACTTTTAAGAGATGGTTGGATGGGCACTTAAAGTGCCGTAACCTGCAGGCTGCAGATATAATGGTAAGTACTGTAGGGAATCGAATAAGGCCAGGGTGATCTCCTGGACTAGTTTCGATCGCCTGGATGGGTCGGAGAAGAATTTTCCCAGATTTTTCTCCCTATATTGGCCTGCGTTTTTACCTGGTTTTTGCCTCTCCCAGGAAATCACATGGGGTGGAGTGTAGAATGTTTCAGTACAAGGGATATCACAGTTGTTTGAGGTGGACTGGTTGGACTGGGTGCTCTTTGCCTTTCCGTCATTGTTCATAAGTTTATCTGTAACCTTTAGGGCTGCTAATCAAGGGCTGTGTGGCTATTTGTCGGCCGGCGTGGACACGATGGGCTGAAATGGCCTCCTTCTGCGCTGTAAATTTCTATGTTTCTATGTTTTCTATGTTCATACTTCTGTACCATTGGAAGAAGTTAATGTATGGAAAGAATGTGAACAACTTTAAATTTGTCACTTATCTTTAACTCCAATCTCACAAGAACATATCCCACAGCATCAATGTGACACTTTCACTTTCCACAATAGCTTTCTTTATAACCTTGGTTGGTGAGACTACCAACTTACCAATTGGCGTCATATCATAGGTAGTTTTGAGCTGTGGATTCATGTTCCCTAGGTATTAGACGAAGACTACCCAGACTCTTTTCTCTTGTCAATGCTCTTGAATCAAGCTCTCTCTGTGTTGAGAGAGATTATCACTCTTCATTTTAAGTTTGATTCCGACCCAGGCCCTTGACATAAAATGCCAGTGTACTAATCAAGTCTCCCAATGTTTTAAATTTCATGTTTTGTGACTCATTCATTTATACATGTTATAAGAATATATACATTTAAATTCAGCAGATTAGGCAAAGAAGTGAAATTATGTGCTTATGCCCGTTATCAGCTTTTAATGGTAAGACTCAATGGCATCACTAACAGCATTTATTTATATTCTTGTAAAATTTAGAATGACAATGAATCCACAAATTTAAATCTGCTTCATGACAGGTTACAGAAATATATCGTTGTTGGCATTACACCTTCATCATCATTTCTAATTTCATTCTCTACTGGTAGGATTTTCAAAATGGCAGACAAAATCTTTTGGAAAGTCACATATGTGCTGACGTTTCCTCTCTGATTGTAGTAATGCATTCGCATGATTGTGGTGTGAACTCAGGAGGTAGAACTGTTTGTGTAGTGAGGGCTGGGTTCAGAATGTCTTTATTTCCAAGAAGTGACATTAGTAGATAAACACTTAATGCATTCACACAAAATTCCTTTGTCCTCGATTTTAAATGATTTAATGACCCTGTTAAAATATGGATAGGAGAATGCCATACAAATATCTTAAATGTTCATCCACTAATATTCCAACAGTAATTTGTACCCTTATATATGCTGACTGCATGGGCTCTTTTAATGCTGAGAATTTCTTAATATGTGTTCTCAATTGTTCTTTGTTCAACTTGTTTAACTAAGTAACAAGAGTCCAACTGAGTCCAAAATATAATTTTAGTTTTATATTTTATACTGTAAGAATACTTGGTATAAAATCATGGTACTTGGAATATATTGCACTCATCACTAGGATCTGTGCAACTCAGTTTTCATGAGTTGTTGGCCTGGAATTTCCTTGAAAGTTTTGATGTAACTTTGCTGTAAGAGCAGAGTTGCACTTTTCCTTCTGAGAAATTCACGTGTAACTGATTTACGCCAGTTTTACGCAGAAACATTGCTACATGCGAATTATCTTGATCATTTGTGCCGCTTCTGAGTTACGTTCTTTTCAGTTACATATAGAAATAGGAGGCTAAACCAGAAATTATGTGGTCCCATACAGTGTTCCTTAGGTATTGCATGTGCTTGTATAAAAATAGGTTAATTTCACTTAATAATATGTGGTCAGTTCAGTTACGTATTTTTCTGGAGCTTGCAATGCAGTGGGGGCATCAGGAAAGGGTGAAGGTGGAATTTCAAACACTAGCAGCCAGTGAAATTGATCATGGAAAGTGTTATGTATTGTCCAGGTACATTAAATGTATAGTTACAATGGTGCGCCACAGAGGGCGCTGTGGTGGGAGACCTGAAAGTACCTGCAAGACAGAGTATAAAAGGCTGCCCACCACACCTGAGAGGCACTCTGGAGTTACACAATAAAGGACTAAGGTCACAGCAGTTACTACAACACCAGACCGTGTGGAGTCAGTGATTTGTGTGCTACATACATCACATTGGCGACAAGGACACTGACGAACTTCAGGCAACTATGGCTACTCTGGGCTCGCTAAAGGATTTTACGGTGGGGCAATGATTGGGAGGCCTTCACGGAAAGGCTCGAGTACTACTTCACAGCAAACGACCTGATGGGGAACACGGATGCACTGAGAGTGAAGCGTAAGGCGATATTGCTTTCCAGTTGTGGCGATGAGGTTTACTGTCTTGTCAAGAATTTGCTTGCACCCGAGAGAGCCAAGGACAAGTCATACGAAGAGCTGACTGAACTCATTCGTGACCAATTGAAACAGAAGGAGAGCATCCTTACGCCTGGCACAAATTCTACCACCACTGCAGACCTGAGGGCCAGGATGTCACCAAATATGCTGCAGACCTCAGGAGACTCGCAGCGCCATGCGATTTTGGCACACATCTTAACGAGGCGTTGCGAGACGTTTTTGTTATGGGGATTGGCCATGAGGGGCTCCTTCACAAGCTGCTATCCCACAAACCTACAGTCACCCTGAAGCAAGCCATCACCATCAGCTGGGCATTTATGACTTCGACTTGCAGCACCAAGCAAATGATCCACACAGTCTCGAACCCGGCAGGCACTGTCCACAGGATAGCACCCACCATGGACAAAACTGCAGAACGTGGCTCTGCCTGTGGCAGAGAGCACGGACCTCGGGGTCCTGGAACTCAGAGTCTGCTGAGGGGGGCCAATCAAGCAGCACCATGCTGGCGCTGCGGAGGAAGCCATGGGACTCACCGGTGCAGGTTTGCGGAGTATACGTGCAATACCTGCCACATTAAAGGCCACCTTCAGCGTATGTGCAAAAGAAACATGACTCACTGTGTGGCTGAGGAGATGGTAGATGATCCACCATCCAATGAGGAGCAGGTAGAAGAAGATGAGGTGTTTGGACTGTATACGTGCACCGACGATTCCACTCCAGTGATTATGGAGGTCAAGATTAACGGAGTCCCAGTGAGTATGGAAGTGGACACGGGTCGGGTCAGTCGCTGATGAGTCAGGAAACTTTTGATAAACTGTGGATCAACCCAGCTGCACGACCCAAGCTGGTCCCGGTCACGGCAAAGCTGCGTACCTACACCAAGGAACTGATACCTGTTCTTGGCAGAGCGGATGTGCAGATATCTGCGAGACGCACGGTTTACCTTTGTGGGTCATTGCAGGCGATGGGCCGACGCTTCTCGGCAGGAGATGGATGGGAAAGGTCTGTGGGAGCTGGGAAGACTTCATCCCTCCACAGACCGCTGTTCCCCGTGTTCCCAAAGAGCAGTGCCGACCGAGCTGGAGGAGGAAGAAGCCACACACAGACGAGCAGACCCTGGAAGAGCGGGCGCTGAACGGCAAACCCATCGATGGCTGACAAACCTGGGAGTAGGCGGGGGGGGGGGGGCGGCGTGCGGAGAAAAAGTCGGGTGGTGATGGCGGTGGCTACAGCGGCCGCAGGCGAGGCGGCAGTCACTGGAACCACAGCGGCAGAGGAGGCTACGGAGGCAGAGGAGGCTATGGAGATAGAGGAGGCAGAGGAGGCAGAGGAGGCTATGGAGATAGAGGAGGCTATGGAAGCAAAGGAGGCTACGGAGGCAGAGGAGGCTACGGAGGCAGAGGAGGCTATGGAGGCAGAGGAGGCAAAGGAGGCAGAGGAGGCTATGGAGGCAGAGGAGGCAGAGGAGGCTATGGAGGCAGAGGAGGCAGAGGAGGCAGAGGAGGCTATGGAGGCAGAGGAGGCAGAGGAGGCTATGGAGGCAGAGGAGGCTAAGGAGATAGAGGAGGCTATGGAGGCAGAGGAGGCTAAGGAGATAGAAGAGGCAAAGGAGGCTACGGAGGCAGAGGAGGCTATGGAGGCAGAGGAGGCTAAGGAGATAGAGGAGGCTATGGAGGCAGAGGAGGCTATGGAGGCAGAGGAGGCTATGGAGGCAGAGGAGGCTAAGGAGATAGAGGAGGCAAAGGAGGCAGAGGAGGCTATGGAGGCAGAGGAGGCTATGGAGGCAGCCAGCTGCAGGACGTACGCCTGTAACGCCAGGACATTGCCGGTGCCGGCGCGGCGTGTTGTGCGATGGGCGAGAGCGGGCCCAGCGAGTGCGAGGGGCAGCTGCTCCACACCATTCTCAGCCGGCTCTACCAGTACGGTGGAAGAATCTGGTGAACGAGCTGTTATGCTTGGTGCTAGGCCCCTAAAACGTGAGTGCGTAAATTACGAGAGATATAACTCTGGAGATTTCTTGGCTGCTGGCTTCTTCACCTCCCTTCCCACTTTCCCCCGGGGATCCGTTGTGGGGGGTTTGGATGAGTCCGAGGCGCCCGTGCCCTTGATCTGCTCTGGGGAGCCATTCATCACATCCCTCTTCTCGCTGGGAGCCTGGGTTTGAGCTGCGGCAGGAGGAGCCGTTCCGGCGGCTGCAGTATACGGCTGCAGTATCAGTCATGTTTGTGGCCGTTTTCCTTTTTTTTCATCTTCTTTATCCCCTCTATCCCTTCTTAACTACAACAAAACGCCAGGCCAGCGAGCGCAAGGTGATGGCGAGCCTCGTGGCTGCAAAGAACAAAGGCAAGCAGTACAAAAAACTAAAACGTCGGCGCCCAAGGGAAGCCTCGTGGGAACCATAAGATGGCGTCTTAAAAGGGAAATGCACCCAAGAGCCTTAAAAGGGCCTTACACCGTTGGCGGTCCCCACAAAAAGACTTTTGTAAGACAAGAGCGAGTCGAAATGTGTAACGTGATTTGTACGATGAAGTGATTTAGGATAAGAAGTGATATTTTGATACTGAATGGTTACTGTGTTTAAAATGATGGATATGAATGATTTACGAAAAGATTTAATACTACGAGGTACAAGTAATAGGGTTAATGGGTCCTTGACTAACATGCCTAAGGGGCCAATGCGATTTCCGATTTTATGTGCTTCATGCAATGGTTCATAAGAACATAAGAACATAAGAACATAAGAATTAGGAACAGGAGTAGGCCATCTAGCCCCTCGAGCCTGCTCCGCCATTCAAAAAGATCATGGCTGATCTGGCCGTGGACTCAATTCCACTTACCCGCCCACTCCCCATAACCCTTAATTCCCTTATTGGTTAAAAATCTATCTATCTGTAATTTGAATACATTCAATGAGCTAGCCTCAACTGCTTCCTTGGGCAGAGAATTCCACAGATTCACAACCCTCTGGGAGAAGATGAGCCGCTAAGGTGACTACTGAGAACAGAGGCAACGCACTAGTTGCGATACCCTGTCTCAGCACAGCCCATCACCTCGGGCAACAAAAAAGGGGCAGTACACTGCCACCGTACCTCACCCAGTGGAGCTGGGATTAAATAACTGTTCAGTGCACCTGCAACCTTTTGACATAACATCTGTACCATATATCATATGTACCATACAAACGTACTGCCTATGTATACCTGCTTTCTGTTGGAAGTTATGCTCGTGTACTTCATCACCCATGTAAGGACTGCAAATATCACATTGGGCCGAAGTTTTGGGCAGTGCCTAGAACGGCGCAGCCCCGAGCTGGACGCGCGTTTTTCGCGCTCAAAAGTGCACAGGAAAAAAACTGCCAGATTCTCCGGCTCCTCGGAGCTCTTCACCAGCTTGGCGTGGCGCGCAGATCACAGCGGGGGGGCGGAGCCAGACACTCGCGCCGATTCTGTAAGCATTGGGGAGCGGGCCTAATTCAAATAAGGCAACGTCATGCCGGCAACCCTGCGCGTGCGCGTTGGAGCGTGCGCGCACGCGCAGTGTGAAACAAACATTGGCACTCGGCCATTTTTAAAGGGACTGGAGGAAAAGTGAAGATTTGTCTCGTCCACTGACCCTGGAAAGGCTTGTCATTTAATTTTAATGATATTTTTGTGTGTGAAGGAGTGCTTTTAGCAGCACTGTTGAATAAATCACCTGCTGAAATCAGTGAGTGCAGCTTTTCACTGCTAAACTTGCAGAACAGGCGCTGCATTGGTGCATGCAAATTAAGGACTGTGTATTTTGAGAAATAAGAGTGCCAATTCAACTTTGCAATGGATCAACGTCCACCAAGAACAAAGAATTTCTTGCATGAGGAAGTGGAGATATTAGTCAACGTAATTGAGCAGAGATGGCAGGAGCTAGATACCAGCAACAGAGGTCGCATAAAAATGCCACCAAAAGAAATGAAGAAATGGTGGAACCTAGTTGCAGAAGATTACTGCGCAGTGGTGCATACCATTAGATCTGGAAGCCAGTGTAAAAAGAAATGGCATGACCTTGGTCAAGTAGTTAGTGCAAGTAATATTTTCCATTTTTAATTTAATTGTAATTGTAACCTGGCTATCTGTATGTCCCACCTTGCAGACAGACACACTCTGTAAAAAGTTATATTTTACTCTTTGCAGAAGAAATTGGCCCACAACAAAAGGGAGGCAACTCGGACAGGAGGAGGCACGCCCAATCTGCATCCACTGACATCCTTGGAACAAAGGGTAGCTGCTATGATGAGTCGTACATGGGGAAAAGCAATCAGTACAGCACAAGCTGGGCCCGCTCGCGAGGAAGAGGGTAAGTCCTGAAAATGCATCGTGGCCCTTCAAATCAATCTGCTGCCTGGCCTGCTATGTGTGAGAGTACTCCTGCCCCCTCCCTTGCTGTTAAACATTTGACTGTTCTGATGTATTTTGAAGAACATCATGATGATGATGATGACGATGCTGCTGCTGCCAACCCTGAGGATCCTGAGGGTACAGAACAAGAACCAGTACAACCAGATGCGGACGAACCAGACTGGATGATGGCAGCGATGACTGAAATGTCTGCAGGGGAGAGCTTCCAAATTAATGTTTATGAGTCCCCATCAAGGGGCATCAGAGTTTCAACCCCTAGCATCGGTTTTGGTTCTACCTTCCATGGTTTCGCTTCCGATGTTGCGGGTCCCAGTAGTGCTGCTGGTATAATGCAGCATTCTACAGTCAGTGCTCTACCGTCCCAGCCTGCGCCTCCCTCTCGCATAGGTTCTGGTTCCACCTTCTATGGTTTTGATTCCGACGCTGCAGGTCCCAGTGCTGCTGGTGATATCATGGAGCAGTTTACACCCATTCACCCACAATCCAAAGAACACCAAAGAACACCAAAGGGCAAAAAACGTTAGTGGGAGTTGTGTACAGACCTCCAAACAGTAGTAGTGATGTTGGGGAGGGCATCAAACAGGAAATTAGGGGTGCATGCAATAAAAGTGCAGCAGTTATCATGGGTGACTTTAATATGCATATAGATTGGGCTAACCAAACTGGAAGCAATACGGTGGAGGAGGATGTCCTGGAGTGCATAAGGGATGGTTTTCTCGACCAATATGTCGAGGAACCAACGAGGGGGGAGGCCATCTTAGACTGGGTGTTGTGTAATGAGAGAGGATTAATTAGTAATCTCGTTGTGCGAGGCCCCTTGGGGAAGAGTGACCATAATATGGTGGAATTCTACATTAGGATGGAGAATGAAACAGTTAATTCGGAGACCATGGTCCAGAACTTAAAGAAGGGTAACTTTGAAGGTATGAGGCGTGAATTGGCTAGGATAGATTGGCGAATAATACTTAAGGGGTTGACTGTGGATGGGCAATGGCAGACATTTAGAGACCGCATGGATGAACTACAACAATTGTACATTCCTGTCTGGCGTAAAAATAAAAAAGGGAAGGTGGCTCAACCGTGGCTATCAAGGGAAATCAGGGATAGTATTAAAGCCAAGGAAGTGGCATACAAATTGGCCAGAAATAGCAGCGAACCTGGGGACTGGGAGAAATTTAGAACTCAGCAGAGGAGGACAAAGGGTTTGATTAGGGCAGGGAAAATAGAGTACGAGAGGAAGCTTGCAGGGAACATTAAGACGGACTGCAAAAGTTTCTATAGATATGTAAAGAGAAAAAGGTTAGTAAAGACAAACGTAGGTCCCCTGCAGTCAGAATCAGGGGAAGTCATAATGGGGAACAAAGAAATGGCAGACGAATTGAACAAGTACTTTGGTTCGGTATTCACTAAGGAGGACACAAACAACCTTCCGGATATAAAAGGGGTCAGAGGGTCTAGTAAGAAGGAGGAACTGAGAGAAATCCTTATTAGTCAGGAAATTGTGTTGGGGAAATTGATGGGATTGAAGGCCAATAAATCCCCAGGGCCTGATGGACTGCATCCCAGAGTACTTAAGGAGGTGGCCTTGGAAATAGCAGATGCATTGACAGTCATTTTCCAACATTCCATAGACTCTGGATCAGTTCCTATGGAGTGGAGGGTAGCCAATGTAACCCCATTTTTTAAAAAAGGAGGGAGAGAGAAAACAGGGAATTATAGACCGGTCAGCCTGACATCAGTAGTGGGTAAAATGATGGAATCAATTATTAAGGATGTCATAGCAGCGCATTTGGAAAGAGGTGACATGATAGGTCCAAGTCAGCATGGATTTGTGAAAGGGAAATCATGCTTGACAAATCTTCTGGAATTTTTTGAAGATGTTTCCAGTAGAGTGGACAAGGGAGAACCAGTTGATGTGGTATATTTGAACTTTCAGAAGGCTTTCGACAAGATCCCACACAAGAGATTAATGTGCAAAGTTAAAGCACGTGGGATTGGGGGTAGTGTGCTGACGTGGATTGAGAACTGGTTGTTAGACAGGAAGCAAAGAGTAGGAGTAAATGGGTACTTTTCAGAATGGCAGGCAGTGACTAGTGGGGTACCGCAAGGTTCTGTGCTGGGGCCCCAGCTGTTTACATTGTACATTAATGATTTGGACGAGGGGATTAAATGTAGTATCTCCAAATTTGCGGATGACACTAAGTTGGGTGGCAGTGTGAGCTGCGAGGAGGATGCTATGAGGCTGCAGAGTGACTTGGATAGGTTAGGTGAGTGGGCAAATGCATGGCAGATGAAGTATAATGTGGATAAATGTGAGGTTATCCACTTTGGTGGTAAAAACAGAGAGACAGACTATTATCTGAATGCTGACAGATTAGGAAAAGGGGAGGTGCAACGAGACCTGGGTGTCATGGTACATCAGTCATTGAAGGTTGGCATGCAGGTACAGCAGGCGGTTAAGAAAGCAAATGGCATGTTGGCCTTCATAGCGAGGGGATTTGTATATCGGGGCAGGGAGGTGTTGCTACAGTTGTACAGGGCCTTGGTGAGGCCATACCTGGAGTATTGTGTACAGTTTTGGTCTCTGAACTTGAGGAAGGACATTCTTGCTATTGAGGGAGTGCAGCGAATGTTCACCAGACTCATTCCCGGGATGGTGGGACTGACATATCAAGAAAGACTGGATCAACTGGGCTTGTATTCACTGGAGTTCAGAAGAATGAGAGGGGATCTCATAGAAACGTTTAAAATTCTGACGGGTTTAGACAGGTTAGATGCAGGAAGAATGTTCCCAATGTTGGGCAAGTCCAGAACCAGGGGTCACAGTCTAAGGATAAGGGGTACGCCATTTAGGACTGAGATGAGGAGAAACTTCTTCACCCAGAGAGTGGTGAACCTGTGGAATTCTCTACCACAAAAAGTTGTTGAGGCCAATTCACTAAATATATTCAAAAAGGAGTTAGATATAGTCCTTACTACTCGGGGGATCAAGGGGTATGGCGAGAAAGCAGGAAGGGGGTACTGAAGTTGCATGTTCAGCCATGAACTCATTGAATGGCGGTGCAGGCTCGAAGGGGCGAATGGCCTGCTCCTGCACCTATTTTCTATGTTTCTATGTTTCTATCCCAGCCCATGGCTCACACTCGAGTGCTGTCGTCTGGAACACTGAGCACCCCACCATCCCAGCCCGAGCCTCTCCTTCTAGTTCTGCCGTCTGGAACACAGAGTGTCCCACCGTCCCAGCCCGCAGCTCCCTGTGTAGTGGTGCCACGAGGCAGACCCAGGCAGAGGAGAAAGAGATTGGAAACATGCTCTCCTGAGATGCAGCGTGCAACAGATGCGGCTCAGGTTGTGGCATTGGGTGTGGAGACCAATGAGCTTACCCGATCACTCATCGGTGGCGTCAGTGCAGTGGGTGAAGAGGTGACGGTCCTGACGGGAGAAATAGCAGTAATGACACGGGAACTTAGGGAGGGAATGTCCGAGGGAGTGCAATCGACGGCTCAGGCCGTCAGGGAGGGCCTGGTTGAGGTCGCTGCTGCAATAAGGGCACACAGCCCAGCCAATCAAATGACACCCCCATGTAGAAGTGAACATTCACTGAGATATGGATGAGACATGGTTGCAGCCTTT
Source organism: Pristiophorus japonicus (assembly GCF_044704955.1). Lineage (NCBI taxonomy): Eukaryota > Metazoa > Chordata > Chondrichthyes > Pristiophoridae > Pristiophorus > Pristiophorus japonicus. The sequence continues at coordinate 19,929,647 of NC_091982.1, forward strand.
CTAAGTTTATAAGTGATCTTAAAGTTTTTAAGTGATCTTCAAGAATCATATTAAAAAGTATAGTTTGATACAACAAATATTTTATTACAGTGACGTTAACTTTTCAATAAACTATTTTTTCATTAAAACTGTTTCATGTTCCATTAACACAACACAACGTAGGAACAACTGCAAAGAATAAACATGTCCATGCGCAACAGTGGTCGCAGAGCCCTCAGGCATCAGTAGTTGAAGTGTTCACGGATGAGTTGCTGGCGCAGGGCTCGAGCAATCGTTAAAGGGGCACGATGGACGGCCCTCCTCCGACCTCGTGCTCCGGCATCAGAAACTTGCATGCTTTCCTGATCGTCGTTATCATCCACATCCTACTCTTCTGTAATACTATCATCATGCACTGGACCCTCACGTGGGTCTTCTGGTTCCACTACCAGCTCCTGCAGCCTCATGATGGCTAAGTTATGAAGCATGCAGCACACAACAGTGAAGTGACCGACAATCTGAGGAGAGTATTGCAAGTGTCCTCCGGAATGGTTCAGGCATCGGAATCGCTGTTTCAATATGCCAATGGTCCTCTCAATGATGCTGCGCGTTGCAATGTGCGCCATGTTGTATTGACGGTCAGCTTCTGTCCGTGTCACGCGTAGGGGCGTCATGAGCCAGGTGGTCAGGCCGTACCCTTTGTCTCCCAGTAGCCAGCTCTGCCCTTCTGGCTGCTGCTCAAACATGTCAGACAGAACACTGTCACGTAGGATGAACGCATCGTGGGTGCTGCCAGGGTATCTCGCATCGACTGACATGATGCGCTGCTTGTTGTCACACACGAGCTGCACATTGATAGAGTGGAAACCTTTCCTATTTCGGTACTGCTCAGAATCCTCCACAGGTGCTCGCAAGGCTACGTGGGTACAATCAATGCAGCCCTGTACCTTTGGGAAGCCGGCAATCCTGAAGAAGCCCACAGCCCTCTCATGGATCGCTTGTGCGGTCATTGGGAAATTGATGAAGTCATTCCTTCGCGCATAAAGTGCAGCTGTGACCTGGTAAACGCAGGTTTGTATTGCACGTTGAGATGGCGCAGACATCTCCAGTTGTAGCCTCAAACGATCCCGAGGCATAGAAAGAAAGTGCAGCTGTTACCTTCACTGAAACAGACAAGACAGTCGGCGTTCTGCTTCTGGGCTGTAAATCTGCTCTAAGCATCTCACAGATCTCAGCGACAACTTCTCTGCGGAAACGCCGCCTTTTGACACAATCAGCCTCGCTCATGTCCAGGTACGAGCGCCTGGCTCGATATTATCGATGTGGGTAAGGTCTCTTGCCCACCAACCTGCAGGCTATGACGTTCCTGGTGCGGTGAGCTCTAATCAATTCTCTCCTATGCAGTGAATTGATGGCAAACCATTGCATAATACGTGGTGTTGACAATGCAGCACCCATTCTGCAAATTTAAGTTTAAAACTGTCCATGTGGCTGCCTCTCCCTGTCCCTGGCCAAATGGCCTCAGTCCTCCCTCACAGCTCGAAGGCTGCTTGACTGTTGTGTCTTTGCCTGCCGTCCAGTCACTGACAATGCCCCTATTCCGTGGCCAAATGGCCTCAGTCCCCTCACAGCTCAAAGGCTGCTTGCTGTATCTTCGGCTGTCGTCGAGCCACTGACGCCGCCCCTATCGCGTGGCCGAATGGCCTCAGTCCCCTTCGCAGCTCGAAGCCTGCTTGTTGTTTCTTCGGCTGCTGGCCAGCCACTGATGGAAGGAAGGCCTGCCTGAAGCACCGCAGTTCGAAGGCTGCTGCTGCTTCACACAGGTAGGAACATGGATTATTTAATCTTTTCTTTGCTTATAAATTTTTATTCAGGTTGGATCTTTATTTGTATAAGTATGATTGCTGAATGATTGTAGAATTTAATTACTTCCCCTCCCCCCCCGCACCCCATTGTTCCCTACGCCTAATTTGTAACCAACGCCTGATTTGTAAAGTGTAGGCAAGGTTTTTCTGAGCGTACAAAAATCTTCACTTACTCCATTCTAAGTTAGTTTGGAGTAAGTTTTCACTGCCTAAACTTTGAAAACAGGCGTAAGTGGCCGGACACGCCCCCTTTTGAAAAGAAAATTCTGTTCCAAAGTGAAACTGTTCTAACTGACTAGAACTGGAGCAAACTAAATGCCGAGAATTGCAATTTCTAAGATACTCAATTCTAAACCAGTTGCTCCAAAAAAACAGGAGCAACTCAGGCCGAAACTTGGCCCCTATATCTCTACAAGCGGGGAAGAGGGAAGTGGATGGTCATGGACTCACACTCACAAACCAACCAGGATGAACAAGGCCGAGGTTACCGGCAATGGCTTTTGGAACTGGGGTGGGGGGGCGGGGGAGTGAGATGTTGTGTATTGTCCAGGTTCATTAAATGTATAAGTACAATGGTGCGCCACAGAGGGCGCTGTGGTGGGAGACCTGAAAGTACTTGCAAGACAGAGTATAAAAGGATGCCCACCACACCTGAGAGGCACACTGGAGTTACACAATAAAGGACTAAGGTCACAGCAGTTACTACAACACCAGACCGTGTGGAGTCACTGATTTGAGTGCTACATACATCACAGAAAGCATTATGGCTGAGTCCATTCATATTTTTCTGAATGTCCACATATTCTCATTTCCAACAGGAGTTGCTGAATACCAATCATGGTGAGAACCATGGCCAATTTTCACCTTCCTCACCCAGGAACAACAAAGCTAATTTTATCTCCCCTACTGTTGCCCGAGCTGAAATTGGTTAAATTAGTACAGACCTGGGATCGAACCTAGAACTTTCCTAATCTGTATGGCTCAGTTACAAACTGGCTTTTCAGATTGAGCCATTGAGGGAGGTATAAATTCCATATTCAAATGCTTGTCATTCTCACAGTATTAGCTTTTATCTTCTCTAAATATAATCAATGCACATAAATTTCAATTCATGTGCATAACTTAAAAAAATCTGGCTGCTTCGCAATTCATCCATAAAGGGGTTCTAAACAACTTAGACAAGCCCACTCAGAATCAACCCACACTTCAATTTTCCTACCTGCCAAATTTAGATTATGTTAGCACGTAATTTGAGAGAAAAAGCAACATTTTATTCACTTGCACGCCATTTCCTTTGGGCGCACTCATTTTTTAATGAGATCACAAAATATTTAGTCCTCAGTCAGTGAGACTTAGTCATGTTGTCCTCCTCTTCTGAAGGAACTAACTTGTGCTAAGGCAGTGTTCCAAATTCCACAGGTACTGGCAACCTTCTGTACTCACCTAAGTAATCATTCTGCATTTGTAAATCTGGATGAGTAAGTACCACTAGGCTGCTCAAAGTTAGAAAGCTTATATCAGTCCGAGCCTGATTCTGTTTCTACCCGATGTCCATGCTCAATCTGTTGTTGCCTACTTGCAACTCCTTCCTCAGCGCACCCCTGCTGCAGGCGCTTGTCTTCCTGCTCCTCTTCATGCCAATAGAGTACAGCTAGAGCAGCAACCATAATCAAATCCTCCTCTTTCAAACAGTATGTATATAAACCATAATCCAAATCAAACAGTTATTGCAAAATCATACCCCACAATGAACTGAGATAGAACCTGTGAGTGCAATTGATTACTTTAACCACAATGATTAAGTTTCAACCAATCCCCAGGGCTTTCCTGGTGACTTTGCCGATCTGCGTGAAACCCTTTGTGGAGTGGACGAGGATGGCAATATTACAGAGGTGGAACTTTTGTTAGAAATGGTGTGGGATTTGAAACTAAAGCACTAGGATCTAGAAAGGTTCAAAGTTAGAAATCTGGATTGGAATGGGAATGGAAACTTGTGTGTTCAGTGCACTTAAGGTTGTTAGCCATGAAAAGGGTGGTATGCACATTCATCTGGGTGCAATATCTCAATGATCACTTCTCAATGATCACTCCAAAACAAAAGCATATGGATTCCCCTAGATGGACAATTATTTAGGTGACAAGAATTCTGAAATTAGACTTTTCATTTCCCAGGAATGGTTTTGTGTTCTTACCCAACAGTAAATGTTTGCAGTGGTCAATGACTGTCCCAACATTCAATGGCTAACAAATAGTTTATGAGTCTATGTGCGCAGGTACAAATAAGTTCCATGTCATGGCCCTCATCATTGGCTAGGACCTACTTGCAGCAGAAGTTGAGGTGTCTTCAGTGAACCTTGTCTGAGCAAAAATACTCTTTAAGAGATCAAGGCCTTGGCAGATAGGGAAAACTTGATGGGAGATGATGTGATCCTTAGCTTAGCCGCTGAAATCGTAAACAAACCGAAGCTAAAGTCAGCTAAGTATTTATCCACTAATCAGGGTTTTGTTAAGGTACTGCAAAAGGAAGGAGAGCTGTTAGATGAAAGCAGAGGGCCTTTAAAGTGGCACTTGAAGTTCTTCAGAGAAATCAAAAGCTACTACAAATGAATATTATAATGCAGCACATTGTGAGGCTAGGAAGATCATTAGCTAGATGAAGCAACACCAGTAGCTACACAGATGCAAGGAATCGTGGAAATCCCGTAGACCAGAACAACTATAAAAACCAACAAAGGGATAAAAATAAAGTGATAAAAGGTGCAAAAATGGAATATGTAAAAAAAATTGCAAGGGATTTCAAAGCTAATACTAAAAGTTATTATAATTATATTAAGAGAAAGAGATTGGTACAGTGGAATATGAGTCCATTAAAGATGGATGCAAGTGAGACTATAATGGATAATGAGAAAATGTAAAATGACTACTTTGTATCCAGTCACACAATGGAGGCCGAGGATAAAATACCAGCAGTACAGGACAACCTAAAGATAAATCAAGAGGAAGAATTTGTTTGATTTAATATACATTAAAAAAATGGTAATGGAAAAAAATAATAGGACTTGAGATAAAAAAAAACCTCCAGGACCTGATGGTTTCCACACCAGGGTATTAAAAGAAATAGGTGAGGAATTTATAGCAGTGTTAGTCATAATTTTCCAAAGCTCTCTAGATTCAGGAGTTGTGCCTGTGGATTGTAAAATTGCAAAAGTCAAACCATTATTTAATAAGGGAGGGAGTTTAATATCAATTTTGGGGCAGTTTGTGGAATCTATCATCAGCGACAGAAGGGAGTATTTTAACCTAAAAAAAACATGTGGGTTTGGGGCGTGCTGGTAGTTAAATTGTTAAAATTGGGATTTCCAACCTGAATGCGCCTCCAACCCTCCCACTTCTGGTTTTAACGGAGGCGGGATAGGAGCCGGGATGGGGGCAGGCGACAGACCCACTCCCAGGAGGTGGGAGGTCAAATTAAATATTATAATGAGGTCAAAAGCCTCTTTTTTAACCTATATTTTGTTTTTAACTGCACGAGGACGGGCTTTACACAATTCGTGAAACACGGCAGTTATAGCAAGTTGGGGAGTGCTGCATCCAGGAGGTAAGTGCCTTTATATGTGCCTCTTGGATCCAGGGTCTCTGCCTAACCCACCCCCCTCGATCGGAGACCATCCCCACGAGGCCTCTGATCAACCCCAAGCCTCCCCCCCACTCATCCCAATGATGAGGCTGAGGCCGGTCACGATCTTCCCTCCTCCACCACCCCACTCCCCCCCCCGCAACCCCTGCCAATTGCTGCCCGACTCCCTTCTCAATCTCTGATCCCTGGTTGACTCCCCAATCCCGATCCTTTTACCGGCACAGCCCGATCCCTGGCCGATCAGCCATAATCCAACTGAATGGCGGAAGAGGCTCGTGGGGCTGAATGGCCTACTCCTGTTTCTATGTTCCTATGTTCAACCACAAGTGTGCACAATTATATAAAATAATCCTAAATTATTCTTTCATTGGCTAAAGTCTGGATGAAAGAGTTTCCCTGGCCAATGACTGGCATGTCCAAAGCTTTCAAACAGACCTGCAAGGGCAAGCTTGGGGTCAAGAGAGAGCATTATACTGATTTGGTGTTTGAACAAACAGTATATAATAAGGACCCATCTGCATGGAAATTGGAAAAGCCAGTGGAATGTGCTGTACAGACTGAAGGCTTTATGGACCAGTTCAATGGGTGGAATTGGAGTCTGCACTGCACTATCTAGCTAAAGGTAAGACAGTTCTGGATGTTATTTATGCTGAATTCCTAAAAGCTGCTTTAGGCAAGGGGGAAGCAGAGAGGGGGTTCGAAGCAAAAACAATAATATCAGAGAGCAGTGCCAAGAACCACTAATCACCTTGTAGTTGCTCTTCTGCGATTGGTGAAGAGGGTGCTGATTAAGGCACATATACACTCCGTGTTCCAGAGCACAATGGTGATTTCTATCCACAAGTAGGGGGTCCCTAGTGATCCCTGAAACTATTGGGGACCTTGCCGATATCAGTAGCCCTTAAAGTGGTTCTTTAGTCTGCCATGACAAGCCAGATCAGAAGTTCAGAACCACGGGCGGTAACAGTGAGCAGTTACTGGAAGTGCTGGACCTACACCAGCCACATCATCAATAAGAGGGCAGGAAATTCGGAATAGAGCATAAACAAACACATACTTGTGTCCTATGTGATAGTTGTAGCTCACCGGTTCTAATCCCATTTATGCTTTTTGGTGCCAGGCGACTCCTTGGGCTAAATTTTCAACTTGATTTCAATGCAAATGAAAATCAGGTGGTTTCTATAATGGGTGGGTGTTCTGCAATGCCGGTTCTATACCTGGGCAACAAATTGAAAATCTACCCCTTGTGTATGCAGCTGACTTGTGACTGGAAAAATCTTAGACCTAAACATGTCTTGTTGAATGGGATTGCAGTGTCTGGCTTTTTAAATTCTATATAATTCTCTCTCTTCTCCCTGTTACACAATTACGGTTAGAGCTGTTAACTTCAAGGAACTGCTAGGAGTAAGATTTATGACCAAAAAGAGCTTGATAGATCACAAACCAAACTGTAAAACTTTTGCAGTTCTGACGAAGGGTCACAGATCCAAGATGTTGTGTATCTGTAAAGCATGCACTCACATGTTCCGCCACCAGAGAGCTCATCCCCTGAAGTCCCAAGGGATCCCAGCATCCCTTGGGAGCACTGTATACAAGCCGGCCCCTAAGACCTGTTCCTCACTCTGGAGTGTCTTAGTAAAGACTGAGGTCACTGTTACTTTAACCTCCCTGTGTGCAGCTTCATCTGTGTCAGGAACACAATAACTGGCGACGAGAATACGAATCCAATGCAAAGATGCAGCAAACTGTGGGCATCCTGGAGAAGTTCTCGGAGGGTGAGGACTGGGAAGCCTATGTCGAACGGCTAGACCAGTACTTTGTAGCCAACGAGCTGGACGGAGAAGGAAGCGTTGCAAAAAGGAGAGCGGTCCTCCTCACAGTCTGCGGGGCACCGACCTACAGCCTCATGAAGAATCTTCTGGCTCCAGTGGAACCCACAGATAAGTTGTATGAGGAGCTGTGTACACTGGCTTGGGAGCATCTTAACTCGAGGGAGAGCGTGCTGATGGCGAGGTATCGGTTCTACACGTGCCAGCGATCTGAAGGTCAGGAAGTGGCGAGCTACGTCGCCAAGCTAAGGCGACTTGCAGGACAATGTGAGTTTGATGGCTACCTGGAGCAAATGCTGAGAGACTTTTTTTGTATTGGGCATTGGCTACGAGACTAGCTTACGAAAACTTTTGAATGTAGAGAAACCGACACTTAGTAAGGCCATTGCGATAGCACAGGGGTTTATGCCCACCAGTGATAACACCAAACAAATCTCTCAGCACACAAGTGCTAGCATTGTTCATAAATTAACTGGAACTGTGTTTGCGAGCAGAAATGTACAGGGCAGAAACCACGAGTCTGCAACTGTCAGCAGGCCTCAGGTGATCCAGATGTCTCAGACTCCCCAACAAAGGATGAATGCAAGGCAATTCACACATTGTTGGCGTTGTGGAGGCTTCCATTCAGTCTATTCATGCCGCTTCAAAGGGTATGTTTGCAAGAGCTGTGGAACAATGGGGCACCTCCAACGAGCTTGCAAACGAGCTGCAAGCTCTGCAAAACCTGCTAACCACCACGTGGCAGAGGAAGATCAGTCTATGGTGGATCAAAGCAATTTCAAGCCTCAGAGAGAGGAGGCAGATGCTGAAGTACACGGGGTGCACACATTTTCGACAAAATGTCCACCTATAATGCTAAACATAAAATTGAATGGCTTACCCATAGCCATGGAACTGGACACTGGCGCTAAACAATCCATCATGAGTAAAAAGATGTTTGAGAGACTGTGGTGCAACAAGGCACTCAGACCAGTCCTGAGCCCCATCCACACGAAACTGAGAACGTACACCAAAGAGCTTATCACTGTCCTGGGCAGTGCCATAGTCAAGGTCACCTACGAGGGCACGGTGCACGAACTGCCACTCTGGATTGTCCTGGGCGATGGCCCCACACTGCTTGGAAAGAGCTGGCTAGGCAAAATCCGCTGGAACTGGGATGACATCCGAGTGCTATCACATGTCGATGAGGCCTCATATGCCCAGGTTCTTAACAAATTTCCTTCCCTTTTTGAGCCAGGCATTGGAAACTTTTCCAGGGCGAAGGTGCGGATCCACTTGGTCCCAGAGGTACCATCCATTCACCACAAGGCGCGAGCAGTACCTCACATGATGAGGGAGAGAGTGGAAATCGAGCTGGACAGGCTGCAATGCGAGGGCATCATCTCCCCAGTGGAATTCAGCGAGTGGGCCAGCCCGATTGTTCCAGTACTCAAAAGTGATGGCAAGGTCAGGATTTGCGACGATTATAAAGTAACTATTAATTGTTTCTCGCTACAGGACCAATACCTGCTACCTAAGGCAGACGACCTATTTGCGATGCTGACAGCTGGTAAGACGTTCACCAAGCTCGACCTGACCGAATTACATGACGCAGGAGCTGGAGGAGTCTTCGAAGGGCCTCACCTGCATCAACACGCACAAGGGACTGTCCATCTACAACAGATGCCTGTTTGGAATTCGGTCGGCTGCAGCGATCTTCCAGATAAACATGGAGAGCCTACTCAAGTCGGTACCACACACGGTGGTCTTTCAGGACGACATATTGGTCATGGGTCGGGACACCGCCGAGCACCTACAAAACCTGGAGGAGGTCGCGTAGGGCTGCGGCTGAAGAAGTCGAAATGCGACTTCATGGCAACAGAAGTGGAATTTTTGGGGAGAAAGATCGCGGCGGACGGCATTCGGCCCACAGACGCCAAGACAGAGGCTATCAGGAACGCACCCAGACCACAGAATGTCACGGAACTGCGGTCGTTCCTGGGACTCCTCAACTATTTTGGTAGCTTCCTACCGGGGTTAAGCACCCTTTTAGAGCCCTTACATGTGTTATTGCGCAAAGGTGAGAACTGGGTATGGGAAAAAAAACAAGTAATTGCTTTTGAGAAAGCCAGAAACATTTTATGCTCCAACAAGCTGCTTGTATTGTATAACCCGTGTAAAAGACTTATGCTAGCATGTGAGGCGTCGTCGTACGGAGTCGGGTGTGTATTACAACAAGCTAACGTTGTGGGGAAGTTGCAACCTGTCGCCTATGCTTCCAGGAGCTTGGCTAAGGCCGAGAGGGCCTACAGCATGACTGAGAAAGAGGCATTAGCGTGTGTGTTCGGGGTAAAGAAAATGCATCAGCACCTGTTTGGCCTCAAATTTGAGCTGGAAACGGATCACAAGCCCCTCACATCCCTGTTCACTGAAAACAAGGGGACAAATACTAATGCCTCAGCCCGCATACAAAGGTGGGCATTCGCCCTATCAGCATATAACTATACCATCCGCCACAGGCCAGGCACCGAGAACTGTGCGGATGCTCTCAATCGGCTACCATTGCCCACCACGGGGTGGAAATGGCGCAGCCTGCAAACTTATTGATGGTGGCGCAGCCCGCAGACTTGTTGATGATCATGGAAGCGTTTGAAAATGATAAATCACCTGTCACGGCCCGCCAGATTAGGACTTGAACCAGCCAAGATCCTCTGGTGTCCCTAGGAAAAAACTGTGTACTGCATGGGAGCTGGGCCAGCATCCCCGTTGAAATGCAAGAGCCAATCAAGCCGTTCCAGCGGCGAAAGGACGAGCTGTCCATTCAGACAGACTGCCTGTTGTGGGGTAACCGCGTAGTGCTACCAAAAAAGGGCAGGGAGACGTTCATCTCGGATCTCCACAGCACACACCCGGGTATACTAATGATGAAAGCGATAGCCAGATCCCAAGTGTGGTGGCCCGGTATTGACTCTGACTTAGAGTCCTGAGTACGGCAATGCAGCGTGTGTGCTCAGTTGAGCAACGCGCCCAGAGAAGCACCACTAAGTTTGTGGTCCTGGCTCGCCAGATCATGGTCGAGGATCCATGTCAACTATGCGGGCCCGTTTCTCGGCAAAATGTTCCTGGTGGTGGTGGATGCTTTTTCAAAATGGATTGAATGTGAAATAATGTCGGGAAGCACCGCCACCACCACCATGGAAAGCCTGAGGGCCATGTTTGCCACCCACGGCCTGCCTGACATACTGGTCAGTGACAACGGGCCATGTTTCACCAGGGCCGAATTTAAAGAATTCATGACCTACAATGGGATCAAACATGTCACTTCGGTCCCGTTTAAACCAGCCTCCAATGGGCAGGCAGAGCGGGCAGTACAAACCATCAAACAGAGCCTTAAACGAGTCACAGAAGGCTCACTCCAAACCCGCCTGTCCCGAGTACTGCTCAGCTACCGCATGAGACCCCACTCGCTCACAGGGGTGCACCTGGCTGAGCTACTCATGAAAAGGACACTTAAAACCAGACTCTCGCTGGTTCATCCCAACCTGCATGATCAGGTAGAGAGCAGACGGCAGCAACAAAATGTAAACGATGGTCGCGCCACTGTGTCACAGGAAATTGATCTGAATGACCCTGTGTATGTACTAAACTATAGACATGGTCCCAAGTGGATCACGGGCACGGTGATAGCTAAAGAAGGAAGTAGGGTGTTTGTAGTCAAACTAGACAATGGACAAATTTGCAGAAAGCACCTGGACCAAACGAGGCTGCGGTTCACAGACTGCCCTGAACAACTCACAGCAGACACCACCTTTTTCGAGCCCACAACACACACCCAAAGGATCAACGATACCACGCCGGACCAGGAAATCGAACCCATCATGCCCAACAGCCCAGCAAGGCCAGGCTCACCTAGCAGCCCTGCAGGGCCAACAACACGCCAGCCCAGTGAGGGCACAGCCAACACATCAGAACAGACATTTGTACCAAGGCGGTCCTCCAGGGAAAGAAAGGTTCCCGACAGCCTCACCTTGTAAATAGTTTTCACTTTGACTTTGGGGGGGGGGGGAAGTGATGTTGTGTATCTGTAAAGCATGCACTCCGATGTTCCGCCACCAGGGAGCGCATCCCCTGAAGTCCCAAGGGGTCCCAGCATCCCTTGGGAGCACTGTATATAAGCCAACTCCAAAGGCCTGTTCCTCATTCTGGAGTGTCTTATTAAAGACTGAGGTCACTGTTACTTTAACCTCCCTGTGTTAGGAACACAGTACAAGATGTTGACTGTTTTTCTCTCCACAGATGCTGCCTGACCCACTGAGAATTCCAGCATTTTCTGTTTTTATTTCAGATTCCAGTATCCGCAGTATTTTGCTTTTGTAAAAAAATACTGGAGCTGCGCATCTGAAAAACATTTAGTTAAGGTTTTGGGAGTAAGCTTTTCACTTTCAGACGAAAAGTCTACACCCAAAATGTTAATCTATAATTTTTTTCTGGATGCTCACAGTCCAGTTTTGTATTTCCAATATTTTCTGTTTTCATTTAAGATTTGCAGTTTCTTTTTATCTTATTTTAAACGTGTGTGTGTGTGTGTGTTTTTTAAAGAATGATAAACACCTTTAAATAAGTTATTTTTAAACCAATATACGCCTCACTCCACATCGGCGGCACTTCATAGAGGTGTCGTTAATAAATAAATGCCAACTATGAAATGTAACAAATTCACTTAGCGATAGCTTCCTTTTCCCCACTTTCCCTGTGGAGTCCTGAAGGGCAGGAAGTGAGGGATTGTACAAAGCCTGGCGGGAGTGGTAGTTTATACTCGGGAGATTTCTTTTTGCTTTCAGTGGAAAGGACTGCAACTCCCGGCGTCCTGCACTGTGTGCATGCTCATGTTTGATGTGTGAAGCAGCCACAGGGAGAGTTCTTTTGTTAGCATTTTTCAGATTCTTACTGCACATCAACTGGAAGCAACATGACCGACGAGCAGGAGATCATGTGCAAATTGGAAAGCATTAAGGAAATAAGGTGAGGATAAAGTCCTTAAATGTTCTGTTAATGCATTTCTTTAGCATCGAGAGTGTGGTCCAAACAATCTGTGGGGCTGATGCATTCTACCCATTTGTAATGGTGGTATCCAGTCTAGACTTTCCTCTGAAAAAAGCTGTGCACATTATTCAGTATATATACCTTCAGCATGACTCGAGTGAACTTGCAGACCTGTCAAGTTTCACGCAGCGTAAATATTTAGCCTATTTTGATAGATGTTACTCTTTAACAGAACCTACTTGTTTCAAGTAGGTCTCTGATCCGACTCGCTCTTAAAACAGTTTTCCGATGTTGACAGTTCTGCGCCTAGACATTAAGTGTCATTTTCAACCAAATTGCAGTGGGTTGTAAACGCTCAGTGTTTGACCACATGAGCAACAGCCGGTGAATGGTGCTTTCTGCTGGACCCTTTCGGCGCTAGTCTGTGAATTCTGCCACGCATACTGATTCCGTTAGACAACACATCTTAAGAGTGACCAGAAACAGAATATGTCGCAGAAACCGTTGTCTGACATCTGAAAAAGTCCACGTTAATAAAATACGTTTCCTATTAGGGAGGAGAAAAATGCTAACGCAAGTGGTATACTCTGAGTTATTTGGAAGATGTATGGAATTACCATTGAACTTTTAACACATTGCATTCTGAATAGCTTTCAAGAGAAAAAAAAATAGATCTTAACGAAGTCATTGCCCACACAAGGCTGTTGAGAAGTTTTATAATACAGTAATGTTATTGGGGTGGCTAATGTAAAACTAGAGATGCTGAATTTTCAAAAATGTTAAATGTAGATTTATCTGATGCAAAATAAATCCAACTAATATCTTCAGGAACACTTCTTGACAGAAGGCTCGTCACTTATACTCTGGCAGGCAAAATGTGTTAGACCAGTTTTTGTTAACAAGGTAGTGGTAAAACGAATGGTCAGAATGTATGCACTAGCGTAGAAATTAGCTGATTGAACAGCGATCGGTATTGTGAAAGAAAAGAAAGACCTGCATCTACATAGCACCTTTCATGACCACTGGACATCTCAACGTGCTTTACAGCCAATGAAGTGTAGTCACTGTTGTAAAGTAGGAAACGCGGGAGCCAATTTGCGCACAGCAAACTCCCATAAACAGCATCATCATCATCATAGGTAGTCCCTCGAAATCCAGGAAGACTTTCTTCCACTCTAAAAGTGAGTTCTCAGGTGGCTGTACAGTCCGATGCGGGAATTACAATCTCTGTCCCAGGTGGGGCAGACAGTGGTTGAAGGAAAGGGTGGGTGGGGAGCCTGGTTTGCCGCATGCTCCTTCTGCTGTCTGCGCTTGGTTTCTGCATGTTCTCGGCGACAAGACTCGAGATGCTCAGCGCCCTCCCGGATGCTCTTCCTCCACTTTGGGGGATCTTGGGCCAGGGATTCCCAGGTGCCAGTGGGGATGTTACACTTTATCAAGGAGGCTTTGAGGGCGTTCTTGAAACGTTTCCTCTGCCCACCTGGGGCTCGCTTGCCGTGTAGGAGTTCTGAGTAGAGCACTTTCTTAGGGAGTCTCGTGTTGGGCATGTGGACGATGTGGCCCGTCCAACGGAGCTGGTCGAGAGTGGTCAGTGCTTCGATGCTGGGGATGTTGGCGATATCTCCGCAAGATCCTGCAAATCCCCTGGGAGGGCAGGCGCAACAACATCAGTGTCCTCGACCAGGCTAACATCCCCAGTATTGAAGCACTGACCACACTCGATCAGCTTCGCTGGGCAGGCCACATAGTACGCATGCCAGATACGAGACTCCCTAAGCAAATGCTTTATGCGGAGCTCCTTCATGGTAAACGAGCCAAAGGTGGACAGCAGAAACATTATAAGGACACCCTCAAAGCCTCCCTGGTAAAGTGCGACATCACCACTGACACCTGGGAGACTCTGGCCGAAGACCGCCCGAGGTGGAGAAAGTGCATCTGGGAGGGCGTTGAGCTCTTTGAGTCTCAACTCAAAGAGCGTGAAGAGGCCAAGCGCAGGCAGCGGAAGGAGTGCGCAGCAAACCAGCCCCACTGACCCCTTCCCTCGACGAATGTCTGTCCCACCTGTAACAGGGTCTGTGGTTCTCGTATCGGACTGTTCAGTCATCAAAGAACTCACTTTGGGAGTGGAAGCAAGTCTTCCTCGATTCCGAGGGACTGCCTATGATGATGATGATGATGATGATGTTGGCCTGGGCGAGAACACTGACGTTGGTACGTCTATCCTCCCAGTGGATTTGCAGGATCTTGCGGAGGCAGCACTGGTGATACTTCTCCAGTGCTTTGGGGTGCCTGCTGTACATAGTCCATGTCCCTGAGCCATATAGGAGGGCGGGTATCACTACTGCCCTGTAGACCATAAGCTTGGTGCCAGATTTGAGGTCCTGGTCTTCAAACTCCTGAGGCGACCGAAGGCTGCGCTGGTGCACTGGAGGCGGTGTTGGATGATAATGACCAGATCATTTGTTTCAGTGATGTTGACTGAGGGATAAATATTGGCCAGGACACCTGGGATAACTTTCTTGTTCTTCGAAATAGTGCCATGGGATATTTTATGTCCACCTGAAAAAGCAGAAGGGATCTCGGTTTAAAATGTCAACTGATAGACAGCACCTCCAACAGTGCAGTACTCCCTCAGTACTGGGGTGTCAGCCTAGATTTTTGTGCTCAAGACTCTGGAGTGGGGCTTGAACCCACAACCTTCTGACTCAGAGGCAAGAGTGCTACCAATTGAACCATTGCTAACTCATTTGGTGAACAGTTTTAATAGACCGAACATGGCATTGCTCAAAAGTAGTTTAGGGGCTGGAGTGCAGTTTCTGATGTCCTGTTACAGTCTGAATATGACAGTGATGCATCTGTCATCATACTACATTAAATTTACATGACTGAGGTGAAAATATTACACACTTTGCTGATAAGGAAATATCACACACCTTACTACCAATGAGAGGTTGTAGAGATACACTTGTAATACTATTTGCCTGCACTTCAGAGAACTTGCTTAAGATGCAAAAACATTGTTCTCCCTTTGCCCCACCCCAGTCTCATTCCCAGTTATTTACATTATAAAATAAATTTATTGCTCTAGCCCTCTTGGTAAACTTGTAGAATTTGCTGAGGATGCAAGAACTTTATTTTGTTCTTTCTTCCCCAAAATCTTCCTTCTTTTACTGCATGATTAAAAAATAAGACTTTTTCTTCCTCCAGTGGATTTATAATTCTGAAGCTGTCACAGGTGTACCTATGCCCAAGGCGATTTTCCCTCTGTTGCGCCTTTAATGACCAGAACTTAACCAGGTGACCATTTGTCATGGTCTACGCCAAGCTGACTAACTTCCGCTGCGGTTTCCAAGGTTGGCATCAAAGCATCTTGTAACTGGACCCTTGGCACAAAAGGTTGTCAGGCATTTCTAGCATTAAGTGACCAAATGATTATTTCCAGAATTCTGTAACTTTTTAATGTGTTTATTTTATCAAAATGATTTTTAGGTATATAAACCAAACTGAGCGAAGAAAGGAAATAGTGAATGAGAACAACCAATCACAATGACTTTTCTGTCCCAACGATGTGTGGTGCTGTGACACCTCTGAGGTCATACTTTTAGATACAGCACCTTTGAAAGTTGTGATGGTGCAGACGTATGCTGGTGGTAAAGTTACCAAACTATTATTATCACTTGTTTCGCAAACTCTCACTGCACCCTCAGCAGACAAAACCTCTACCTATCAAAGTCTGATCTGTTGAAAGAGAAGGTGCCAAATTCTTGAGATTATAAAAATAAAATTGAGTCGGTGCCCCAATGGAAAATGGGTAAAGTCGCTAGCAGTCACAGTACTACACCATCTGTATTTCCTATTCTTTGCCACATTAGCTAATCTTGGTTGGGGTCGTGGTTATGGCCCCACTATTGGCTGTGACACTCCTGGGCTAGGGAGAAAAATAGAATCAGCCTGATTTGCCACTTCTGATGACTATCAATTGAACTATGCTGGAAAATGCATGGAGGTTGGAGGAGGCTCAGGTTCCACTGTGGTGCCTTCCACAGTTGATTAGCCTGCCAATGTTCAATATAAGGGCTCACTCAACAACAACAACTTGTATTTATATAGTGCCTTTAACGTAGTAAAAGTCCCAAGGCGCTTCACGTGAGTATTTTAATACAAACTCACGCAGAATGGATACTTTGCTGACATACTGATGGATGTCCAACAACTGCCGCCTCCCCCACTCGCCCACCAATGAAACTATGCTGAACAAGAGCCAGCCTCTTAAAGAGGAATAGGGGAAATCAGAACAGTAAGTGGGAAAAAATAGATGAGAGTGCACTATATTTAATTTGCCCTCACTTGCTGGATAAGTTCCTTTGCTGTACTGCCTTTGTAGTTGGATAAATTTGTGCTTAATTTTCTCCTTTATAAACTACTTCCTCCTTTATATTGCTTCCTCCTTTATTAGGCCATGATCATCCTACTCATTGCCTCTTGATGCTTTTCATACTCATTCTAATACAGTTTTCTCACATCCCCTAATGAAGGCTCTGACTTTTGGTCGACGTAAATCTATAGGAACAGGATCCTTTACCCACTAGGTCATTGTGGAACTGTTCTTTATAACATGCGTTACAGTTGAGGTAAATTGAAAACAGAGAGCACTCTATAGATCATTAGACACATCAAAAAGAAAATAATACGAGACTGAGTGCCAGATTGAACGTGGACTGGCTGTAATAAATTATAATGAGGAATGGTGTAAATTATTTGCATCTGCTCTGGTGCATTGCCAGAATCCCTTTTAAAATAAATCCCTGGAAAATGAGAATACAAATCTGCATGGAATGAGAAAAAAGCACTTGAGTTTGTTCTCTTCAGAATACTGGCATTGTACACAATCTCCATTCATTGTTCTATGAATGCTCAATCTTTATTCTGTCCTCACAAACCCTACCCCCCCCACAACACCCCCACCCGCCCTCCCATCAGTCCCTGTCATGTCCTAGATAGTGAGATTATATGCCTCTTCCCCGCCTCTCCTCAATGTTTAGTAAAGTGCTGGTAGAAACATAGAAATATAGAAAATAGGTGCAGGAGTAGGCCTTTCGGCCCTTCTAGCCTGCACCGCCATTCAGTGAGTTCATGGTAGCCCTCTGGTA
This sequence comes from Pristiophorus japonicus, assembly GCF_044704955.1. NCBI lineage: Eukaryota > Metazoa > Chordata > Chondrichthyes > Pristiophoridae > Pristiophorus > Pristiophorus japonicus. Next base: position 19,947,129 of record NC_091982.1, read on the forward strand.
CCTGCCTCAAGCAACCTTGCTTCACATGGCAGTTTAGGTTTGCTATTCATCTGGGGAAAGGGGGAACGATGTTGCAGCAGAGCCTGATCCTGTCGTATGCCAAGGTCCTGCAGATGCTTGTTGCCCTCTAGTTCCTCACTCACTTTTTCTTAACATTGAGGAACAAAGATGATATAAGACAAGCCACAAAGTTATTTCTTAAGCTTCCTTTTGTTCCATTTTTTTCCCATCCTCTCCTGATGCTGGTGCTCAAACCTTTCCGTGCTTGAACCAAGTGGCTGTGAGCCTCGACTGCAAGCACTAGTAGGCAAATCCCAGTACTACAGGGATTGAAACTTGGGCCTCCTGGTCTGAATGGCTTTTTGATACCCAATGGGCAAAGCTATTTCTTTCAGATAGCTCCTTTCTATGTAGGTTGTAGATTTTCAAATATGTAAGAACTATGAGGAAAATTACAAGTATGTATGTAATGAAAATTCTTGCATCCAGTACGTTCGTAGTACCTCACTTTTCAAAAGCAACGCAACTGGAAGTGTGGCCGCAAAAGTGTCGCATCTCCCAAAGGCCACGTGAAAAAAAATATATGATTGGCTCAAATAACCTCTTACTTTGTAAGTTACCAAACAACTAAATGTGAGCATATTGAATAGTACCAAGAGGTACAGGTAACCTGTAGAATACAAACAATCAAATCCAGGTGTCAGCTTTGGCTCAGTGGTAGCAGTTTCTCCTCTGGGTCCAAACCCCATTCTAATGGCTTGAGCATATAATCTAGTCTGACACTTCAGTGCAGTATTGAGGGACTACCTTGTTGGAGGTGCTGCCTTTCAGATGAGATGTTAAGTAGGGGCTGTCTTCCCCTCAGGTGGATGTAACCAATCCCATAGCACTGTTTGAAGCAGAGGAAGGGAGTTCTCCCAGGGTCCCTCAGCTGACATTACCAAAGCAGATTATTTAGTCATTTCTCTCATTACTGTTTGGAGGGTTGGCTGCCACATTTCCCTACACTTCAAAAGTACTTAATTGGCTACAAACTGAAGTGCTGAGGAATGTCCTGAAAGATGCTCTTTGTGCATTTTTCTTCCTTTTTTTTCCATTGCCACAATTTGCAAAGCAGAAAGTTTTACATAATCAATTATCCGTATTCTTCAAATAATTGTGTTCAGCCGCCATAGTCCCTCTTCACTCATGTCAGTTTGCATAGAATGTACAGCACAGAAACAGGTCATTCAGCCCAACTGGTCTATGCCGGTATTCATGCTCTACACGAGTCTCCTTCACTCTTCTTCATCTAACCCCATCAACATATTCCTTTCTCCCTCATGTACTTATCTAGCCTCCCCATACATGCATCTATACTCTTCGTCTCAACCACTCCCTGTGGTGGCGAGCTCCGCATTCTAACTACCCGCTCGAGGTAAAGAAGTTTCTCCTGAATTCCTTAATGGATTTATCAGTTTATCTAGCCAGAAATCACATTTATTAAATAACAAATGTATTAAAAGCGATATTTCACACCTATAACATTGGTTGTTTAATATTAGAACTGCCTGCAAAAGTTTCTGTAACAGAGGCCTCCATTTCTCTCTGGGGTCTGGGACGTGTTCGAAATTTCAGCTGAGCCTCGGATGTTGGGAGCTTGCAGTACTATTGACAAATACTGTCTGTGTGAGAGGGAGGCATCGTGTGTTTTCACTTCACACCTGTGGAACTACAGTACCATGACAGCAAGGCAGAACATTTACAAATCACAACTGTGAGGCATCGGTGAGGCAGAATAAATCAGTAATAAAGATTTAATTTTTTTTCTAATGTTTTATCATCATCATAGGCAGTCCCTCGGAATCGAGGAAGACTTGCTTCCACTCCTGAAGTGAGTTCTTTGGTGGTGAACAGTCCAATACGAGAGCCACCGACCCTGTCACAGGTGGGACAGATAGTCGTTGAGGGAAGGGGTGGGTGGACTGGTTTGTCGCACGCTCTTTCCGCTGTCCGCGCTTGATTTCTGCATGCTCTCGCCGTTGAGACTCGAGGTGCTCAGCGCCCTCCCGGATGCACTTCCTCCACTTCGGGCGGTCTTGGGCCAGGGATGCTTTATACACTTTAGGCTGTTAACTGAAAACTTTCAAGTTAACTGTATTGTTTGATTCTTTTAGTGTCTCTGAGGGAGACTGGTTTTTGCACCAGGACCAGAGGGAGATATTTGTGACAGAAATAACTTTGCCTAACAGGTCTATATGATGCAAATAACTTTGCCTACCAAATATGCAAGATGATTAGTAAACAACATCTTTTTTCTTCCAAACTCGCATGAGCATGTAGCATAGAACATAAGAACATAAGAATTAGGAACAGGAGTAGGCCATCTAGCCCCTCGAGCCTGCTCCGTCATTCAACAAGATCATGGCTGATCTGGCCGTGGACTAAGCTCCACTTACCCGCCCTCTCCCCATAACCCTTAATTCCCTTATTGGTTAAAAATCTATCTATCTATGATTTGAATACATTCAATGAGCTAGCCTCAACTGCTTCCTCGGGCAGAGAATTCCACAGATTCACAACCCTCTGGGAGAAGAAATTCCTTCTCAACTCGGTTTAAAATTGGCTCCCCCGTATTTTGAGGCTGTGCCCCCTAGTTCTAGTCTCCCTGACCAGTGGAAACAACCTCTCTGCCTCTATCTTGTCTATCCCTTTCATTATTTTAAATGTTTCTATAAGATCACCCCTCATCCTTCTGAACTCCAACGAGTAAAGACCCAGCCTACTCAATCTATCATCATAAGGTAACCCCCTCATCTCTGGAATCAGCCTCGTGAATCGTCTCTGTATCCCCTCCAAAGCTAGTATATCCTTAAGTAAGGTGACCAAAACTGCACGCAGTACTCCAGGTGCGACCTCACCAATACCCTGTACAGTTACAGCAGGACCTCCCTGCTTTTGTACTCCATCCCTCTCACAATGAAAAGAGTGACTAAAAGAGTGATTCACTGATATTAATTTACCTTCACTAATGATTAGCCAACCTCAGACATAGAATGAGGTAACTGTGAAAGTGTTTTGAAGTTAAAAATAAAAGAGAAGTCACTCAAAGAGCATTGGTGTTGTGAAATAAGTTACTAGTGAAGGCAATTAAATTAAAGAGAATTTCTGTAGAAAAACCTTCTGGTGAGTTAAGGAAATCAGCGCAGCAGGAGAGGTAAGAGAGTGTGGGGGAAGCCTTTCGCGTGTAGATAGGTGCGGGCACCAGCATCGGGAGGCCATTCGGCTTGGGATAGGTGTGGGGATTGGGACCGGGAGGCCATTTGGCCTGGGATTGGTGCAGGCACCGGCATCGGGAGGCCATTCGACCTGGGATTGGTGCGGGCATCGGGAACGGAGGCCATTCGGCCCAGGATAGGTGCGGGGATCGGGACTGGCATCGGGAGAGGGAGGGAGACTTTAATAATTTAATGGCGATAAGTTGCTGCAATGGTTAATGTGCTTGTGCAGATTGCGAGCTGGCTGTATGTTTCACTTTCCAGCCTCAGCCCGCATTGTGCCCCTGGTTACCGTGGCAACCTGATCTTTTTGGTGCAGATCTTGGGCTCCACCCCCAAAACTAAATGACAGGCTAGGCGGCGCCAAAATGAAGAACTAAAATGAGGAAACTTGGAAGATTTTTTTTTGGCGAACTTGGGCCCCCAAAAAACGAGCGTAACTCTTCAAGTACGCCAAAAAACAGCTTTGCGGAAAATTGAGCCCATATATAGATTCTAATGGTATTTCCCAGAGCCCAAGGAAGGGTTTATGGCCCCAAGTTTCCCCAACTCATTTTTCCAGCGCACTTACTCGTGGTGCGCCGACATTTTACTCCAAAAACAGCGCCGAAAATGTAACCGCTGATTCTCCCCGCTGCGTGGACCGTCCTAGGGTCTGGCGTGGCGTGGCAATCACAGTGGGGGGTGGAGCGACAGCCCTGTGCCGAAAACAGTGCCCACAGCCGTGCATATGCGCAGTGGAGTCTGCGCACATGCGCAATAGCTCCTCGCCCTCCCAGCGTTTCTTGATGTTCGCCGCCCCTATCCCTGGCCGAAGGGAGGACTCGATGTTCGCTGCCTCTATCGCGGGCTGAGTGGCCTGCTGCACAGGCCGGCCACTGCCTTCCCGCGCTCACTTAGACTCCAGTTCAGTGTGTGCCCGGTGTGTGCCGAGGGAAGCTTGCCGGGGAGCCCTGGGGAGCAGGAACAGGAGCTGGAGGAGCACTGGGGAGCAGGAGCAGGAGCTGGAGAAGATCTGGGAAGCAGGAGCTGGAGGAGCCCTGGGGAGCAGAAACAGGAGCTGGAGGAGCCCTGGGGAGCAGGAGCAGGAGCTGGGGGAGCCCAGGGGAGCAGGAGCTGGAGTAGCCTGGGGGGTGAGGGGGGGGCGTGGCTCAAGTCCAATGTTCGCACCTTTCAAATAGTTCCATTGACATGCCTTGGAGGGCTCTCCTGCTGCTTGTTGTGAGCCTCCTGCCCCTAGCCCTAGCCAAAGGGCTTGCCGGTGTGTGCTGCAGTCGACGAGATAGGATTTTTAATTTTTTAGTAATTGGTTTATTTTGTATTTATTATTGATGATGGTTTTTGTGCTTCTTTAATGTTGTTCTGAAGATGTTTAGTGCTTTGCAAAATCCTCTCACTTCCCTTCCTCCCCCCCACCCCCCCCTATCTCTGACCACCTGCGCTGATTTCTTAATTCACCACTAGGTTTTTCTGAGCGGACACAAGTGGCCACATACGCTGGACTAAGTTAGTTTGGAGTAACTTTTAGCTGGCTAAACTTGCTTAAATGGCCAAAACAGGCATAAGCGGCTGGTAACGCCCCCTTTTGAAAAAAAAACTAAACTTAAAAAAAAACGAACTAACTCACTTACACTGGAGCAAATTACATGGGGAGATTTGCGATTTTTAAGTTACTCCAAAAAAATCTAGTTGCTCCACAAAAAACAGAGCAACTCCTGGGAAAACTTGGGCCCTAAGATTGAGTACCTGTAGTGCATCCTGTAGATAGCAGCCACAATTTTACCAATTTGCAGCAAACTGCAGCAGTTTTTACCGTGGGTCCACATCCACTAGGAACTGGATTGAGATTGGTCAAACTCTTTGGGCTGGATTTTCGGTTGTCTAACGCCTCAGTTAGCGGCCACGGGGCATTAATAGGAGCGTAGAGGATTATCTACCGGGTGCTCATTGGAGGCTCACCAGGGGCGCAAACCAGTAACGCCTGGCTGCTGATAATCACTCTGATCATGACGTGGCAAAAACAGGAAGGCAGATTATTATCTGAATGGTGACAGATTAGTAAAAGGGGAGGTGCAACGAGACCTGGGTGTCATGGTACATCAGTCATTGAAGGTTGGCATGCAGGTTGGCGGTGAAGAAAGCAAATGGCATGCTGGCCTTCATAGCGAGGGGATTTGAATATAGGAGCAGGGAGGTCTTGCTGCAGTTGTACAGGGCCTTGGTGAGGCCTCACCTGGAATATTGTGTTTAGTTTTGATCTCCTAATCTGAGGGAATGCAGCAAAGGTTCACCAGACTGATTCCCGGGATGGCAGGACTGACATATGAGGAAAGACTGGATCGGCTAGGCTTATACTGACTGGAATTTAGAAGAATGAGAGGGGATCTCATAGAAATGTATAAAATTCTGACGGGACTCGATAGGCTAGATGCAGGAAGAATGTTCCTGATGTTGGGGAAGTCCAGAACCAGGGGACACAGTCTAAGGATAAGAGGTAAGCCACATAGGACCGAGATGAAGAGAAACATTTTCACCCAGAGTGTTGTGAACCTGTGTAATTCTCTACCACAGAAAGTTGTTGAGTCCAGTTTGTTGGATATATTCAAAAGGGAGTTAGATGTGGCACTTAAGGCTAAAGGGATTAGGGGGTATGGAGAGAAGGCAGGGGTGGGGTACTGAGGTTAAGTGATCAGCCATGATCCTATTGAATGGTGATGCAGGCTAGAAGGGCCGAATGGCCTGCTCCTGCACCTATTTTCTATGGGCCCAAATTTCGGGCCGCGCCTAGAGCGGCGCAGCCCCGACCTGGACGCCCGTTTTTCTCGCCACAAAGTGCGCTAAAAAAAACTTCCAGATTCTCCGGCTCCCTGCAGGTCCTCTTGGGCCGGGCGCGGTGCAGCACGAGCTGTAGGGGGCGGAGCTAGGTCCCTGCGCTGAAAACAGTGCCGGGACCTCTGCACATGCGCGCTACAGTGGGCGTGCATGTGCAGTAGCTCCAGGCGCCCAAAACTGTGTGGGAGGGGCTCGAAGCACGGCAGCCCCTAGCCCTGGCTGAATGGCCTCACTGGGGCTGCGTGAATAAGGCTCCTCCCATGGCCAGCTCCCGCTTCCTGCCGACCTGACTCGACTCCCGCTTCCCCCCCCGCCCCCGGACCGGAACCGACCCCCCCCAGACTGGACCCGACCCGCGCTCCCCCCCCACCCGACCTGACCTCCCTCTCTCTTCCCCCCCCGACCCGAACCGAACCGACCGACCTCCCACCATCCCCCCCGACCCGACCTGCGCTCCCGACCCCCCCCCCCGTACCGGACCCGACCCAACCTGACCTCCCTCCCCCCGCCCCCGACACGAACCGACCCGCGCTCCATCCCTTCCCGCCCCCCCCCCCGTACCCAAACCAACCCGACCTCTATCCTCCCCCCCCCACCGACCCGACCCATGCTCCCGACCGCCCCCCCTGGACCCGACCCGACCCGCGCTCTCGACCCCGGACCCTGGACCCCGGACCCCGGACCCCGGACCCGACCTGACCCAACGCCACCTACCTGTAAATCTGGTGCTGGGGACGGGCCCTGCCCGAAGTCTTGAGCCCGGCCGGGCCCGGACCGTTCAGCCTCCTCCCCCCTCCCCCTTCTCCTCCCCCCCTTCTCTTTTCCCCCCCTTCTCCTTCCCCCCTTCTCCTTCCCCCCCTTCTCCTTCCCCACCCTTCTCCTTCCCCCCATCTCCTTCCCCCCCCCTTCTTCCCCCCCTTCTCCTTCCCCCCTTCTCCTTCCCCCCTTCTCCTTCCCCCCTTCTCCTTCCCCCCTTCTCCTTCCCCCCTTCTCCATCCCCCCCTTCTCCTTCCCCTCCTTCTCCTTCCCCTCCCTTCTCCTTCCCCCCCTTCTCCTTCCCCCCCTTCTCCTTCCCCCCTTCTCCTTCCCCCCCCTTCTCCTTCCCCCCCTTCTCCTTCCCCCCCTTCTCCTTCCCCCCCTTCTCCTTCCCCCCCTTCTCCTTCCCCCCTTCTCCTTCCCCCCCTTCTCCTTCCCCCCCCTTCTCCTTCCCCCCTTCTCCTTTCCCCCCTTCTCCTTCCCCCCCTTCTCCTTCCCCCCCTCTCCTTCCCCCCCTTCTCCTTCCCCCCCTTCTCCTCCCCCCTTCTCCTTCCCCCCTTCCCTCCTTCTCCTGCTTCTCCTTCCCCTCCCGCTTCCCTTCCCCCCCTTCTCCTTCCCCTCCCCTTCTCCTTCCCCTCCTTCTCCTTCCCCCCCTTCTCCTTTCCCCCCTCCCCTTCCCTCCCCTTCTCCTTCCCCCCTTCCCTTTCTCCTTTCCCCTCTTCTTTCCTTCTCCTCTCCTTTCCTTCTCCTCTCCCCTCCCCTTCCCCTTCTCCTCTCCCCCCCTTCTCCTCTCCCTCCCCCTTCCCCTCTCCCTCCCCTTTCCCCTTCTCCTCTCCCTCCCCCTTCCCCTACTCCCCTCCCTCCCCCTTCCCCTTCTCCTCTCCCTCCCCCTTCCCCTTCTCCTCTCCCTCCCCCTCTCCCTTCTCCTCTCCCTCCCCCTTCCCCTTCTCCTCTCCCTCCCCCTTCCCCTTCTCCTCTCCCTCCCCCTTCCCCTTCTCCTCTCCCTCCCCCTTCCCCTTCTCCTCTCCCTCCCCCTTCCCCTTCTCCTCTCCCTCCCCCTTCCCCTTCTCCTCTCCCTCCCCTTTCCCCTTCTCCTCTCCCTCCCCCTTCCCCTTCTCCTCTCCCTCCCCCTTCCCCTTCTCCTCTCCCTCCCCCTTCCCCTTTTCCTCTCCCTCCCCCTTCCCCTTCTCCTCTCCCTCCCCTTCCCCTTCTCCTCTCCCTCCCCCTTCCCCTTCTCCTCTCCCTCCCCCTTCCCCTTCTCCTCTCCCTCCCCCTCCCCCTTCCCCTTCTCCTCTCCCTCCCCCTTCCCCTTCCCCTTCTCCTCTCCCTCCCCCTTCCCCTTCTCCTCTCCCTCCCCCTTCCCCTTCTCCTCTCCCTCCCCCTTCCCCTTCTCCTCTCCCTCCCCCTTCCCCTTCTCCTCTCCCTCCCCCTTCCCCTTCTCCTCTCCCTCCCCCTTCCCCTTCTCCTCTCCCTCCCCCTCCCCCTTCCCCTTCTCCTCTCCCTCCCCCTCCTCCTTCCCCTTCTCCTCTCCCTCCCCCTTCTCCTTCTCCTCTCCCTCCCCCTTCCCCTTCCCCTTCTCCTCTCCCTCCCCCTTCCCCTTCTCCTCTCCCCATCCCTCCCCCTTCTCCCCTACAGACACAGACAGACAGAGAGATAGAGACACTGACAGAGACACACTGGGGGGGGGGGCATCCCAGCACGCTGTTGGAGGGCTCCCGGTGCTGCAGTCGGTAAGTAGAAAATGTTTTATTTATTGATTTTTAAGAAAAAAAAAATTTCTTATTAATTTTTTTTGATTGATTTATTGGTTGATTTTTTGATGTTTTTATCATTTATTATTGATGATGGCTCTTTATTTGTAAAACTGAAGTGTTTAACGTTTGTAAACTTCCCTTTAAACCCCCCCCTCCATTCCCGACGCCTGATTTGTAACCCATGCCTGATTTTCTAAAGTGTAGACAAGGTTTTTTCGAGCGTACAAAAATCTTCACTTACTCCATTCTAAGTTAGTTTGGAGTAAGTTTTCACTGCCGAAACTTTGAAAACAGGCGTAAGTGGCCAGACACGCCCCCTTTTGAAAAAAAATTCTGTTCCAAAGTGAAACTGTTCTAACTGACTCGAACTGGAGCAAACTAAATGCCGAGAATTTGAATTTCTAAGATACTCCGTTCTACACCAGTTGCTCCAAAAAATCAGGAGCAACTGAGGTCGAAACTTGGGCCCCTCGTTTCTATGTATTCCTGGTGCAATGCCCACGCTTGCCCCCAGTCAGTAAATTCAGTACGTGCACCTCATTGAATGGCCAGCGTCTGGAAAAGCAGTCGGTACAGGCTTGCAGAGTTGTTAACTGGTGGCTGCTTAAAGGGATGAGGAAACGCTTCTCTTGGAGTAACGTTTACACAGAGCACGGTGCGTGAGTCTCTGAGTTTGCGGCGGCAGACCGACATAACAGTACAGGTTAAAAACAAGTTATTTTCAAAACTTTTATGGGTGCATTACTATGCTGCATCTTTAAGTCTCGGCTTTTCCCGGGATCTGATTCGGAGTTCGGTGCATGCGCAATGGATCTGTAAAATATACCGGCCAAACTTTCGCTATCGCACCCCCATCTCCGGTGTGCAGCGGCTGATGTATCTCCCCTGTCAGCTCTCTGAACGATTCTGATGAACTTCTTGGTGGGAGGCGTAAACTTTTTCAAGGCACTAAAAGTACAGCTCCACCTGGATTAACGCTGCAACAGAATCACGACCGAATTTCTCCCCCATTTTGTTTAGGTGTGAATAAACCAGGAGTTTTCAAATCTTTTGTCATCATGGGGCCTATAGATGTGTATGATGGAGCTCTATGGGCCACATGTGAATTTTGAATGAATATTCCCAATATTTTGCAAATATCTCAAGCTGTTCATACTATTAGGTCTTGGTTTTCCGATTTATGACCTATTCACTGATGAAAGAACAGTTTTGAGGACAGACCATTCCAAAACCCCAGGGCTACAAACTGAAACCAGTGACGGAAGAAGTATAAGTGCAAAAATAAATTGTTACTGGGGCATTTTGTAATGGATACACAAGATTTCCAGATTGTACATGTTCAGCAAGCTGAGATTTGGATACGCCAGGAATAAACATTCCTCGCACCAGCGTGGCTTGGACTCACACCCAGATTCTGGAGATGAAAGGACAACATTTTATACAATGTTCCAAACACCCTCTGCCAATTTTGCAATGTATTGCTTAATTGCTGTTTTAAAGAATGTGAATATATATTTGTTACAAATTGGCTTGCGTTTTATCAGTAGAGATAAAATATGTTGTCGAATATTGTAGGAGAGCCAGCTTGGCTCAATTGGTAGCACGGTTACATCTGAATTGGAAGGTTGAGGGTTCAAACTCCACTGTAGAACATCAGCACTGCAGTGCAGCCCCATTATCTTGTTTAATTAGTTGAGGTGGATTTTAAAAATCCATTGCATCTCTGTTTTGTAAAATTGGAACTTTTTTTCTCTTCTGAAAGTGTTGACGCTTGCTCTATTACGATTCTACAAGTGCTGGCACCCTTGTAGCGCCATACTCATTTTTCATGTGTTATGCAACCATGTGAGGCACCACAGTTAACCTCAATCCCTCAGATAATATCTGTACATGGGTACTCTCCAGCAGGAACTGCTGCATAGCATTCAGGAATGTGAAGCTGGCTGTTCGCCCTCCCCCTGCCCCCGCTCTACTCAGCCCATGGCAGTTGAGGCAAATTGCAGCACCCTAACTGCCCCTGCTGAAATCAGCTAACTGAATGCAGACCAGGAAAGGGACCTTCTGGTCCAGGCCTAGCAGTGCTCTGGGTGATGCTATTGGATACTGGGCCATCGGAGGGCAATGAACACCAGCTTCAATAAAATGGATTCCTTCTAGGTTCAAAAATTCTTTTAAGTACTATTTTTGTATCTCAGCAGGTAAAGATTGATTTATTAACACAATTGAATAGCTTCAATATATCAAATGATAAGTTATTCATAGTCCTGTGAAACAAAATTATGGAGTGGCTGTCTGAAAGCAAATCTTTAGAATTCAGCACCATGTTGCTTTAAACTTGTTTATATGAAATTGCAGAGCTAAGACGGTGCAAATGGAAAAAATTAAAGCTCGGTTGAAGGCAGAATTCGATGCACTGGAGTCTGAAGAAAGGCACCTGAAAGATTATAAGCACGAAATGGATCTTTTGCTCCAAGAGAAGATGGCTCATGTCGAAGAACTACGCCTGATTCATGCTGATATCAATGTGGTATGTCGAAGGCACATCAGCATATCATTGGTTTCTATTTTCTGAAATATACAACAACTAGGTTTTAGCTGGAGCTCTACCGCCTTAAAAAGGGGACAATGACAAACATGAGCATTAAGTGTTAGCATACTATTGACTTCTTTAGTTCTGCTGCATATGAGATTAAAAACCAACAGAACATGTCCTAGTTTAGTTTTGATATAGTTGCAACAGTCATAGCCAGGTGTTCAAGGGGCTGGTTGAACCATTCAGTTTAAACATCTTGTGGGATTTGTTTAAATTTGTGTTTGGCAGCCTATACTTGAATTTAACAGACAATTAATTTGTTTGGCTCTGGTCAATTTCTCCGCCTAATTGATTCAATGCAGCAAGTTTGTACGAAGCCTTCGGAGAGTGAAAATCAGGCCAAATAGCTTCCTGGGCAGTGAGACAAAGGAAAGAATTGCCATGTAAGAATAGCAATCGTGAGTTTATTTTCTAGTTTTTGGAGGAGATGGTTACATCGAGGTAAGTACTGTAAAATTTGTGTTGTATTATTACTAATGTTCAATTACTCCGTTGCTACTTAATTTTGTTTGGTAGTTGAAGCTTAAGTTGCATTCTAGTGTAGTGTTATTCTACTGCCTTCCTAAGCCAAAGAAGATTAATTGAGAGCAGATGATAAAACCAGTAAGCCAAAACAAAATGAAGAAGGTTCTCTGTTTGATCCCTCGATAAACTACAAACATATCTTGCTATAAGATTCTGAGTGGGCTTGACAGGGTAAATGCAGAATGGAGGTTTCCCCTCGTGGGGGAATTTAGAACTAGGGGGCATAGTTTCAGAATAACGGGCTGCCCATTTAAAACGGAAATGAGGAGGAATTTCTTCTCTGAGGGTCGTAAATCTTTGGAATTCTCTATCCCAGAGAGCTGCGGAGGCTGGTCATTGAATATATTTAAGATGGAAATAGACAGATTTTTGAATGATAAAGGAGTCAAGGGTTATGGGGAGCTGGCAGGAAAGTGGAGTTGAGGCCAAGATCAGATCAGCCATGATCTTATTGAATGGCGGAGCAGGCTCGAGGGACCAAATGGTCTACTCCTGCTCCTATTTCTTATGTTCTTATGTTGAGGCAAGTGAAAGCATTCTCTGGGACATAAGTGAAGGTTCATCCTGTGGGAATGGCTGATACTGAAACCAAAGAAAGATTTAGAGTAAAGTAAAATGTAAAACAAAAACCCACAATGTAACTGGGACTATTGCATTTCAAGATTTTTGATTTTTTTCCCACAGAAAGGATTTAGTTATTAGTTAGATTTAAGTGATGTATTTTGAAACAAAGTGAATTTGCACCAGCTTAAAAGGCAACAGGTTGCAGCCACAGAGACAAAGGGGCTTTTGAGGTGTTAATGAGTCAAGTGTTGGAACAGATTTCCACAGCGACTACAACATTAAGCAATTTTTATCTTATCTCAGATGGCCTAACAAACATGCACACCTATTATTGTGGGGTAATTCTGTTCATATGATCCTAGCACGAGATGTCTGCTGAGAATATACTCTTGAGAAAGGGATATACTTAATAGGCTAGATAAAGTAAACATAGAAACATAGAAAATAGGTGCAGGAGTAGGCCATTCGGCCCTTCGAGCCTGCACCACCATTCAATAAGATCATGACTGATCATTCCCTCATTTCCTGCTTTCTCTCCATACCCCTTGATCCCCTTAGCCGTAAGGTCCATATCTAACTCCCTCTTGAACATATCCAATGAACTGGCATCAACAACTCTCTGCGGCAGGGAATTCCACAGGTTAACAACTCTCTGAGTGAAGAAGTTTCTCCTCATCTCAGTCCTAAATGGCCTACCCCTTATCCTAAGACTGTGTCCCCTGGATCTGGACTTCCCCAACATCGGGAACATTCTACCCGCATCTAACCTGTCCAGTCCCGTTAGAATCTTATATGTTTCAATGAGATCCCCTCTCATCCTTCTTAACTCCAGTGTATAAAGGCCCAGTTGATCCAGTCTCTCCTCATATGTCAGTCCAACCATCCCTGGAATCAGTCTGGTGAACCTTCACTGCACTCCCTCAATAGCAAGAATGTCCTTCCTCAGATTGGGAGACCAAAACTGAACACAATATTCCAGGTGAGGCCTCACCAAGGCCCTGTACAACTGCAGTAAGACCTCCCTGCTCCTATACTCAAATCCCCTGGCTATGAAGGCCAACATACCATTTGCCACCTTCACTGCCTGCTGTACCTGCATGCCAACTTTCAATGACTGATGAACCATGACACCCAGGTCTCGTTGCACCTCCCCTTTTCCTAATCTGCCGCCATTCAGATAATATTCTGTCTTCGTGTTTTTGCGCCCAAAGTGGATAACCTCACATTTATCCACATTATAATGCATCTGCCATGCATTTGCCCACTCACCTAACCTGTCCAAGTCACCCTGCGGCCTCCTAGCGTCCCCCTCACAGCTCATACCGCCACCCAGTTTAGTGTCATCTGCAAACTTGGAGATATTACACTCAATTCCTTCATCCAAATCATTGATGTATATTGTAAAGAGCTGGGGTCCCAGCACTGAATAATGCTTATAAATATCTCGGGCAGCAGAATAAGAGGGCACAAATTTAGGATGCGAAAGGCAATGTATAACATAGCAATGTAGCAGTGGCCAAGATTATTATATAATTTGTGGTAAGCACAATGTTTAGTGCATCTATACAAAGTCTTGTACAAGACTCAACACTAGTTACCCTTCTGGCTGCTGTGTTGGAACAGTGTTGTGCTGTACAAGTGTTATGCCATATGAAAAGGCACTGAGCAGTGGTAGGCATTCCTTGTATGGAGGGAAGGAAATTTGTTGGCATATCCTTGAATGGGGAAGGAATCGGTGGCACTGCCCATCCACTTTCAGAGAAAAGATTTGTTGGCAGCCAGCCAGTTAGGTGTGGGAAGGGTGCCTGCCCTAGTGAGAGAAACCCACTCTTCCCATGCCTAGTGGTGTCCAGAATCATAGAATCATAGAATCATAGAAATTTACAGCTCGGAAGGAGGCCATTTTGGCCCATCGTGTCCGCACTGGCCGACCAAGAGCTATCCAGCCTAATCCCACTTTCCAGATCTTGGTCCATAGCCCTGTAGGTTACGGAACTTTAAGTGCACATAGAAGTATTTTTTAAATGTGGTGAGGGTTTCTGCCTCTACCACTCTTTCAGGCAGTTGAGTTCTGGACCCCCACCACCCTCTGGGTGAAGAAATATCCCCTCAAATCCCCTTTGAACCTCCCCCCCTTAACTTTAAATCTATATCCCTTGGTTGTTGACCCCCCTCTGCCAAGGGAAACAGGTCCTTCCTATCCATTCTATTCAGGCCCCTCATAATTTTATATACCTCAATCAGGTCTCCCCTCAGCCTCCTCTATTCCAAAGAAAACAGACCCAGCATCTCCAACCTTTTCTCATAGCCACATTGTTCCAGCACAGGTAACATTCTTGTAAATCTCCTCTGCACCCTTTCCAGTGCAATCACATCCTTCCTGTAATGTGGTGACCAGAACTGCATGCAGTACTCCAGCTGCGGCCTAACCAGTATTCTATACAGTTCAAGCATAACCTCCTTGCTCTTGTATTTTATGCCATTCAAGGCAAGTATTCCATATGCCTTCTTAACCACCTTATCACCTGGCCTGCCACCTTCAAGGATCTATGGACATGCACTCCAAGGTCCCATTGTTCCTGTACTATTTTCAGTGTCGTACCATTTAATGTGTATTCCCTTGCCTTGTTAGACCTCCCCAAATGCATTACCTCACACTTACCTGGATTGAATTCCATTTGCCACTGTTCTGCCCACCTGACCAGTTCATTGATACCTTCCTGCAGTCTGCAGCTTTCTTCATTATCAACCACACAGCCTGTTTTAGTGTCATCGGCAAACTTCTTAATCGTACCCGCAACATTCAAGTCCAGGTCATTGATATATACCACAAAAAGCAAGGGACCTAGCGCTGAGCCCTGCGGAACCCCGCTGAATACAGCCTTCCAGTCACAGAAACACAAATCAAACATTACTCTCTGTTTCCTGCCTCTGAGCCAATTTTGGATCCAACTTGCCACTTTGCCCTGGATCCCATGGGCTTTTACTTTCGTGACCACAAGATTGATCATGAAAAGTTAAATGAGCCCACTAATGGGAATAGTGTGGCAATTTTTATTATTTTTTTCCTTGTATATGAGGAGGGATCTGAAGTTAGGTAAGGTGAGATTTGATTATAGCTGTTACTCTGTACATTCATGTGTTATCTGTAAAATGAAGCAGCTTAATAATTTGCCTCATCTCACTTAACTGTTTTCAATCCACCTGTTGAAAGATTGGAGAAGTGCAAGTGCAAAAGACACGGTATCCAGTTCATATTACAAGGGGATTTTATTGTTGCATCCTGGGTTATGCTATCATATAACTTGATATTAGCCAGTATGCTCATACTTCCAAATGTAAGATGGTTAGAGTGCTCATATGATGTTCAGTGCACCAATACAAGGTCTTGCATCCGACTATCAAAAATAAGTATGCTTCTGGCTGCTGTGTTGTAGCAACATGGTGCTGTGTGAGTGTCATGCCAAATGAGAAGGCACTGAGCAGGTTTAGGCATTACTTATATGGAGGGAAGGTAAGTTTGAGGGTAAGTCATCTTGGGCCAATTCCCATGGCAGGCGGTTGGTCAAGTCAAAACATCAATAGGCAGTGAGCAACTTGATAGCTTCTCAGTGGCTCATTGAGCTAAGGAGGTAAGTAGCTGAGTCATACCATGAAACTCTTTTTGGAGTTCACCTGCAAAAACATAAAACATTAAACCGTGCCACCCGACCTGGGTGACACACCAGACATTTACAAGGCCCTTTTTTCCTTTTTTTGTTTTTTTTTTGAGTTTTTCATTTTTTTTTTGGTTTTTTTTTTTGGGCGCTAAAATCACATTTTTCCAGTGCCCCCTATAAAAGGGAAGGGGACACTAAAAGCACCGGCAATTAAAACAAATTAAACTTTAAAACGTAAAATCAAATTAAAATTTGGTTGCCGGGCGTGATGATGCACTCCAGTCCCTCCGGTGCCCACCTCTCGAGTCATACCATGAAGGTCTAAAGTTCACTCCTCACCTGTGCTGAATTAGCTGATGTCATCTCAGGCTGTGGTCAGGGTATTAAGATTTGGTCTTGGAGGCCTTGGATTAGTAAGGCAACAAATCAGCATGGATTCCCATTCCTGATGGCTATCTAATGACCCTGCTGGAAAATGTGCGTGTGGACCTCGGGAGGGCTGGATCAGGCTCAGCTATGGCACCTTGTGCAGATGAATATCCCACCAACATTCATTAAGTTCACACATGAAAAATAGCTACCTAGGTAAGATTTTAAACAGCTGCCAATGCACGTGGAACAATATCCCAATACCCATTAGGAGACGACTCCGAGAGAGAGAGATGGGTGTGGAGGGAAAGAAGTTGATTAGTTTGTTTCAGTTAATAGATTTTGTTCCCCTTTTGTAGATGGAAAACACAATAAAACAATCTGAAAATGACTTAAATAAACTGCTTGAATCTACAAGGCGCCTGCATGATGAATACAAGCCTCTGAAAGAACATGTGGATGCTTTGAGAATGACTCTGGGTTTGCAAAGGTTACCAGACTTGTGCGAGGAAGAAGAAAAGCTTTCCCTTGAGTAAGTATCTTTGATTTGATGGAATATAGTTTTTAGATATTTACTGTTTCATCCATTTGTTGAAGGTTAAAAGCACAATTCTAATGTGCTTTGGGGTAGGGCAGTCTGATCCGAGTCACATTGGGCATGGGCCCACAGCAAAAATAAAATTCTCTTAAGTTGGCGGCCTCACTTTCCAGACCTAATATGGCTGGTGTTAGCGGATTTCCTCGTGGTTACCGTCACAACAAAGGGTTGTTAGTCCGGCGACAACTCAGCTTAAGATTCACGCACGAGTGTTGTTTATAATAACAAGCTTTATTGCAGTGAGTGGTTTGGCCTTCCATTTATATTAAATGATATGCAAACAATGCAACTTGGTTCCCAGGCTCCCACTATCTCCGAGAACGCCTTCAAGGACCTCCACGTGGCTGCATGCTCCAGATCTCGAGAACACTCTATCTTAAAAGGGACCTGGTCCTATATATTTATACTATAATACAACCATGGCCTGTGCTTACGTAATACACAGGCAGATTGCTTGTTTAGCTGAGGCTGCAATTTTAGGTGTTTACCCAGCTTATATCTTTCAGCCTTTGCCTCTGCCGCAAGCTTTGTTTAAGGTACAGTAAGAGAGCGAAGATTAAGATTTCCCTTTCTCCCATATTGCTATAATAATACAGGTACAACGTCCGGAATTCTCGGGACCGAGTTCGTGCCGTTTTTTGGTTTTTTTCTGGATTTCAGACAAGAAAATCAATAGTCTGAAGTCCAGAATCGTCGGGACCGAATTCTTGCCGCATTTTGGGTTTTGCCGGATTTCGGGTTTTGCCGGATTTCGGACCTCACCGCCCGCCGATCCTCCGCTCCTCGCCGCAATGTCCGGTTTTCGGACAATTACGGTTTTCGGAGTTCCGGATTCGGGACGTTGCATCTGTACAAACCTAAGCGAAAGGATGCTGGGATAGCTTGACTAACGAAATGAACATAAAGCTGTCTACCAGCTGGGTGTGAAAATTGGGAAATGTGACCCTGCTGCAGTCGGGTGGGCTGGTTTTCTGACGTTAGGATGGAGACCTGTTGTTGTGGTGGATCTTTCTACTGCCTCTGTGTTGTCAGACTACTTGTCCAACATCCAATCTTTGAGCCACAATTTCCTCCAGTTAAACACCAGGAAGACCGAAGACATTGGCCCCAAAGTTCACGGTCCCGGGAAAACCGCTAGTGCCCGTTTGCGGCGGTCATTCGTCAAAGACTGACTTGGCTCGGGCAAGGCCATGCGTGGAGGCACTGACGGAGTGACAGGTCTGGGGCCAGGAATGCTGCGAGCCGGAGGGAGCGCCCCATCTGTGTCCTGGCCCGAGGAGCGTGAGTAACTCACCGGGGGCGACACAATACCACCACCACCACCACCAATCTGAGGGAGCTCCGATCGGTGCAGTGGCGCCACACCGGAAGGTCTCCCGTGGCCCGTGGTGGAGCCAACAGCAAAAGCAACACTGAGGTCTTGGGGGGGCATCCAGCTGAGACTGCCACAGTCTGAAAGCCACCAGATATGACCGCACTTAGACGCTCCTTCAACTCTTGCAGAGCCACGGCCATCCTCTCCAAAGCAGCACCGATACGCTCATTCCCTCGCGCCTGTGCTGTAATGCCAGCGGCCACGTCACCCTAAGGGTGAATTTCCCGTGGGAATAACGTCCCAATTAAGACTGCAAACTTTCAGGTTGGAAGGGGCAATAAGACTGGAACATTGTTTTGTGGTCAAAAAGTAGAAGTTGGATCCATTGGCTGCCAACTGGGGAAATAAGGCCTTAACACCACCAGCTTTCTGGTGGCACTGAATTTCAGCCACATCGTTTCCGGACTCCATCACAAATTCCATACCTTTCCACAGGTTTCATCCCATCCTAGCCACTGTCTCAGTTAGAACCAGGCTGTTTGTAACCTTTGTGTCCTAATTGACTCCAAGCTGAGCTTCTGCGCTTATATGCTCTCCATGAAAAAGATCGCCCACTTTCACCTCTGTAACGTTGCCCACTTACGCTCTGACCTCAGCCCATTTTCTGATGAAATCCACATTCATGCCTTTGTCATCGTGCCTCGAGTAGTATAATGTACTCCTGGCCAGCCTCTCACCCTCCATAAACTTCAGCTCATCTAAAACTCTGTTGCCTGTGTCCTATCCCACACCAAGTCTTGCTCACTCATCGCCTCTGTGTTATATTGGATCCCGGTCCCTCAGTGCCTCAAATTTCTCCATGGCCTTGCCTCTCCCTATCTCTCCAACCACTCCAGCCCTGAACGTTGCCCCCCTCCCCTCCCCCCACCCCGCCCTTCAAACTCTTCGATCCTCTGAGTCTGGCCTCTTATGTCGACCACCCCTCCCTCTCCCCGACCCAAACCCACCACTCCCCCTCAGTCATCCCACCATCGGTAGCCATGTCTTCAATTACCTAGGCCTTAAGCTCTGGAATTCCCTTCTGAAATCTTTCCACTTCGCCTCTCATTTTAAGACACTCCCTAAAACCCACTTTGACCAGATTTTGGTCACCCCTCCTAATATCTTTCTTTGGCTCAGTGTCCACTCTTTTAATTACGCCTCGATGAAGCATCTTAAGATATTTTCTATGTTTAAGGCATTATATGCAAGTTCTTTTCACTGTAGTGTATTGTCAATGAACAGACTAAATGTAGAAAGCTTTGTAAGCTAGTTTTATTGTAGTACTGTGCCATAAAGCATTTGGCCTATGCTCACAATCCTCTCAAATGCTCCTTAACGGCTGAGTATGTAGAGGCATTGCCCAGTATGAATATTAAGCTTTACAGATGAGAAACTCCCAGGTCCAATTCCAATTCTATGCTGAGTTAGCTGATCTCAGCCAGGACAGCAGTTGGAACATTATAATTGGCCTCAATGCCCTTGAAATAAGGAAGGGGATAATCAGGGTTCCTGCTTCTGATTGCTAGCCATGCTGGTAAGTATACTTGTGGATTTTGGGCAGGGACAGAATCAGGCCCAGCTGTGATGTCCTCTGAATAGGTTGTCAACTTACACTGTCTGGGCTCTCAGATGAAGAATGGTCTCTTGGGTATGGAAACGTATCCCAGCAAGAATCGGTGTCTTTAGGAGAAAGTGTGTGAATTTGGCTTTAGAAAGTTATCTGCCCAGTGCTTTTGGATTTCATAAGAACATAAGAACATAAGAAATAGGAGCAGGAGTAGGCCATTCGGCCCCTCGAGCCTGCTCTGCCATTTAATAAGATCATGGCTGATCTGATCATGGACTCAGCTCCACTTCCCTGCCCGTTCCCCATAACCTCTTAATCCCTTATCGTTTAAGAAACTGTATATTTCTGGCTTAAATTTATTCAATGTCCCAGCTTCCACAGCTCTCTGAGGCAGCGAATTCCACAGATTAACAGCCCTCTGAGAGAAGAAATTTCTCCTCACCTCTGTTTTAAATGGGCGGCCCCTTATTCTAAGATCATGCCCTCTAGTTCTACTCTTCCCCCATCAGTGGAAACATCCTCTCTGCATCCACCTTGTCAAGCCCCCTCATAATCTTTTATGTTTTGATAACATCACCTCTCATTCTTCTGAATTCCAATGAGTAGAGGCTCAACCTACTCAACCTTTCCTCATAAGTCAACCCCCTCATCCCCAGAATCAACCTAGTGAACCTTCTCAGAACTGCCTCCAAAGCAAGTATAGAAACATAGAAACATAGAAAATAGGTGCAGGAGTAGGCCATTCGGCCCTTCTAGCCTGCACCGCCATTCAATGAGTTCATGGCTGAACATTCAACTTCAGTACCCCATTCCTGCTTTCTCGCCATACCCCTTGATCCCCCTAGTAGTAAGGACCTCATCTAACTCCTTTTTGAATATATTTAGTGAATTGGCCTCAACAACTTTCTGTGGTAGAGAATTCCACAGGTTCACCACTCTCTGGGTGAAGAAGTTCCTCCGCATCTCGGTCCTAAATGGCTTACCCCTTATCCTTAGACTGTGACCTCTGGTTCTAGACTTCCCCAACATTGGGAACATTCTTCCTGCATCTAACCTGTCTAACCCCGTCAGAATTTTAAATGTTTCTATGAGGTCCCCTCTCATTCTTCTGAACTCCAGTGAATACAAGCCCAGTTGATCCAGTCTTTCTTGATAGGTCAGTCCCGCCATCCCGGGAATCAGTCTGGTGAACCTTCGCTGCACTCCCTCAATAGCAAGAATGTCCTTCCTCAGGTTAGGAGACCAAAACTGTACACAATACTCCAGGTGTGGCCTCACCAATGCCCTGTACAACTGTAGCAACACCTCCCTGCCCCTGTACTCAAATCCCCTTGCTATGAAGGCCAACTTGCCATTTGCTTTCTTAACCGCCTGCTGCACCTGCATGCCAACCTTCAATGACTGATGTACCATGACACCCAGGTCTCTTTGCACCTCCCCTTTTCCTAATCTGTCACCATTCAGATAATAGTCTGTCTCTCTGTTTTTACCACCAAAGTGGATAACCTCACATTTATCCACATTATACTTCATCTGCCATGCATTTGCCCACTCACCTAACCTACCCAAGTCGCTCTGCAGCCTCACAGCATCCTCCTCGCAGCTCACACTGCCACCCAACTTAGTGTCATCCGCAAATTTGGAGATACTACATTTAATCCCCTTTATCCTTTCGTAAATATAGAAACCAAAACTGCACGCTGTATTCCAGGTGTGGCCTCACCAATACCTTGTATAGCTGTAGTAAGACTTCCCTGCTTTTATACTCCATCTCCTTTGCAATAAAGGCCAAGATACTATTGACCTTCCTGATCACTTGCTGTACCTGCTACTATCCTTTTGTGTTTCATGCACAAGTACCCCCAGGTCCCGCTGTACTGCGGCACTTTGCAATCTTTGTCCATTTAAATAATAACTTGCTCTTTGATTTTTTTCTGCCAAAGTGCATGACCTCACACTTTCCAACATTATACTCCATCTCCCAAATTTTTGCCCACTCACTTAGCCTGTCTATGTCCTTTTGCAGATTTTTTGTGTCCTCCTCACACATTGCTTTTCCCCCCATCTTTGTATCATCAGCAAACTTGGCTACGTTACACTCAGTCCCTTCCAAGTCGTTTATATAGATTGTAAATAGTTGGGGTCCCACCACTAGTTACTGGTTGTCAACCAGAGAATGAACCATTTATCCCGATTCTCTGTTTTCTGTTAGTTAGCCAATCCTCTATCCATGCTAATATATTACCCCCAACCCCGTGAACTTTTATCTTGTGCAGTAACCTTTTATGTAGCACCTTGTCAAATGCCTTCTGGAAGTCCAAATACACCACATCCACTGGTTTCTCCTTTATCCACTCTGTTCGTTACATCCTCAAAGAACTCCAGTAAATTTGTCAAACATGACTTCCCCTTCATAATTCCACGCTGACTCTGCCTGACCGAATTTTGCTTTTCCAAATGTCCTGCTACTGCTTCTTTAATAATGGACTGCAACATTTTCCCAACCACAGATGTTAGGCTAACTGGTCTGTAGATTCCTGCTTTTTGTCTGCCTCCTTTTTTAAATAGAAGCGTTACATTTGCAGTTTTCCAATCTGCTGGGACCTCCCCAGAATCCAGGGAATTTTGGTAAATTACAACCAATGCATCCACAATCCCTGTCGCTACTTCTCTTAAGACTCTAGGATGCAAGCCATCAGGTCCAGGGGATTTTGGAGTGTGGAAGATGAATGCAGGATAGCCACACTAGAATTGTTGTTGTTAATAATTTTCTGACTGTTTAGGTGACTTTTTAATCTTGTACTAATCTCTGATATTACCTGAGGGCCATTTAAACTTACGGCACAGAAAGAGGCCATTTGTCCCATCATGTCTGTGCTTGTTTGGCAATACCAGTCAGTAAGATTTTCAATATGTTTGCTTTTAGTTACTTTGAGAAGCAAAAAGCAGAATGGCAGACAGAGCCTCAGGAACCACCTATCCCAGAGTCACTTGCAGCTGCTGCTGCTGCTGCCCAGCAACTCCAGGTGGCCAGGAAACAGGATGCTCGACAAACAGCCACATTCCGGCAGCAACCACCTCCTATGAAGGTAAAGTTGCTAAAAGTTTTCAGGACCGTTTAATAATTTTCTAAAACCATTGCTCGCATTCTGTCTCACAGTGCAGCTATTCTGTCACTTTGTTTATGTTGTGAAAAGCAGGGTTATACCTCTGGTTTCAGGTCCGAACTGGACACCAAAGGTAATCGATGTGTGACCCCTCGCCCACCAGCTCCAGAAGGCCATCTCATTTTGGGCTTATGTTGACTACAGTAAAATTCCTGTCTCTTGCAATGCCACATTTTATAATTTGCCAAGGCTGTACATTGAATTGCCTGGAACTGTGTTTGTTAGGGCAAAGCAAACACTTCCACTGCTCTCTCCTAATGTAAAAATATTAGCCGCTGGTAGTAATATTAGTCTATTATTTATTTATTTGTTCTTATTCCTGGGATGTGGGCGTTGCTGGCAAGGCCAGCATTTATTGCCCATCCCTAATTGCCCTTGACGGGTTTAGACAGGTTAGATGCAGGAAGAATGTTCCCAATGTTGGGGAAGTCCAGAACCAGGGGTCACAGTCTAAGGATAAGGGGTAAGCCATTTAGGACCGAGATGAGGAGAAACTTCTTCACCCAGAGAGTGGTGAACCTGTGGAATTCTCTACCACAGAAAGTTGTTGAGGCCAATTCACTAAATATATTCAAAAAGGAGTTCGATGAAGTCCTTACTACTCGGGGGATCAAGGGGTATGGCGAGAAAGCAGGAAGGGGGTACTGAAGTTGCATGTTCAGCCATGAACTCATTGAATGGCGGTGCAGGCTAGAAGGGCTGAATGGCCTACTCCTGCACCTATTTTCTATGTTTCTATGTTTCTAAGGTGGTGGTGAGCCGCATTCTTGAACCGCTGCAGTCCCTGTGGTGAAGGTAACCCCACAGTGCCGTCAGAGGGGTTTCCAGGATTTTGACCCAGCAACGATGAAGAATGGCAAAATTCTTCCAAGACAGGATGGTGTGTGACTTGGAGGGGAACTTGGAGGTGATGGTGTTTCCATGCGCCTGCTGCCCTTATCCTTCTGGGTGATAGAGGTCGCGGATTTGGGAGGTGCTGCCAAAGAAGCTTTGGCAAATTGCTGCAGTGCATCTTGAAGATGGAACACACTGCAACCACGGTGGAGTGAGAGAATGTTGAAGATAGTGGCAAGCGGGCTGCTTTGTCCTGGATGGTGTCGAGCTTCTTGATTGTTGATGGAGCTGCACTCATCCAGGCAAGTAGAAAGTATTCTGTCACACTGGCTTGTGCCTTGTAGATGGTGGAAAGGCTTTGGGGAGTCAGGCCGTGCGTCACTTGCCGCAGAATACCCAGCCTCTGATGTGCTCTTGTACCCACAGTATTTATCGTACTTGTCCAGTTAAGTTTCTGGTCAATGGTGACCCCCAGCATGTTGATGGTGGGGGATTCAGTGATGGTAATGTCGTGGAATGTCAAGGGGAGGTGGTTAGACTCTCTCTTGTTGGAGATAGTAATTGCCTGGTACTTGTGTGGTGCGAATGTTACTTGCCGCTTATCAGCCCAAGCCTGAATATCTTCCAGGTCTTGCTGTATGCGGGCATGGACTGCTCATTATCTGAGGAGCTGTGCATGGCACTGAACACTGTGCAGTCATCTGTGAACATCCCCACTTCTGACCTTATGATAGAGGGAAGGTTATTTATGAAGCAGCTGAAGACGGTTAGGCCTAGGACACTGCCCTGAGGAACTCCTGCAGCGATGTCCTGGGGCTGTAATTATTGACCTCCAACCATCACAACATCTTCCTTTGTGCTATTTATGACTCCAGCCAGCGAAGAGTTTCCCCCCTGATTCCCATTGACTTCAGTTTTACTAGGGCTCCTTGATGCCACACTCGGTCAAATGCTGCCTTGATGTCAAGGGCAGTCACTCTCACCTCACCTCTGGAATTCAGCTCTTTTGTCCCTGTTTGGACCAAGGCTGTAATGAGGTCTGAAACCGAGTGGTCCTGGCAGAACCCAAACTGGGCATCTGTGAGCAGGATATTGGTGAGTAAATGCCGCTTGATAGCACTGTTGACGACACCTTCCATCACTTTGCTGATGATTGAAAGTAGACTGATGGGGTGGTAATTGGCTGGATTGGACTTGTCCTGCTTTTTGTGGACAGGACATACCTGGGCAATTTTCCATATTGTCGGGTAGATGCCAGTGTTGTAGCTGTACTGGAACACTTGGCTAAAGCTGCGATTAGTTCTGGAGCACAAGCCTTCAGCATGACAGCCGGGATATTGCCTGGGCCGATAGCTTTTGCTGTATCCAATGCGCTCAGCCATTTCTTGCTATCACGTGGAGATAATCGAATTAGTTAAGACTGGTGCGAACCTCAGGAGGAGGGTGAGATGGATCATCCACTCGGCAAGATGGTTGCAAACGCTTCAGCCTTATCTTTTGCTCTTGCCTGCTGGGCTTTGCCATCATTGAGAATGGGGATGTCCATGGAGCCTCCTCCTCCCGTTAGTTGTTTAATTGTCTACCACCATTCACCATTGGACGTGGCAGGACTGCAGAGTTTTGATCTGATCCGTTGGTTGTGTAATTGCTTAGCTGTGTCTATAGCATGCTGCTTCTGCTGTTTAGCATGCATGAAGTCCTGCGTTGCAGCTTCCCCAGGTTGGCACCTCATTTTTAGGTATACGTGGTGTTGCTCCGAGAATGCCCTTCTGCACTCCACATTGAACCAGGATTGGTCCCCTGGTTTGATGGTAATGGTGGAGTGAAGAATATGCCAGGCCGTGAGGTTACAGATTGTGGTGGAATACAATTCTGCTGCTGATGGCCCACAGCTACTCATGGATGCTCAGTTTTGAACTGCTAGATCTGTTCTGCATCTATCCTATTTAGCACAGTGGTAGTGCCACATAACACGGTGGAGGTTGTCCTCAGTGTAAAGACAGGACTTCATCTCTACAGGGACTGTGTGGTGGTCACTGCTACCAATGCTGTCATGGACAGATGCATCTGCAGCAGGTAGATTGGTGAGCACTAGGTCTAGGAGGTTTTTCCCCTTGTGTTGGTTCCCTTACCACCTGCTGCAGGCACAGTCTGCCAGCTATGTCCTTCAGGAGTCGGCCAGCTCGGTCAGTAGTGGTGCTACTTGGCGATGGACATTCAGGTTCCCCACCCAGAGTACATTCTGTTCCCTTGCTACCCTCAGTGCGTCTTCCAAGTGGTGTTCAACATGGAGAAGTACTGATTCCTCAGCTGAGGGAGGGCGGTAGGTGGTAATCAGCAGGAGGTTTCCTTGCCCATGCTTGACCTGAAGCCATGAGACTTCATGGTGTCCGTAGTGAATGTTGAGGACTCCCCAGGGCCACTCCCTCCCAACTGTATACCACTGAGCTGCCACCTCTGGTGGATCTGTCCTGCCGGTGAGACAGGACACTCGCAGGGATGGTGATGGAGGAGTCTGGGACGTTGGCTGAAAGGTATGATTCTGTGAGTATGACTATATCAGGTTGCTGCTTGACTCGTCTGTGGGACAGCTCTCCCAATTTTGACACGTCTCCAGATGTTAGTGAGTAGGACTTTGCAGGGTTGACTGGGATGGGTGTGCCTTTTTCGTGTCCGAAATTGGTGCCGAAATCGATGTTGGATGGTCTGTCCGGTTTTATTCTTATTATTGTTTTCTGTCGCGGGTTGGTACAACTGAGTGCCTTGGTAAATCATTTCCGAGGGCAGTTAAGAATCAACCACATTTCTGTGGACCTGGAGTCACCTGTAGGCCAGACCAGGTAAGGAAGACAGATTTCCTTCCCTAAAGGGCATTAGTGAATCAGATGGGATTTTCATGTATTTTTTATTTTATTAACTGAATTTAAATTCCCCAGCTGCTGTGGTGGCATTTGAACTCACATCTCTGGATCATCAGTCCAGGCTTCTGGATTACTAATCTAGTAACATAACCACTATGCTATCGTTCCCTGTATTAGTGAACAATGGAGCACTTGCTCTCTTTATGATGTGGAATGTGAATTCATTGTGTGGTTGATTGTTGGCAGTGAATCTGCATCTTACTCCATGTCTTGGTGTGCACTGCTTCATTATCCACGGAATGGACTCTGTGCGAACAGTCCAACAAATGATGACAAGTTAAAATATTAATTTTTCTCCCCTTCTCCCTCCTCTCTTGAAAGTGCTAACTCATGCTGGAGTATGTTTCCATAGCCATGGAGTCTAGCTCAAAGGACCATTCTTCAATTGTGAGTCGAAACAGTGGCAGGCTACTTGAACCTGGAGAGCATCATTTACCAATTTTATGCTCAGCTAATTTCCACACACTTGCACTTTCCAGCAGGAGTTGTTGGATATTAATCACGAGTGGGAGCCCTGGGCGATATTCCTCCTCTATAGTCTGGGTTGCTGAGGCCAGTTGTCACATCCCAAGAGCCCTCTGGTTCAGCACAGCACAGTCCAGGAATGAAATCTGAGACCTTCTGGTTTGCATGGCTTAATGCTACAGTGTGCTTAATTTTTTTTTTTAAATTCGTAGCCAATCGTTCCAATTCTTTGTCAAATCATAAACGCCAGAGGTCACCTTGCACATGCCAAGGATCACTCTGCGCCAATGCTCTTAGCCAAAAGGCCTAGAGCCACTGCACCGTTCCTGGAAGTACTGCAATACCAGGTTCGTGCCATGGAGGTGGATGGGTCAAACCTCCCCACCCACCTCCTGTTTCCAAAAATGCAAGCATATACCTTCCTGACCAGGGAGAAACCACCCGGAGGTCATGGTGGCTGGTCAGAAACGGTACTACACTTGATCTTAGCCAAAAGGATCGAGTACAGTGTGCTTAATTTTTTTTTTTTTTTTTTTTTTTTAAAATTCATGTCCAATCGTTATCCAATCGTTACAATTCTTTGTCAAACGCCAGAGGTCACCCTGCACCAGTCAAGGATCACTCTGCGCCAATGCTCTTAGCCAAAAGGCCTAGAGCCACTGCACCGTTCCTGGAAGTACTGCAATACCAGGTTCGTGCCATGGAGGTGGATGGGTCAGGTCCCTGCTCCTACTGACGACACCATCAAGACAGCTCTAAAATAAAACTTGCAACTTAAAAGGATCTACATATGGGAACATTACTCTATTATGGTTATAATGGTTACTAAGATTTGACAATGAATACTTGCAATCACATGCTCGATCAGTGTGATGAAGGCCAGTTATCACATCCTATCTCATCTATCTAAAAATGACCCACTTTCCCCCATCACAGTACGCAAGTGTTTATTTAATGATTGCAGGGTTTTGTTTCCACTGCCTTCCAGAGAAGTCCATTTTGAGTGTTGGATACTCTGGTCGTGATGTCACTAACGGATGCGAGTTGGGTGCAGTCAGTATCGGCGGTGTGCGGAATGCGCTCCCGGCTCTAGCCCGTCCTCTGACAGCAATCTTCCGATGATGGGGCTTGTTAAGCCCGCCCTGCGGGGCTCCCGGCCAAATAGCAGGAAACCAGCTCGTCATCAGTGAGAATAGTAAAAGTGGAGGGCAGAGAAACCCAAGGCAAAAATCAAAAAGAGCCACATTACAGCAAAATTCTAAAGGGACAAAGAGTGTTAAAAAGACAAGCCTGAAGATTCTGTGCCTCAATGCGAGGAGTATTCGTAATAAGGTGGATGAATTAACTGCGTAGGCAGCTATTTACGATTATGATATAATTGGGATTACGGAGACATGGCTCCAGGGTGACCAAGGCTGGGAACTCAACATCCAGGGGTATTCAACATTCAGGAAGGATAGGCAGAAAGGAAAAGGAGGTGGGGTAGCGTTGCTGGTTAAAGAGGAAATTAACGCAATAGTAAGAAAGGACATTAGCTTGGATGATGTGGAATCTGTATGGGTAGAGCTGCAGAATACCAAAGGGCAGAAAACGCTAGTGGGAGTTGTGTACAGACCACCAAACAGTAGTAGTGAGGTTGGGGACAGCATCAAACAAGAAATTAGGGATGCGTGCAATAAAGGTACAGCAGTTATCATGGGTGACTTTAATCTACATATAGATTGGGTGAACCAAGTTGGTAGCAATGCGGTGGAGGAGGATTTCCTGGAGTGTATTAGGGATGGCTTTCTAGACCAATATGTCGAGGAACCAACTGGAGAGCTGGCCATCCTAGACTGGGTGTTGTGTAATGAGAGAGGAGTAATTAGCAGTCTTGTTGTACGAGGCCCCCTGGGGAAGAGTGACCATAATATGATAGAATTCTTTATTAAGATGGAGAGTGACAGTGTTAATTCAGAGACTAGGGTCCTGAACTTAAGGAAAGGTAATTTCGATGGTATGAGACGTGAATTGGCTAGGATAGACTGGCAAATTATACTTAAAGGGTTGACAGTGGATAGGCAATGGCAGACATTTATAGATTACGTGGATGAACTTCAACAATTGTACATCCCTGTCTAGAGTAAAAATAAAAAGGGGAAGGTGGCTTAACCGTGGCTAACAAGGGAAATTAGGGATAGTGTTAAATCCAAGGAAGAGGCATATAAATTGGCGAGAAAAAGCAGCAAACCTGAGGGAGAAATTTAGAATTCAGCAGAGGAGGACAAAGGGTCTAATTAGGAGGGGGAAAATAAAGTATGAGAGTAAGCTTGCAGGGAACATAAAAACTGACTGCAAAAGCTTCTATAGATATGTGAAGAGAAAAAGATTAGTGAAGACCAACGTAGGTGCTTTGCAGACAGAATCAGATGAATTTATAATGGGGAACAAAGAAATGGCAGACCAATTGAACAAATACTTTGGATCTGTCTTCACTAAGGAAGACACAAATAACCTTCCAGAAATACTAGGGGTTCAAGGGTCTAGCGAAAAGGAGGAACTGAAGGAAATCCTTATTAGTCAGGAAATTGTGTTTGGGAAATTGATGGGATTGAAGGCTGATAAATCCTCAGGGCCTGATAGGCTGCATCCCAGAGTACTTAAGGAAGTGGCCCTAGAAATAGTGGATGCATTGGTGATCATTTTCCAACATTCTATTGACTCTGGATCAGTTCCTATGGATTGGAGGGTAGCTAATGTAACACCACTTTTTAAAAATGGAGGGAGAGTGAAAATGGGGAATTATAGACCGGTTAACCTGACATCGGTGGTGGGGAAAATGTTGGAATCAATTATTAAGGATGAAATAGCAGCACATTTGGAAAGCGGTGACAGGATCGGTCCAAGTCAGCATGGATTTATGAAAGGGAAATCATGCTTGACAAATCTTCTGGAATTTTTTGAGGATGTAACTAGTAGAGTGGACAAGGGAGAACCAGTATTTGGACTTTCAAAAGGCTTTTGACAAGGTCCCGCACAAGAGATTAAGCGTGCAAAATTAAAGCACATGGTATTGGGGATAATGTATTGATGTGGTTAGAGAACTGGTTGGCAGACAGGAAGTAGAGAGTCGAAATAAACGGGTCTTTTTCAGAATGGCAGGCAGTGACCAGTGGGGTGCCGCAGGGTTCAGTGCTGGGAACCCAGCTATTTACAATATACATCAATGATTTAGATGAAGGAATTGAATGTAATATCTCCAAGTTTGCAGATGACTTTAAGCTGGGTGGCAGTGTGAGCTGGGAGGAGGATGCTAAGAGGCTGCAGGTTTGCATGGCAGATGAAGTATAATATGGATAAATGTGAGGTTATCCACTTTGGTGGCAAAAACAGGAAGACAGAATATTAGCTGAATGGTGGTAGATTAGGAAAAGGGAAGGTGCAACGAGACCTGGGTGTCATGGTACATCAGTCATTGAAGTTTAGCATGCAGGTACAGCAGGCGGTGAAGAAGACAAATGGCATGTTGGCCTTCATAGCTCGAGGATTTGAGTGTAGGAGCAGAGAGGTCTTACTGCAGTTGTACAGAGCCTTGGTGAGGCCACACCTGGAATATTGTGTTCAGTTTTGGTCCCCTAATCTGAGGAAGGACGTTCTTGATATTGAGGGAGTACAGCGAAGGTTCACCAGATTGATTCCTGGGATGGCAGGACTGACATATGAGGAGAGACTGGATCAACTGGGCTTGCATCCACTGGAGTTTAGAAGAATGAGAGGGGATCTCATAGAAGCATAGAAAATTCTGACGGGATTGGACAGGTTAGAGGCAGGAAGAATGTTCCCGTTGCTGAGGAGTTCCAGAACCAGGGGTCACAGTCTAAGAATAAGGGGTAAGCCATTTAGGACCGAGGGAGTTAGATATAACCCTTACATAGAAACATAGAAAATAGGTGCAGGAGTAGGCCATTCGGCCCTTCGAGCCTGCACCACCATTCAATAAGATCATGGCTGATCATTCCTTCAGTACCCCTTTCCTGCTTTCTCGCCATACCCCTTGATCCCTTTAGCCGTAAGGGCCATATCTAACTCCCTCTTGAATATATCCAATGAACTGGCTTCAACAACTCTCTGCGGCAGGGAATTCCACAGGTTAACAACTCTCTCAGTGAAGAAGTTTCTCCTCATCTCAGTCCTAAACGGCCTGCCCCTTATCCTAAGACTGTGTCCCCTGGTTCTGGACTTCCCCAACATCGGGAACATTCTTCCCACATCTAGCCTGTCCAGTCCAGTCAGAATCTTATATGTTTCTATGAGATCCCCTCTCATCCTTCTAAACTCCAGTGTATAAAGGCCCAGATGATCCAGCCTCTCCTCATATGTCAGTCCAGCCATCCCTGGAATCAGTCTGGTGAACCTTCGCTGCACTCCCTCAATAGCAAGAACGTCCTTCCTCAGATTAGGAGACCAAAACTGAACACAATATTCCAGGTGGGGCCTCACCAAGGCCCTGTACAACTGCAGCAAGACTTCCTTGCTCCTATACTCAAATACCATTTGCCTTCTTCACCGCCTGCTGTACCTGCATGCCAACTTTCAATGACTGAAGAACCATGACACCCAGATCTCGCTGCACCTCCCCTTTTTCTAATTTGCCACCATTCAGATAATATTCTGCCTTTGTGTTTTTGCCCTCAAAGTGGATAACCTCACATTTATCCACATTATACTGCATCTGCCATGTATTTGCCCACTCGCCTAACCTGTCCAAGTCACCCTGCAGCCTCTTAGTATCCTCCTCACAGCTCACACCGCCACCAAGTTTAGTGTCATCTGCAAACTTGGAGATATTACGCTCGATTCCATCATCTAAATCATTAATGTATATTGTAAAGAGCTGGGTTCCCAGCACTGAGCTCTGCGGCACTCCACTAGTCACTGCCTGCATTCTGAAAAGGACCCGTTAATCCCAGGTCTCTGCTTCCTGTCTGCCAACCAGTTCTCTATCCACGTCAGTACATTAACTCCAATACCATGTGCTTTGATTTTGCACACCAATCTCCTATGTGGGACCTTGTCAAAAGCCTTTTGAAAGTCCAAATACACCACATCCACTGGTTCTCCCTTGTCCACTCTACTAGTTACATCCTCAAAAAATTCCAGAAGATTTGTCAAGCATGATTTCCCTTTCATAAATCTATGCTGACTTAGACCAATCCTATCACTGCTCTCCAAATGCGCTGCTACCATTTGGCCCGACTGCTCTAAGCCGGCGTTGATGCTCCACACAAACCTCCTCCCACCTCTCCACGGTGCCAGCCGTGGCTCAGTGGGCAGCACCCTCGCCTCGGAGTCAGAAGGTCGTGGGTTCAAGTCCCGCTCCAGGAACTGGAGCACAAAAATCCAGGCTGACACTCCAGCGCAGCGTTGAGGGAGTGCTGCACTGTCCGAGGTGCTGTCCTTCGGATGAGACGTTAAACAGAGGCCCCGTCTACTCTCGCGGATGGATGGAAAAGATCGCATGGCACTATTTCGAAGACGAGCAGGGGAGTTCTCCCCGGTGTCCTGGGGCCAATATTTATCCCTCAACCAACATCACAAACAGATGATCTGGTCATTATCACATTGCTGGTTGTGGGAGCTTGCTGTGCGCAAATTGGCTGCTGCGTTTCCCACATTACAACAGTGACCACACTCCAAAAAGTACTTGATCTGCTGTAAAGCACGTCCGGTGGTCATGAAAGGCGCTATATAAACACAAGTCAGTCTTTCTTTCTCCATCTCACCCACGGATTCGCTGGCAGTGACCCGGCGGGCATACAAAGCGACGAGGGCACAAATGGAGCAGCCACCCTCTTACACTTCGACCCATGCAAGGTTAACTTGGCATCATTGCTGCACAGAGACAGGCAATGCTGAAGGGTGGCTTGCTACCCGCTGGTCCCTGCGGGCGCAGAGTCTTGCTGGGGTTATGGTGCCAGTCGGTCGGGTCGTCCACCAAAGTGCCCGTTCTTTTGTTGCAGGCGCTGTTTGACCATGGGGGCATCGCCACCGTGCCCAACCCTGAACCTGGCCACACAGGTACTTCCTAGAACAGGCCATTGGATAGCGACCAGGAGAGGGAAGGAAACTCGGGGGCCGGGGGGTTGGGGGAGGGGGGGGTTATCTTTCTCCTCCAAAGTCCAGGGGCATTGATGCCAGTTGTGGTGGCCTCATTTATTGCCGAATTCAGCTGATTTAGCAGCAACCTCAGGCCTGCTGGCAAGCTTCAGTCCGATGGATTTGCCCACTGCGCTATTAAAGAATCAGCATGTTCAAAACATTCCTTTCCAATTTTGAAACTTTTTCCTGGAGTGTAGCCATTATTAGAAAATTGTTAGAAACATCGCGACAGGAGGCGGCCTTTCAGCCCCTCGAGCCTGTCACGCCATTCAATGAGGTCATGGCTGATCTGTATCTTACCTCTATCGGCCCACGTTCGTTTGGTATCCCTCAATACCCTTACCTCACAAAAATCCATCTCCGTTTTGGATTTTTCAATTGGCCCTCAGCCTCCAACAGCTTTTTGGGGGAGGGAGTTCCAGATTCCCACTGCCCTTTGTGTGACATCACCCCCGAACGACCTGGCTCTGATTTTAAGGTGACGCCCCTTGTTCTGGACTCCCCTCACCAGAGGAAAAAGTTTCTCTTGATCGAACGACTAAAGTCCAATGTTACTTCCCAGCATACAAGAGAGCTGCCAGAACCACATGGACAATCGATCCTGGGGCAGGCGTGGATCGGAGTAGTTGAACGTGTGCTTAGAATTCAAAGAGATCACTGTAATATCCTCCTTCAACTCGCAACTGAAAAGGTCTCAGGATTAAGAGAATGGGGATTCAATCATTCCCCTTTGCTGAAGATATGAGAAAGCAGGAGGTTAAAAAATATATCCTTCGCTTATCCCGGGAATGCCAGACGCTTGGAAAGGGAAACTAAAATGGCGCAATATTAGTGGAAGGTGAGCTATAATCCCCAGTCAGTGCTGGGCCACAGGAGGGGAGACTACAACAGGCACACGGGCCAATGTCAGGGTCAGGCTGAGCTGCGATTCCCCATGTAGTCGAATTGCCTGTCAACATGCTTCAATACATGGACAGCAGCCGCTTGGCCCAATGACTGAAGCCCGTGAGTATACCTGAATGAGGAATCACCCACCACCTGTGGGAGGGGAGCAATTGGTGAGCCGAAGGGTAGTGGTTGTACACGGCTGGCGACAGCATTATTGCATTTTGCGGGCGGTTTCAAACGTCAGCGTGGGTGAACAAAACACCAAAGCAGGTCAATATTTACCTATAAAGATATCAAGGAACCAATTTCAAACGTGTCACCAGACTGATTCCTGGGATGGCAGGACTGACATATGAGGAGAGACTGGATCGACTAGGCTTGTATCCACTGGAATTTAGAAGAATGAGAGGGGATCTTATAGAAACATAAAATTCTGACGGGACTGGACAGGTTAGATGCAGGAAGAATGTTCCCGATGTTGGGGAAGTCCAGAACCAGGGGACACAGTCTAAGGATAAGGGGGTAAGCCATTTAGGACCGAGATGAGGAGAAACTGCTTCACCCAGAGAGTGCTGAACCTGTGGAATTCTCTACTGCAGAAAGTTGTTGATGCCAGTTCGTTAGATATATTCAAAAGGGAGTTGGATGTGGCCCTTACGGCTAAAGTGATCAAGGGGTATGGAGAGAAAGCAGGAATGGGGTACTGAGGTGAATGATCAGCCATGATCATATTGAATGGCGGTGCAGGCTCGAAGGGCCGAATGGCCTACTCCTGCATCTATTTTCTATGTTTCTATGTTTCTATTTCATCCTTAATGATTGATTCCAACATTTTCCCCACCATCGATGTCAGGCTAACCGGTCTATAATTACCCGTTTTCTCTCCCTCCTTTTAAAAAAGTGGTGTTACATTAGCAACTCTCCAGTCCATAGGAACTGATCCAGAGTCGATAAGTCAGTTGGAAAATTATCACCAATGCATCCACTATTTCTAGGGCCACTTCCTTAGTCCACATCCCAGAGTACTTATCAGGCCCTGGGGATTTATCGGCCTTCAATCCCATCAATTTTCCTAACACAATTTCCCGCCTAATAAGGATTTCCTTCAGTTCCTCCTTCTCACTAGACCCTCGTTCCCCTAGTACATCTGGAAGGTTATTTGTGTCTTCCTTTGTGAAGACAGAACCAAAGTACGTGTTCAATTGGTCTGCCATTTCTTTGTTCCCCATTATAAATTCACCCGAATCCGACTGCAAGGGACCTACATTTGTCTTCATTAATCTTTTTCTCTTCACATATCTATAGAAGCTTTTGCAATCAGTTTTCCAGCAAGCTTCCTCTCATACTCTATTTTCCCCCTCTTAAGTAAACCTTTTGTCCTCCTCTGCTGAATTCTAAAATTCTCCCAGTCCTCCGGTTTGCTGCTCTTTCTAGCTAATTTATATGCCCCTTCCTTGGAATTAATACTATCCTTAATTTCCTTTGTTAGCCACGGTTGAGCCACCTTCCCTGTTTTATTTTTACTCCAGACAGGGATGTACAATTGCTGAAGTTCGTCCATGTGATCTTTAAAGGTTTGCCATTGCCTATCCACCGTCAATCCTTTAAGTATCATTTGCCCGTCTAATCTAGCCAATTCGTGCCTCATACCATCAAAGTTACCTTTCCTTAAGTTCAGGACACTAGTTTCTGAATTAACTTTGTCACTCTCCATCTTAATAAGGAATTCTACCATATTATGGTCACTCTTCCCCAAGGGGCCTCGTACAACAAGATTGCTAATTAGTCCCTTCTCATTACACATCACCCAGTCTAGGATGGCCAGCTCTCTTGTTGGTTCCTCGACATATTGGTCTAGAAAACCATCCCTAATACACTCCAGGAAATCCTCCTCCACCGCATTGCTACCAGTTAGGTTAGCCCAATCAATATGTAGATTAAAGTCGCCCATGATTACTGCTGTACCTTTATTGCACACATCCCTTATTTCTTGTTTCATGCTGTCCCCAACCTCACGACCTACTATTTGGTGGCCTGTACACAACTCCCACTATAGTTTTCTGCCCTTTGGTATTCCGTAGCTCCACCCATACCGATTCCACATCATCCAAGCTAACGTCCTTCCTTACAATTGCATTAATTTCCTCTTTAACCAGCAACGCCACCCCGCCTCCTTTTCCTTTATGTCTGTCCTTCCTAAATGCTGAATACCCTTGTATGTTGAGTTCCCAGCCTTGGTCACCCTGGAGCCATGTCTCCGTGATGCCAATCACATCGAATCCGTTAACTGCTATCTGCGCAGTTAATTCATCCACCTTATTCTGAATACTCCTCGCATTCAGGCTTGTCTTCTTAACACACTTTGATCCTTTAGAATTTTGTTGTAAATTGGCCCTTTTTGTTTTTTGCCTTGGGTTTCTCTGCCTTCCACTTTTACTATTCTCCTTTCCATCTTTTGCTTCTGTCTCCATTTTATTTCCTTCTGTCTCCCTGCATAGGTTCCCATCCTCCTGCCATATTAGTTTCACTCCTCCCAAACAGCACTAGCAAACACTCCCCCTAGGGCATTGGTTCCGGTCCTGCCCAGGTGCAGACCATCCGGTTTGTACTGGTCCCACCTCCCCCAGAACCGGTTCCAATTCACGCAGGGAGCTTCTCTTCCCTTCCAATGGACGGAAGAGACCTCCCCAGGACACTAACACAGCCTGGTTGCACATTGTACAGGAGGACACAAGCAGAGATGTCGTCAGGAGGACCAGGCTGCGGTGGTGCAAACCTTTCAATGATCTCAGTAGATCATGAAACGTTACTGCAAAGCCACACTCAGCCTCATCCTGCTGTGCCACTCATCACATCCCCATCACTCTGCCTTCCCTACTCTACCCGTACACATCCTTACTCGCACCAACTTCCCTTGCACCTCCACCCACCCCTGTCTCTCTCTAACTACGTTATCACTTCCCCATCTCACTACACACCTCTCACCCTCATCCTTGTCCAATCATACCAATTAGCAGAACGCAAGGGTGTGGACACTTGGGTGTTTTAGCCAATGTTCATGTAGCCTTTCTGCTAATGTGTTGTCAATCATTAAAATCTTTATTTTGAACACTTTGTGTTCTTGGGCAGATTTGTGTGCATCTTTAGAAGTGGTTTAATGAGTTGTAGTGAATGGTCCGATATAAAGGTACCCTACAAAATGGTGATGAGTCTGAAAGGAATGGCTTGGGCATTGCAGGGATGATTTAAGATGCTGGTGTGTGGTGGTATATCATGTGCCAGCTAGGGTGCACAGCATCAAGTGAAGTAAATGTGGCCATGGTGAGGTCATCCCTGGCAGCAGTGTGGTCGGGTGCTGATGCCCTGTGTCCTGTACAGCATCAGGTGACTGTGGAGAAGTTTGGTATTGTTTTTGGTGATGCTGGTGTGTTTAGTGATGGTGTTGGGACTGATCGTGGTGGGATTCTGAGAACCAAGGTGAGATTTTTTCAAGGGCACCAATGCTGCTGGAATCGATGCCAGGTGAGGCTGGAATGACAGAAGCGATCTGTCAGTGGTGAGAGAGGCTGCTCCAAGGAGGTGACAGTGAATAGAGAGATCACGGCAAACACTTCCAACCTGCATACAGCTCAAAAGTTTCTTCCAAATCCTGAAGGCTTCATCTACTGAGATTGGAAAATGAACAGTTGTGAAATGGTTGCTTTTATACCACTTCTGCAGCTGTCAACTTGCCAAAGCAACAGAGCATCACTGAGAACCCAATTCCACTGACCTGGCGTGTTCCCCGAGGGACGGCAAACCCGTCAAAAAGTTGGTAATATTGTAACTGTCTGCTTTTAATCCCCTTAAATAACACTAAACTATCTGATAAGTATCTTAATGAAGTGGCCCGCCGCTTGGTGTTGGGTCTGCAAATTCGCATGCAGACCTTGACAGCTGAGAAACTGTCACGGAGGCGGGTTCAGAGTGGGATCTCGATCTGCTGTCAATCAGGGCCTTTTTGACAGCAGGCCCGCCTCCAAACCCGCACTCGCAGGGCTGGGAAGATTCTGGCCTCTGTGTGCAAGATTTCTCCGTGAGGAATCGCACATCCAAAAACTCTGATTCTTGACAAATAAAGAATGATCAGATGTGCTATTGCCCTGTCTGCACACGTTTTTTGAACAACCATTGAACTAGCAAAAATGGAAAGAAAAGGCATATAAAAACTTGAAAATGAGAAGCCATCCAGATTCCATGCTGAAGTTTCTTTTGTTGTGGAGTAAATGCTTGGAAGTTGGTTGCTACCCAAGAGACAAAGAGTTCCATCTTGGTGAGCCCCCAATTCTGGAATATTTGTTGAATCACCATGAAGTGAGATCAAACTTTGAGGTGATGAAGTGCATCTGCAGCCTTCTTATGGATTCCCTCTAGGTGTTAGGCAGAAAGAGTATTGTTCTAATAGAGCCACTAATGACCTGTGAGGGTAGCACCTAGTTAGAGGGTTTGAGGTCAATTTTTGGGCTTGATACTTTTTCCCCAGTTCAACATCGCGTAAACTTCCATAAGCACACCTTCATTCCCTATGAGCCGGAGTGTGCCTTTACCTGCCCTATATCTAGGTGGATAGTTTTTACTGAGCCTAGGGGTTGAACAGATAATCCTCTTCACTACATCACATACTCACTCATGATTTTCTTTGATATTGGAAAGTGGTAGAATAGAAGCTTCACTGGACTGTGGCTTAGACTAAAGTCTGCCAAACACTAAATGGATAAGTGAACAATATCAATGATGTAAATTTACATTAAATAGAGTGTCATCTGCTGTGCTAAACTGTAACGTAAATTGGATCAGACACAATTCTTTGAATAACTATCCACTGAATCTCTGGTCTATCTATCCATCTCTCTCTCTGGCTTCAGATTGACTATTCAATTTAAACAAGGCAGTTTGAGAAATACTTTTCAAAACAAAGGGAAAGATGAGATTTAAGTATGTTTCTCTTAAACTCCAAAAGAGCTGCCAATCAAACATGTATATTAATATAGCCACATGATACTTCTATTGAATTGAAATGCTTGGCGTCTCCCTTGGACACCTGGTCAGACATAACCGCTGTATGTTGATAAATGAAAACAAAGCATTCATGGGCACACCTAATTCATCAATTGTGGTATGTAGGGACTTGTAGGGAAGGATGGATTTTTAGAGGAGGGATGATAATGGTAGTTTTGAAGAGGAGATGAACAGTGCATGAGGTGTGAGAGAATGAGAATAAATACAGTTGATAAAACCAGCTAGTGTGGAGGTCAGAAAGGGATGTGTAGTCAGGAATTGAGTGGGATGGGACTGATGAATGAGGAGATAGGTCTTATGAACATTAGAGGACATAGATGCCTGATGAAAAGGCATGATTTTAAAGGTGACTAAAGCAAGATTAATGTCGACATAGATTGAAGAATGTGTCAATAGAAAAATTATGCATACTTCACTGAAGAGTTTAAATGTGATTTTTCATGCCATTGAAGACAAGTTTTGAGGTAATCACTGCTGAATGTGAATTTCCAGAAGCTGATTTAGGTGCATTTAATACTCTACACATATCAGTGTCCGTTTTATTATTTTTGTGGTGTCCTTGTTTTCGTTGTCTATCAAAGATCCTTGGTGCTCTATCTTTATGGGTACATTATTTTGTTTTTTTCCCTAAAGTGGCATTAGGTTTTTTCCTCTTCCTCCTCCCTGCCCGCCCCCCTCCCCCCCACATCCTCTCAGGAGATTATGTGACAGTCAGGAAGGGATGGGTTTAGAGTTATGTATAGGTTACACCATGTTGGACAGAGGATGTTTGATGGAACAGTTGACCATTTCCTATCCTTTTTCATATGTTCATATTTTGAAAGTACCAGACAGGATGGCATCGTAACATTGTGATTTGAAGGCAGGCATTTGATCTCAGTCACCGAGAAAGGGCTTTTATGATGTTTAAACTCTTTTTGGTAGAGATTGACTAACCATAATCTCTATGGATTTGTGCCTTCCTGGTGCCAGGGTCAAGGATGTCACAGAGCGGATGCAGGGCATCCTGGGGGGGGGGGGGGGGGGGGAAGGTAAACAGCTAGAGGTCGTGGTCCATATTGGGACCAACGACATAGGTAAAATGAGGGATGAGGTCCTACAGGAAGAATTTAGGGAGCTAGGAAGAAAATTAAAGGGTAGGACCTCAAAGGTAGTAATCTCCGGGTTACTACCGGTGCCACGTGCTAATGAGTACAAGAGTAGATGGATAGAGAGGCTGAACACGTGGCTGGAAAATTGGTGTAGGAGGGAGGGCTTTAAATTCTTGAGGCATTGGGACCGCTTCTGGGGGAGATGGGACCTGTACAAACCGGACGGGTTGCACCTCAACAGTGCCGGGACCAATATCCTCGTGGGGAGTTTTGCTAGTACTGTTGGGGAGAGTTTAACCTAGCTTGGCAGGGTGATGGGAACCTGAGAATGAATTCAAAAGAGAGGGAAGTAAAGCAGAAGTTGGATAGCAAAAATCTAGAAAGCAAATCTGTAAGTCAGAGGAAACCGGGCTTAGTGTGTAGTAAACAAGGAGGTCTTCCTGTGTTGAATGGTATATACTTTAATTTAAGGAGTATAGCGAAAAAGGCAGATGAGCTAAGAGCACAGGTAGACACGTGGGAGTATGACATTACAGCCATTACAGAAACATGGCTGAAAGAGGGGCAGGTTTGGCAGATCAATATTCCTGGCTACAGGATTTTTAGACAAGATCGAGAGGGGGGTAAAAAGGGGGAGTGGCGGGGTTGCGGTACTGGTTAAAGAAACTATTACAGCAGTGAGGAGGGATGCTATGTTAGAGGGATCATCAAATGAGGCCATATGGGTTGAATTGAAAAATAAATAAGGGGCGATCACACTGCTGGGTGTGTATTATAGACCCCCAAACAGTGGGAGGGAGATAGAGGAGCAAATATGTAGGCAAATTGCTGTGAAGTCTAAAAACCATAGGGTAGTAATAGTAGGGGATTTTACCTATCCAAATATTGATTGGGACAAATTTAGTGTGAAAGGTATAGAGGGTGCGGAATTCTTGAGATGCATTAAATAGAATTATTTTAGTCAGTATGTAGTACGCCCAACACGAGAGGGGGCGGTTTTGGATTTAGTTTTGGGGAATGAAGCTGGGCAGGTTGAAGAGGTATAGTGGGGGAGCACTTGGGTGCCAGTGACCATAATTCAGTCAGATTCAAGTTGGTTATGGATAAGGACAAGAAAAGGCCTGGAATAAAAGTTCCAAATTGGGGAAAGGCTAATTTTGCTAATTTAAGGAATGATTTGGCCATAGTGGACTGGAAACAGCTACTTGTGGGTAAATCAGGGTCGGAACAGTGGGAGGCATTCAAGGAGGAGATCCGGAAGGCTCAGGCCAAACATGTGCTCATAAAGAAAAAGGCTGGGAAAAATAATTCTAGAGCTCCCTGGATGTCTCGGGACTTACAGGGGAGGATTAAGAAAAAAGGGCCGCTTATGTCATATATCAACGGCTAAATATTTTAGAATCTTTAGAGGAATATAGAAAGTTAAGAGGCAAAATTAAAAAGGATATTAGGAATGCTGAGAGAGAGTACAAGAAATTCGTGGCCAGTAAAATTAAAGAGAATCCTAAGATGTTCTATAAATATATTGAGAGTAAGAGGGTAACTAAAGAAAGAGTAGGGCCTATTAGAGACCATGAGGGTAATCTGTGTGTGGAGGTGGAAGATGTTGGTAGGGTTCTTAATGAATACTTTGCATCTGTTTTCACAAAGGAAAGAGGTAATGCAGATACTGCTATAGAGGAGGAATGTGATATTCTGGACAAAATAAATATAGTGAGAGAGCAAGTATTAAGGGGTTTAGCAGCTTTGAAATGCATCCCAGGCTGTTGAGTGAAGTAAAAGAGGAAATAGCAGAGGCCTTGACCATCATTTTCCAATCCTCTTTAGATCTGGGCATGGTGTCGGAGGATTGGAGGACTGCTACTGTAGTACCCTTGTTTAAGAAGAGAAAAAGGGATAGGCCGAATAATTACAGGCCTGTCAGCCTAACCTCAGTGGTGGGGAAAACTATTGGAAAAAATCCTGAAAGACAGGATAAATCTGCATTTGGATAGGCAAGGATTAATTGGGACAGTCCGCACGGATTTGTTAAGGGAAGATCGTGTTTGACTAACCTGATTGAATTTTTTGAGGAGGTAACCAAGAGGGTCAATGAGGGTAGTGTGTACGATGCTGTATATATGGACTTTAGCAAGGCTTTTGATTAGGTCCCGCATGGTAGACAAGTCATGAAGGCTAAAGCCCATGGGATCCAGGGCAAAGTGGCAAGTTGGATCCAAAATTAGCTCGGAGATAGGAAGAAAAGGGTAATGACTGATGGATGTTTTTGTGACTGGAAGGATGTTTCCAGTGGGGTTCTGCAGGGCTCAGTATTGGGTCCCTTGCTTTTTGTGGTATATATCAATGATTTAGATTTGAATATCGGGGGTATGATTAAGAAGTTTGCAGACAACACTAAAATTGGCTGTGTGGTTGATAATGAACAGGAAAGTCATGAGCTGGAGGAGGATATCAATCTACTGGTCAGGTGGGCAGAGCAGTGGCAAATAGAGTTTAATTCAGGGAAATGTGAGGTGATGCACTGTGGGAGGGCTAATAAGGAAAGGGTATACACATTAAGCGGTAGGCCACTTAATAGAGTATATGAACAAAGGAACCTTGGAGTACTTGTCCACAGATCCCTGAAAGTAGCAGGCCAGGTGGATAAGGTAGTTAAGAAGGCATACGGAATGCTTGCCTTTATTGGCCGAGGCATAGAATATAAGAGAAGGGAGGTTATGCTTAAATTGTATAATACTTTGGTTAGGCCACAGCTGGAGTACTGCGTGCAGTTCTGGTCGCCATATTATAGGAAGGACGTGATTGCACTCGAGGGGGTGCAGAGGAGATTTACTCGGATGCTGCCTAGAATGGAGGATCTTAGTAATGAGGACAGATTGGATAGGCTGGGCTTGTTCTCATTGGAACAGAGGAGGTTGAGAGGAGACCTCATTGAGGTGTATAAAATATTGAAGGGCCTGGACATAGTGGATAGTAAGGGTCTATTGCCATTGGTGGAGGGGTCCATTACAAGGGGGCATTGTTTTACGGTGGTTGGTGGAAGGTTTAGAGGGGACTTGAGGGGGGTCTTCTTTACGCAGAGAATTGTGGAGATCTGGAACTCATTGCCTGGAAGAGTGGTGGATGCAGAAACCCTCACCATTTTTAAGAGATGGTTGGATGGGCACTTAAAGTTTTTATCTGGTTTCTGCCTCTCCCAGGAGATCACATGGCTCCAGTTGGGGTGGATGTAAGGGGTTCTCGGGGAGTGTTGTTGTGCCTTGGGTGTCTCTCTCTGGGCTTCTGCCCTCACAGCTTATGCCTGGCCTGTGAGGTACCCTGAGTGCTGCAAGAGCACCCCTGGAGAGACTGTGTCCACAGCTTATGAAGGGGGTTTTGAGACTCGTGCGTCCCCACAGCTTATGCCTAGCCTGTGAGGCACAGTTGAGCGTTTTCGAGGCGCTCCTAGCTTCCCTTACACTGTTCTGACATAAGACTCATGATCAGGAGATGTAATACAATAGAACTGAGACAAGGTGATTCCAAGAGCAATTTAGGCTTCCAATTTATTTGACAAGGTGTATCTCAACAAACAGCAATACACCAACAAAACAATCCCCCTAAATCTCACGAAACGGACACAACGGAAATCTTTACACAAGTTTAGCAGTACAATGCTCAACCTCCCACCTTTCCTGGCCTAACTGAGTTAGGAGTTCCGGGGACCAGAGGTTATACTCACTACTGTGCCTTCTGCAGTCTGGTGGTTTGTTTCTTCTATCTTCGGTGTCTTCGGACACTGGTTTTCCTTCAGTGTCGAGAGGCTTGCTGGTTGTTGGATCACGAGAGCAGGGAACCACACACAATGCATCAGAAACCCCTTTTTATAGCCAGATTATCCAGTCCGCCTCTCCTGCTGAAATCGATCCTTCCCATTGGTGGGCTTTGTGATTTTGAAAAATGCAGCAGTTTTAGATTATTGTTAACCTACTCAAGGTTTGAGTGGGTGTTGATTGCGTTGGCCTCCTGTAGCCATTGTGTAGGCCCTTGGTTTGTTTTGGGTTCCCTAGTTTTCTGAAGGTCTGCATAATTTCCTTCCATAGTGTAAACATGGGGAAGACAATAGCCCAATAATGAGTCAGTCCCACAGTTTTCAAGCAAGTGCTCTCCCATTGGCTTGAAAGCCCCATGCTTCGGGCTGACTCTGTCCCACCATTGGCCCTCTGGTGTCCTCCCCCGTCCAATCACTGCTCTGCCAAGGTCAAACCGTCTCGGTTTCAATTCACAGCACAGACCGATCCCACAGCCCTTTTCCTTCTGGGTAAAATGAGGAGGTTTTCGTCCTCCCCTACAGTGGAGTGTCGATGTTTTCAGTATAAGGAGT
Source organism: Pristiophorus japonicus (assembly GCF_044704955.1). Taxonomy (NCBI): domain Eukaryota; kingdom Metazoa; phylum Chordata; class Chondrichthyes; family Pristiophoridae; genus Pristiophorus; species Pristiophorus japonicus. The sequence continues at coordinate 19,991,885 of NC_091982.1, forward strand.
GTCGCAGTTGTGTGGGATGGACTGGTTAGGCTGGGTGCTCTTTGCCTTTCCGTCATTGTTCATGGTTTTATATGTAACCTTTAGGGCTGCTGATCAAGGGCCGTGCGGCTCTTTGTTGGCCGGCGCGGACACGATGGGCTGAAATGGCGGCCTTCTGTGCTGTAAATTTCTATGTTTCTATAATATAATTTTTTCTTCAGTCCTAAAATAGCAGGTATGTTTTGACAAACTTGTCAGGAAAAGAATATTTGCTTATCTTGTAGCTGGGTTGAGTAGAGTGAGGAGTGTGAGTGGATGACATCAAGTAATGTGACTCAGTACCAGAGCTGGAGAAAATGAACTGGCCATTGCGGACAGTGATTGATTGGCTTTTTGTAAAGAGAGGGGCTCGTCATCACATATTGACAACTTCGACTCACTGGCCTTCCAGTTGCCTGCGTGATTCCCATGGATCAATAGGACAAGGGATAGACTCCTGCGGCGTGTGTGTGTGTGTTGAATTCAGAGTGAAGAAGAATGGTGAGAGTGAATATTTTGTAATATGCTCACTTGAACTGAAACCCCCCCCGACTGCCCCCCCCCCCCCCCCCCAGTAGTACAATTAGAGGTTTGTCCTTTGATACTTGGGTTACGACTGAAGAGAGCATTTAGATCTGATGACACTGCAGTGTTAGTGTTGCAAATGATAGTAAATTTGAGGTGAGTTTAAAAAAAAAAGAAAAAAAAGACTTGCATTTCTGGACCACTAGATGTCCCAAGTGCTTTACAGCCAATGAAGTAATTTTTGAAGTTGTAATATGGGAAATGCGGCAGCCAATTTGCGCACAATGTGATAATAACCAGCTAATCTATTTTAGTGATGTTGATTGAGGACACCGGGAATAACTCACCTTCTCTTCTTCGAAATAGTCCAATGGGATCTTTTATATCCACCTGAAAGAGCAGACGGGGCCTCGGTTTAATGTCTCATCCGAAAGATGGCACCTACGACAGTGCAGCGCTCCCTCAGCACTGCACTGAGGTGTCAGCCTAGATTTTTGTGCTCAAGTCTCTGTAGTGGGACTTGAATCCACAACCTTTTGACTCAGAGGTGAGTGTGAACATAAGAACATAAGAACATAAGAACATAAGAACTAGGAACAGGAGTAGGCCATCTAGCCCCTCGAGCCTGCTCCGCCATTCAACAAGATCATGGCTGATCTGGCCGTGGACTCAGCTCCACTTACCCGCCCGCTCCCCGTAACCCTTAATTCCCTTATTGGTTAAAAATCTATCTATCTGTGATTTGAATACATTCAATGAGCTAGCCTCAACTGCTTCCTTGGGCAGAGAATTCCACAGATTCACAACCCTCTGGGAGAAGAAATTCCTTCTCAACTCGGTTTGAAATTGGCTCCCCTGTATTTTGAGGTTGTGCCCCCTAGTTCTAGTCTCCCTGACCAGTGGAAACAATCTCTCTGCCCCTATCTTCTCTATCCCTTTCATTATTTTAAATGTTTCTATAAAATCACCCCTCATCCTTCTGAATTCCAACGAGTAAAGACCCAGTCTACTCAATCTATCATCATAAGGTAACCCCCTCATCTCCGGAATCAGCCTTGTGAATCGTCTCTGTACCCCCTCCAAAGCTAGTATATCCTTCCTTAAGTAAGGTGACCAAAACTGCACGCAGTACTCCAGGTGCGGCCTCACCAGTACCCTATACAGTTGCAGAAGGACCTCCCTGCTTTTGTACTCCATCCCTCTCGCAATGAAGGCCAACATTCCATTCGCCTTCCTGATTACCTGCTGTACCTGCAAACTAATTTTTTGGGATTCATGCACAAGGACCCCCAGGTCCCTCTGCATCGCAACATGTTGTAATTTCTCCCCATTCAAATAATATTCCCTTTGACTGTTTTTTTTCCCAAGGTGGATGACCTCACACTTTCTGACATTGTATTCCATCTGCCAAACCTTAGCCCATTCGCTTAACCTATCTAAATCTCTTTGCAGCCTTTCTGTGTCCTCTACACAACCCACTTTCCCACCAATCTTTGTGTCATCTGCAAATGTTGTTACACTACACTCTGTCCCCTCTTCCAGGTCATCTATGTATATTGCAAACAGTTGTGGTCCCAGCACCGATCCCTGTGGCACACCACTAACCACCGATTTCCAACCCGAAAAGGACCCATTTATCCCGACTCTCTGCTTTCCTTTAGCCAGCCAATTCTCGATCCATGCTAATACATTTCCTCTGACTCCGCGTACCTTTATCTTCTGCAGTAACCTTTTGTGTGGCACCTTATCGAATGCCTTTTGAAAATCTAAATACACCACATCCATCGGTACACCTCTATCCACCATGCTCGTTATATCCTCAAAGAATTCCAGTAAATTAGTTAAACATGATTTCCCCTTCGTGAATCCATGCTGCGTCTGCTTGATTGCACTATTCCTATCCTGATGTCCCGCTATTTCTTCCTTAATGATAGTTTCAAGCATTTTCCCCACTACAGATGTTAAACTAACCGGCCTATAGTTACCTGCCTTTTGTCTGCCCCCTTTTTTAAACAGAGGCGTTACATTAGCTGCTTTCCAATCCGCTGGTACCTCCCCAGAGTCCAGAGAATTTTGGTAGATTATAACGAATGCATCTGCTATAACTTCCGCCATCTCTTTTAATACCCTGGGATGCATTTCATCAGGACCAGGGGACTTGTCTACCTTGAGTCCCATTAGCCTGTCCAGCACTACCCCCCTAGTGATAGTGATTATCTGAAGGTCCTCCCTTCCCACATTCCTGTGACCAGCAATTTTTGGCATGGTTTTTGTGTCTTCCACTGTGAAGACCGAAGCAAAATAATTGTTTAAGGTCTCAGCCATTTCCACATTTCCCATTATTAAATCCCCCTTCTCATCTTCTAAGGGACCAACATTTACTTTAGTCACTCTTTTCCGTTTTATGTATCTGTAAAAGCTTTTACTATCCGTTTTTATGTTTTGCGCAAGTTTACCTTCGTAATCTATCTTTCCTTTCTTTATTGCTTTCTTAGTCATTCTTTGCTGTTGTTTAAAATTTTCCCAATCTTCTATTTTCCCACTAACCTTGGCCACCTTATACGCATTGGTTTTTAATTTGATACTCTCCTTAATTTCCTTGGTTATCCACAACTGGTTATCCCTTCTCTTACCGCCCTTCTTTTTCACTGGAATATATTTTTGTTGAGCACTATGAAAGAGCTCCTTAAAAGTCCTCCACAGTTCCTCAATTGTGCCACCGTTTAGTCTATGGTTCCAGTCTACTTTCGCCAACTCTGCCCTCATCCCACTGTAGTCCCCTTTGTTTAAGCGTAAGGGTGCTACCAACTGAGCCACGGCTGATACTAAGTTAAGTTCTAGACCCATCCTTTGTTGCTTTACTTGTCCCTTTATCATCTCTTTTTGCATTGTACAATCACACCTTTTGGTCATTTAATCACTCCTACCTTCGATTCTATCACAGACCTTCCTTTTGCTCTTTCCTCCCCGCACACCTTTCCCTGCACCTGCTTAAAATCTGTTGCATCTCTAACTTTCTGGTACTGACGAAAGATCATCGACTTGAAACGTTAACTCTGTTTCTCTCTCCAGAGATGCTGCCTGACTTGCTGAGTATTTCTAGCATTGTCTGTTTTAATTTCAGATTTCCAGCATTTGCAGTATTTTGCTTTTGACTAAGTTAAGAGTATTGCATACATTACATCATATGGTTTAAGTTCATTTTTTCTTAAAAGTATATTAGTTACAGCTCAACTAAGTAGCAACACGGATTCCCTCATATCAACATCTATATTGCTCTGTGTAAAGACGTTAACCGTTCTGTCTTTGTGTCCACAGGCTTGCTTGTCTTGTCATCAACAAATCCATCGGAATGCACCTATCTGTCCTCTTTGCAAAGCGAAAAGCAGGTCTCGTAATCCTAAAAAACCCAAGAGAAAGCAAGATGAATAATAACTCCATCGAAATGTGCACAAATTAACTAAAGTTTAAATGTGGCAATGTTACTGAAGCGCAAACTAAAGTGTTATGTAGTTGTTTTATATTTTCATGTGTTGTAAGCACAAAGCTGTATTTTGCTTTTAGAAAAATAAATCTTTCTTGTACCAATAGCAACTTATCCAAAAAATGTATTTCAGATAGTATAGAATAGAATTTGTCAAATTGTTTAAATATGAACGCTAATGGATATTTAATTACCAGAAGGGAAAATACTGAAAGTAGTGTATGGAGTACTATTTGGATTGAAATGTTAGAAAAATGGTCCACATGGATGTATTGAGTTTATAGATGTACATTAAGCATTACCATGGTTGAATGGTTCTATAATTTGCTGAAGAGCAAGTCTACTAAATTAATCACATCAAAAGCTGTGCATTATTTATCACTTTTGGGAAAGCAAGCATTTGTTACTACAAGCAAACCAAAAGCTATTTTGATATGTTGATTCCTCCTGGGCTACAGTTCCATGAGGATCATGTGCTCTCTTGTTGGTACCTTGCCCAAATAGCCATTCTTATGTGAATCAGTGTTGCCGGACTATTTGACTGGAGGGGCTATAGCTGAACCTGATTCTGTCCAGATGCTTATTTTCCAGAAGGGCTCACTGGATGCAGGAACGAGGCTGATTTCTCCCCTCCTCAGCTGAGGAATGGTGACACCAACTGACACCCTGGCTGAGACCAGCTAACTTCCCACAGAGTGGGAATCAAACCTGGCACTTTTTCAGCTACAGACAGGCTATCCTTAATGCTGATCCACTCACGGAAGCAAATTTGTAGCAGGAAACTTCGCCCCACATCCATGAGGTGGAACTCCAGTGAGTTGCTCCTAATAACAGCCAGAGACCAATATAAACTCATACTAACTGTGCTGCAGAAATTGAGCACCCTGCTTCAAACCTACTATTTTATTTTATGGAATAGACCTAGAAATTATGCAATGTCATATTAGCAAATGACGGCTAAAGATCTTTGTATAAAATTAACATGTTAGTCTTGACTCAGTGGTAGAACATTCGCCTCTAAGTCAGAACGTTGTGGGTCAAAACCCACTCCAGAGACTTGAGCACATTATCTAGACACCATTGGAGGTGCCATCTTTAAGTTGAGAGGTTAAACCAAAGCTCTCCTCAGGTGAATGCAAACGATCCCATGGCACTATTTGAAGAAGGGCAAGGGAGTTTTCCTGTTGTCCTGGTCAATATTTATCCCTGAACCAACATCACTAAAAAAGGTAATTCATCTCATTGCTGTTTGTGGGACCTTCCTGTGTGCAAATTTTAGTTGCATTTCCTTACATTACAAAAGTGACTACACTTCAAAAGTATTTCATTGTCTGTGAAGCACTTTGGGACATCCTGAGGGTGTGAAAGGTGCTATATAAATGCATTTTATTCTTTTGATTATTTTAATATTTTAACAAACTTGGATACTAAGCAGGAGAATTTCATATGAATACATTGAGTGTTTTTCTAGTAATATTGCACAGCTTAATTTCTAGGCTTATGAGAGTAGCAAAATAAATTAATTGTCCAAATAGTCCAACTAAATGTGAGAAATTATTCCAAAGTTTGTAATTGCTCTGTGCCTTTTTATTAATTTACAGAGAAACACAATATTTATCTGCATTTTGAAGGCATTTATCTAAATTTCATTCTACATCCTCACTTGTACATAATATTCTGTGGTGCAAAATACCCCTGTGTTTTTTCATGAAATAAAACAAGAAGATTCAATTATAATAAAATAATCAGTTTATTGCTCTTTAAATCAGTAAATATAACTTTTCCACATTTCTATTTTATGGTCCTTTTTCACAAGATGGATACAGATAAGGAAACTTGGCCAATTCTAGTTCATCCATGAAAATAAAATCTACATCCCAGGTTCTGATTTACTACACTTCTTAAGTATATGTACCATGTGGGCCTCTCTCCAGTCCATGGAAGCAATCCCAAACCTCAACAAGCAATAAAATATGTGAGTCAGCACCTGACATAACACAGTCCCTGTTTCTTTCAGAACTTTAGGGTAATTACCATTAGGGCTGGCAGCCCGATCCGCCTAACAACCCTAATCGTAGCCAGAACCATTGACTTCCTTGGGTTCAATTTTAACATCACCTCTATCAATCAGCAGGAGCAACACCTTATCTTCAGTAGTGAAAACAGATGCTATGTAAACATTTAATATCTCAGCTGTATTCTAGGACTCCACCCAAATTTGCCCTGCACAATATTTCAAAGGCTCCATGTGGTCCGTGATTGCTTTCTGACTCGTAACTTAACCAAAAAAGGGCCTGCTATCACTGCCATGTCTATCTATAATCTTTTTCATTGATCTTTTGCCCAATCTGAAAGCAGATTTTATTACTCTTATCTGAGTCTTGCACCTATCCCTATTCTCTCGAGTGCTGTTTTCCCTTTTTCTGGTAAACTACTTCAAGCATCACCATTAAGCCATTTTGTTTTACCATATGCCCTCCTTTTACTCTGGGGGACCTATGTGGCTTCCTTTTCCATAAGTGCACTCCATTTTCACATGTACCACAGTTATCTCTACCTATTATAATCGCCCAATCAACCATACCCAAATCCTTTTTGATTTTGACAAATTTAGCCCTCCTGTAATCTGGCACGAGTTAAGGATACTGGTGGAAGCCCCGCTCACAGCCGCTGAACTTCCGCCGGAAATGACGTTTTTTTTTGCCGATTCCTCCGGTGCAGTCCCCGTTCCACCCACCGTAAGATTGGTCCCGGCGGTTCCCCCCTCCCCACCTCGGCGCGCCCGCTTGCCGCCTGCCCATGCCAGAGGCTGGAAATCCGGCCTTTTCATCACCGAGGACCGTCTAAGATCGCCCTGCCGCCCACCAGAAGGACCGCTGGGAAAAAGCTGGTCTGAGCTGGCTGTGAGTCGGACGGCAGGGAGCTTTGCTCAGAGTGCTGCAGCGCTGCACTTCCCGGCTATCGTTCACATCCCGCAGCATGATCAGTGGCACATAAATAGTGAGGTAATGGACCTTAACCCGCCCAGAGAGTGTTCAGGTATGTTCCTCCCTATGACTCCGTTGAAGCGAAGGTGTGGTAGAGGAAGTGGCAATGAGTTGCGGAAGATGGTGAAGGCTCAATGGAGATGCCCTGCAAGAGTTTGGAGACCATTTCATGCGGAACCTATTTAGTGACTGATGTGACTGCGCAGATGGTGTGAGCTTATGCCAGAGTTATTAAGCGAAAGTGATAAAACGTCAAGCTGCAACTGATACTGAGAACATCATGACATGAGGTGTGGAAGAGGGGAAAATACATATAATGGACTGCAATGTAGCTCATGAACATATCATTCCAGGGGTGGCACTCCGCCATGTTTGGCGTCTTAAAACGTGGCTTGCCCTGCAAGCATTAATGTGTGCTCTGCAAGTAGTTCAATGAATGGCAGCCTTTCTGCATTGGTCGTCCTTACTTGTGCCGCGATGGCCTGATGACAGGACCCATTATACAGTGGAATCGTGGAGCGCAATATATTCCTGATGCACCAGAACATCTGGGGGACAGCTGTGTGTTTCTCACAAGGCATCACACATTACGTGGAAATGAGGCACTGACCAAGAGAGGGTGAACATTGTGATTGTATTTAAAAGTGCATAATTACAAAAGTGACATAACCTTACAGAATTTACGAACATCTCCACCACCAGCACCCACCCCTCTATCCGCTACCACCACCTCTCTTCCCCCCACCACCCCCGATGTGAGGCTCATCATCCTCTTCTTTGCCTCGCCTTCAAGACGGCGTTCCGCACCCCTCCCCCTCCCCGCCTCTGCTTGATCAGGTTGTGCAGGAGAGCAGCTGGATCTCTGCAGATGTGTACGTCTTGGAGAGAAGGTAGGGGGCGTCACAGAAGGCACCGGCATCTCCGGCTCCCCTGGATCTGTGTACCTTGAGGGTGTGGGGTCGGGGGTTTGCAAGACCTGCCCAGAAGCCATCGCCTGCCTCATCGCCTCAGCAGACTGAGTGTTGTGCTGCACTGCACTGATGAGCCGATCCATTCGGTCAGAGTGATGCTGAGCGAGGGATTCGATGCTGACACCTCTCCCAGCCCTGTTCTGCAGCAGCTGGAGATCTAGGTCGACGCTCGTCCTCGATAGCTGGACCATCTCACGAATTGCTGTGAGCACGTCTCGTAACGTCAGCAGCTTGTTGGGTCGGTGTGGGTTGACGCGCCTTGGTTGGGTCAGCTCCACGGCCTCTACACCTGCCAGCGCTTGGAGACGTTGCATCCGGTTCAAAGCCCATGAATTCTGAGCCCGACGTCGAGGGTCTCCGGACAGGTGGTACACATGGCAGGAGGCTGGTGTCATCCTTTTCCAGCTCCTCCGCCTCAAGGGGCTCAAAGACGGGCCCTTCTCCCTCCGCTCTCTCCTCTTCTTCGTGACTCTGGGTGGCGGAGGTGGGTGTGGTGGAAATGGGTGATCTTGTCGGGGGGAGGGGTGGCGGTGGAAGGAGTCCATGTCTTGGGACGGGGACAACGTTGGGGTGGGAGACATTGGGGTCACACTCCTCCTTTGAGTGCCAGAGGTAGATGGCATGCATTGATCGGTGCTGTCCGACTCACCATCTGCAAGTAGAGGACAACATTTCAGTCTATGGGGGAGGGGATAGGTCAAACTGACATGTGAGCCATCTCATCTCACAAAGTGCCATCAGGGAGTTCCATCTCTACATGGGCACACCAATAATGGGTGACAAACTGCGTTAAAACGCATTTGGCTTGACATTGCATGACCTTTCATGCCATGAGCGTTACACCAGAGATTATTATATCCTTACCATGCTCCAGCACGGCATCTGCATCACCCTTTGTGGTTGCACGGCGGCAGTCAACCACCAATGCCAAGGCACGCTTCTCCAGGCTGCTCAGCTCAATCAGCTATACTGGGCCCCCTCCCGGGGCACTGAGGCTTGCTGCCTTGGAAGTTTGCTTCTTCTGTAGAAAGAAACTTTGCAGCCTTTACCCCCTTTGCTCATGCCCCCCCCCACACACCCACACACACATACACATCTGGGGCATAACCTTTTGCAGTTGTACAGGAAGGGTCCCATAAATGTTTACTCATTCTTGCTGAGGCCACCAAATCGTTCCAACGTTTCCTACTCTGATCTCCATCTCGCTCAATGTTGCCCATTGAGGACACGGCCTCACCAATCTCCCTCCAGATGCGTCTGTATTGGTGGTGGAGGTTTGCCACAACCATCCCGGGTGAGGTCTTTAAACCTGCTCTCCACCTCTGGTGCAAACTCCTCCAGTTCCTCATCATTACATAAGAACATAAGAATTAGGAACAGGAGTAGGCCATCTAGCCCCTCGAGCCTGCTCCGCCACTCAACAAAATCATGGCTGATCTGGCCGTGGACTCAGCTCCACTTACCCGCCCACTCCCCATAACCCTCAATTTCCTTATTGGTTAAAAATGTATCTATCTGTGATTTGAATACATTCAATGAGCTAGCCTCAACTGCTTCCTTGGGCAGAGAATTCTACAGATTCACAACCCTCTGGGAGAAGAAATTCCTTCTCAACTCGGTTTTAAATTGGCTCCCCCATATTTTGAGGCTGTGCCCCCTAGTTCTAGTCTCCCTGACCAGTGGAAACAACCTCTCTGCCTCTATCTTGTCTATCCCCTTCATTATTTTAAATGTTTCGATAAGATCACCCCTCATCCTTCTGAACTCCAACGAGTAAAGACCCAGTCTACTCAATCTATCATCATAAGGTAACCCCCTCAGCTCCGGAATCAGCCTAGTGAATCATCTCTGTACCCCCTCCAAAGCTAGTATATCCTTCCTTAAGTAAGGTGACCAAAACTGCACGCAGTACTCCAGGTGCGGCCTCACCGATACCCTGTACAGTTGCAGCAGGACCTCCCTGCTTTTGTACTCCATCCCTCTCGCAATAAAGGCCAACATTCCATTCGCCTTCCTGATTACCTGCTGCACCTGCAAACTAACTTTTTGGGATTCATGCACAGGACCCCAGGTCCCTCTGCACCTCAGCATTTTGTACTTTCTCCCCATTCAAATAATATTCCCTTTTAATGTTTTTTTTCCAAGGTGGATGACCTCACATTTTCCGACATTGTATTCCATCTGCCAAACCTTAGCCCATTCGCTTAACCTATCTAAATCTCTTTGCAGCCTCTCTGTATCCTCTACACAACCCACTTTCCCACTAATCTTTGTGTCATCTGCAAATTTTGTTACACTACAGTCTGTCCCCTCTTCCAGGTCATCTATGTATATTGTAAACACTTGTGGTCCCAGCACTGATCCCTGTGGCACACCACTAACCACCGATTGCCAACCCGAAAAGGACCCATTTATCCCGACTCTCTGCTTTCCTTTAGCCAGCCAATTCTCGATCCATGCTAATACATTTCCTCTGACTCCGCGTACCTTTATCTTCTGCAGTAACTTTTTGTGTGGCACCTTATCGAATACCTTTTGAAAATCTAAATGCACCACATCCATCGATACACCTCTATCCACCATGCTCGTTATATCCTCAAAGAATTCCAGTAAATTAGTTAAACATGATTTCCCCTTCATGAATCCATGTTGCATCTGCTTGATTGCACTATTCCTATCTAGATGTCCTGCTATTTCTTCTTTAATGATAGCTTCAAGCATTTTCCCCACTACAGATGTTAAACTAACCGGCCTATAGTTACCTGCCTTTTGTCTGCCTCCTTTTTTAAACAGAGGCATTACATTAGCTGCTTTCCAATCCGCTGGTACCTCCCCAGAGTTTTTCCTCTGTCCCTTCTTGAGCAGAAGCATTACATTGGTTACGGTCCAGTCCCCTGGCACAATTTACATATGTAAAGAGGATTGAAGAATTTTAGTTAGAGCCTCTGCTATCTCCTTTCTGATTTCCTTCAACAAATCGCAGGCCATTCCCACAAGAAGGCCTATGATCTGCGTGAGAACAGAGCTGTATGAATTCTGGAGTCGTGGCTCTCACGTCAAAGCCCAAGTCTTCCAACTCTAGCTGTGGCAAATTCCTGAATGTTTGCCTGAGTTACACTTTTAACGAGAGAAAGCTAAGTCAGCATTTATTCTTGGAGGTTTTCCAACATATGCTGAAGTAGCAACTCATTTCATGGTGTTCTGCAGTTGGAAACATCCCTCGCGCGTTACTGGGGAGTGGTTTGAGGCCCATTCCTGCACACTCACCAATGTTCTGTGCTTAGTACTGTCCCAAAAAAGGGTCTTACGGTCATCCATCAACCATTTTCAGCAGGAAGATATCAATAGACTGGTCAGGTGGGCAGAACAGTGGCAAATGGAATTCAATCCGGAGAAATGTGAGATAATGCATTTGGGAAGGGCTCACAAGGCAAGGGGAATACACAATAAATGGTAGGTCACTGAGATGTGTAGAGGAACAAAGGTGCCTTGGAGTGCAAGTCCACAGATCCCTGAAGGTAGCAGGGCAGGTAGATAAGGTGGTTAAGAAGGCATACAGAATACTTGCCTTTATTAGCCGAGGCATAGAATATAAGATCTCAATAACCAATACCCCGTATGAAATAGACATAGGAACAAGTGAAAAAAGTGATTATATAAAAATAAACAGACTTTTTGGTGTCTGGTTTAACTTTTAGAAATATTCACACAGCCTGGTCAAAAACAAGAATGTCCGATGCAAAACCCACAGGTCATAATCCCTCTGCAATCAACTTGTTTCAGTAGATAGTGCTCGTGCCTCTGTTTCCGAAGGTTGTGGGTTTGATCCCCATACCAGTTTCATTCAGTCTGATACCCAGTGGAGTATGGTGGGAGTGCATCAATGTCAAAGAAGCTATCCTTCACATCAAATATTAAATCAAGACCTCATCCACCTGTTCCAGTGCTTTAGCCAAATGTTTGAAGAAGAGTAGGTAGGTATTCTGGCTAACATTCCTCCTTCAACCAGCATCACCAAAAGATAAGGATTCATGTTCATTGCTGTTTGTGACACCTTTTTTCCATGTAATACAGTCACTATGCTTCAAAGTAATTCATTTTACGTAAAGCATAATGTGTCAAGACATTGTTTCTTTATGTTTTAATTAGTAATAACTAATAGGTAGTAAGGAACGATTTCCTGAATGAACAATGAACTTAAATAATACAAGTAAAATAAATTTCAAAGTGTAACCTTGGTCTCCTTTTTCTCCATTAGGTACTTATCCTTTCTTGTATCTTTGTAATACATTTATTTCACCACTAAGGGGCACCTTTTAGCTTTTAAGTTATGTTACAGACAAGAAGCACCCAGTCAGTGACTTCAGCAAATTTTAGTCTAAGCACAATTCTTACAAGCAGATGGATAAAAGAGTTTTAAAAACTTATATAACAGATACTAGCAGTTAAATTGGATCGCGATACGCGATTAACCCACCTGTTGATTGAGATGTAAACAGGACGCCAAATTCGTGCTGTCTGCGCATGAACATGATTTCTGCGTGCAGCCAGCATTACCCATTGTAAGATTTATAAATCCCTGGCATTAAACTGACAGCGAGACTGATTCTATTAAAACAATTCGGAACAGTTTATTAAACACACACACACGCACATCTATCAACAGTCGTCAGCTATCCTACAGATCGACTTAGTTACAACAGATACAATGAGCAATGAGGTTATAATAAAAACGGTACACTTTACTTCCCTCTGGCAAAGCACATGGCCTGCTCCTTTGTCCGCAGAGAGAGGTCCTGCCTTTTGCCGTGGTGTATAAGAAAAGAGAGAGAGAGCAATCTTTGGCTTGAGTTTTTATGCCTCTTACAGCCATGTTTCTCAGGAAACCTCGGGATTGGATCTTGCTTCCAGGGCATTTCCTTATTGGCTTTCCTCACACATGTGTCTGTCTGGAGGACCCAGTGCCATCCCTTGATTAGGTTAGTGGCTTTCCAATTAAGACAATATACAAAGAGGACAAGAAGAAGGAAAAAAAACATAAATGGAGTGGGGTGGGGGGGTGGCGGGGGGGAGGAAAGGGAACCAAAGATGGCCACAGGTTATGCTCTGAAATTGTTGAACTCGATGTTGAGTCAAGAAGGCTGTAAAGTGCCTAATCGAAAGATGAGGTGCTGTTCCTTGAGCTTGCGTTGAGCTTCATTGGAACAGTGCAGGAGTCGAGGATGAAGATATCAGAGAGGGAGTGGAGTGGAGAATTTATTTTTCTTCTTTTTTTCTCTTTGTTGCTAATGGCAGCTGGTCATTATTCCACCATTCACAACCTATCCAGATTAACCTTTCTCTAACTTCTTTCATTACCATTTCAATTCGGCCCATCATCCCTTTTGTCTCTCTAATCTCTCCTGCCTTCCATCCTATCACAGACCTTTCCTTTTGTTCTTTCTTCTCCTCCCCCTTTCTGTGCTTCTTAAGAATGTGCTCTTTTTGAACATTCAGCAGTTCCAACGAAGGGTCGTCGACCCGAAATGTTAACTTTATTTTTCTCTCCACAGATGCTGCCTGACCCGCAGAGATTTCCAGCTTTCTCTGTTTTTATTACGAATTAAAGCTGGCCTGCATCTCTTAAAGGTTGTGGCCGCTGGAGGTGCAGATATCATTGGGAATAGTGTGCTGTGCAACAGTCAACAATGACTAACCATGGGACAGAGCTTGCACCAAGGTTTTTGGACGCTGCACTGGAGATCTTGGTTGTAGAGGTGGGAAGGAGGAGAGATGTCTTGTATCCTCAAATGGGCAGGAGGCCCTCCAGACACATTCTCAGAAGGCAGTGGCAAGAGATAGCAGAGGAGGTCAATGCCAGAAGTATAGCTGCAAGAACATGGATGTAGTGCAGGAAGAAGTTTAATGATCTCCCATGAGTTGTCAAGGCGACATCCTACCAACTGCACCACTAACCTCATCCACTGGTCAATTCACCACACCCCCATCCCTCACATACCAACAGTCTCTATCAATCAGGACTCATACCTAAGGTTCATGTGCTTCACCTCATCCTTGCACACTTAGCACTGTTGCAGGCTTCGCACCCACATCTCACAGCTTGCACACACTGGCAGCTATTCAATCATGTCAGACACATCACCCAAACATATTGCATGACACTCACTGACACACTTCCCTCTTTCTTGCAGGAGAAGGTGGCGTACAATAGGAGGCATCAGGAACTAACGGGAGGGGAAGAGGCACGTCTGCATGTTTTAACCCTCATGGAGGAGATTGAGTTGGCCATTATGGGAAGGGGCATCGCTGAGAGCCCTTCTCCCACTTCTCTCTCCTCCAGCAGCTTATCCTGCTCTGCATGGCCCCTGCTCATTCTCCCAGTCATGTTCAATGCCAAGAAGAAGCCCGAGTGGGCCATCCGTGTCTAGAAGCAACTGGTTTGTGCACAAACCTTCAATAACCAAGAAAGTACTTCACCACCAGGCGGACCACTCCCTAGACTATTGAAACTTTAAACAATTATGGAACAGCATCCAAAATGCTGAAAATTGCAGCAAAATCCAGAAGAAATAAACCAGCAACTAACCTGAAAGTAGTTGACTTTCCCTTTTAGTAGCGCTCGATGGGAGGTCCCATGCCATTGAACGTGCATTCAGCTGTGTGAGGTTAAGAGAGGGCATAGGCTGGAGTGTGAAGCTCCAAAATAACAGCATGGCATCAAATCAGAGTTACACGCTGACTGACGTCATGATCTGCCTGCTCTGTATGAACATCAAAACATAAGAAATAGGAGCAGGAGTAGGCCACCTGGCCCCTCAAGCCAGCTCCGCCATTTAATAAGATCATGGCTCCACTTCCCTGCTTGCTCCCCATAATTCTTTATTCCCTTATCGCTCAAATATCTGTCTATCTCCGCCTTAAATATATTCAATGACCCAGCCTACACAGCCCTCTGGGGAAGAAAATTCATAGATTTACAACCCTCTGAGAGAATAAATTCCTCCTCATCTCAGTTTTAAATGGTCAGCCCCTTATTCTGAGACTATGCCCCCTAGTTTTAGTTTCCCCTATCAGTGGAAATATCCTCTCTGCATCCAACTTGTCGAGCCCTCTCATTATCTTATAAGTTTCAATAAGATCACCTCTCATTCTTCTGAACTCCAATGTGTATAAGCCCAACATACTCAACTTATCTTCATAAGTCAACCCCCTCATCCCCGGAATCAACCTAGTGAACCTTCTCTAAATAGCCTTCAATGCATGTATATCCTTCCTTAAATACGGAAGCCAAAACTGTACGCAGTACTCTAGATGTGGCCTCACCAATACCCTATACAGTTGCAGCAGGACTTCTCTGCTTTTATACTTTATCCCCCTTGCAATAAAGGCCAACATTACATTTGCCTTCCTGATTACTTGTTGTACGTGCATATCTGTACTAACTTTTTATGTTTCATGCACAAGGACCCCCAGGTCCCTCTGTACTGCAGCATTTTGCAATTTTTCTCCATTTAAATTATAGTTTGATTTTCTATTTTTTCTGCCAAAGTGGATAACCTCACATTTTCCCACATTATACTCCATCTGCCAAATTTCTGCCCAGTCACTTAGCCTGTCTATATCCTTTGCAGATTTTTTGTGTCCTCCTCACAATTTGCTTTCACATCCATCTTGGTATCATCAGCAAACTTGGCTACATTACACTCGGTCTCTTCATCCAAGTCATTAATATAGATTGTAAATAGTTAAGGACCCAGCACCGATCCCTGTGGCACCCCACTAGCCACTGTTTGCCAACCGGAAAATGATTCATTTATCCTGACTCTCTGTTTTCTGTTAGTTAGCCAATCCTCTATACATGCTAATATATTATCCCCAACCCTGTGACTTTTATCTTGTGCATTAACCTTTTATTTGGCGCCTTTTCGAATGCCTTCTAGAAATCCAAATACACCACATCCACTGGTTCCCTTTTATCCACCCTGATCGTTACATCCTCAAGAACTCCAGCAAATTTGTCAAACATGATTTCCCTTTCATAAAACCATGCTGATTCTGTTGACTGAATTATGCTTTTCCAAATGTCCCACTACTGCTTCCTTAATAATGGACTCCATCAGTTTCCCAACGACAGATGTTAGGCTAACCGGCCCATAGTTTCCTGCTTTTTGTCTGGCTCGTTTATTAAATAGGGGTGTTACATTTGCGGTTTTCCAAACCGCTGAGACCGCTCCAGAATCCAGGGAATTTTGGTAGATTACAACTAATGCATTCACTATCTCTGCAGCCACTTCTTTTAAGACCCTAGGATGTAAGCTATCAGGCCCAGGGGACTTGTCCGCCTTTAGTCTCATTATTTTACCGAGTACTACTTCATTAGTGATAGTTCCTCTCTCCCTATAGCCCCTTGATTATCCACTATTGGGATGTCTTTAATGTCTTCTAGTGTGAAGACCGATACAAAATATTTGTTCAACGTCTCTGCTATTTCACTGTTCTCCATTATTAATTCCCCAGTCTCATCCTCTAGGGGTCTTACATTTACTTTAGCCACTCTTTTCCTTTTTATGTACCTGCCGAGAGACGTTGGGTGTGTGCATGCAAACCCCTTTACAAATATGGCGTCCGGCGCACTTCCCAGTGGAAGTGCGCGCATGCATCGCAGACGCCATTTTAATAGTTTAAGATGCACAGAGCCCAATTTCGTTCCATTTTTCAACAGTGTCTTGAATTTGCTGGTTTGTCACACAACTTCCAAAGGCTGAAACTTGGCTTCAGGAAAATGACACTGATTAAGCTAGACCAGGCCGCGCACACTGTTCTGTCAAAGTCGGTAGCTGAAGCTCGCAGGAGCAAATCCTGACCAGAAAAGCAGTACCCATCACCTTATAATGATGATGAAACCCAATGTTTAGGTTGTCAAAAATCTAGCTTGAATTTGAAATTTAGGAAGGAACACTGAGTTCTGGAAAACTTGAAAAGGGCAGTCAGTGCATCAGAGTTAGACTGCTAAAGCGCTTGCATTGGATTTATGACCATGCACAGCATGCTTGGTAGTGATCAAATTAACCTCCAGCCTCCATTTAGTGAGGGTCTTTCAATCAATTTTCAAAATTCGCATCTACCCCTCCCCCAAATGTTTAGCCTATTTTGTGATGGTGCAGGCTCATGCTGGGAAATGGTTGCTCTCATGTAATGTTCTGTGGGTACTTGTGGTTCTCTGGTACCTCACCCAAGTGGCCATTTTTCATATGTTAAATAGGCTGTGAGTGTGTGCATGTATGCATTGATGGAGGGCATAGTAGCCAAACTCAGTCTTGCGCTTACCCAATGTCCTACTGATGCACACTTAGCAGCAGGAGTTACTGAATAGCGATTCAAGAGCAGGCATCTGCTCCTCCTTCATAACCCAAGGGCACTGTGGAGAATTATAGCCTGCCTTGCAGTTGTCCAACCGGGATCAATAAACTCAGCACAAATTGAGAATTGAACCTGGTACCTTCTGGTCTGTACTACACCAAGGAATACTTAATAAGATAGGCCTTTGTTTCTCTAGCAAACCCTTTCAGCAACTTCTCCAAACATATTCCGCTCAGCAGAGTGCTTCTGAAAGTAAATTAATCTAATCTGGAAGCTCGATCATGATGTCTCGCCAAGTGGCAATGTTTTAGAGGAAACAGGAATTACAGTTTTATCACACTCCCAGCTCAGTTGAGGCGGCAAAAGTGCCAAAAGTACTCTCTATAATATCACCAGCAGACCATCGTAGCTTATTAAACACCTCTTCTGTGGGATTTTTTGACGTCAGTCAGGGTTTAGAGACGTAACCATCTGTTATCCACATTAATAAATTCATCTGAAATTCAAACCATGAAGATTGAGGCAAAATAAAAGTTTTGATAAGATGCCAATCAACACAAGATTCATGATTTATTTTGACATTATACATTGGCTTCCTGCATATTTATAGAACTACCATTTCCATTTCTAGAAAAAATTAATTTAATTCTTTCAAAGAATATATGTTTCCACACACATGCAATCAGTTTCATGCAGTGACCTGAGCGAACCAAAAGCCACATTAAGAATTTTGGGCTGAATTTTCGGCTTTGCTGATTTCGGGGCGGTAATGGTGGCGGAGCAGTCCTGATACCGCCTGGAAAAAGTTTGCGCCCTCATCGGGAAATTTTGCCCAAAAAAGAACTTTGTGTACCCCAGCTGAAAATCGCAACGTTAAAATAGGTCGAAATGTTGCGCATGTGCAATTGAAGCGTTTCAATTTTCCCGGGCGCAGTCGGTAGTTTAGGGTGCGGTGATTTCCTGCGAGCATGCGCAGATGTCCCAGCCCACTTCTGAGACTTTGGCAGAGATGGCGCAGCAAGAGGGCAGGCAGCGTGCTCGAAGGTCCTCTGCAGTGGCTGCTGAGGCCTTAGTGCAGACCGTTGAAAGGAAGTGGTCTTCACTCTATCTGGTTGGGGGAGGGAGGCCGCTGGCCAGCATTTTCAGGAGAATCTGGCGGAGGTCGCACAGGAGGTGTCAGCAGCAGACACAGTGGCCAGAACTGGCACACGATGCCGCAAGAAGTTCAACGATTTCACAAGGATCATCAGGGTGAGTACCCTTTACATTAATGCATGACTGCCGTGCTTCCAAAGTCAATGTCACACACACTGTTAAGTCTTCGATGGAAATGCACCTTCTCAATGTGTTGCGGGCCATGATGTGGGTTGCAGAATGCAGCAGAAAGCTGAAGGCTCACTTCTCCAGCCATTGCCTCTGCATTCAGGATGCACCTACCCTCTTATACTCTAATCATTGTCACGTCTCCTCGCACTCCACTCCCACTAATATGTGTTTCATAAACATCACCCTGAGCCGCTATGCTACCTGCCTCTTACCTCCTCCTAATCTTTGAAAAGCCTCAGTCACTAGCCACACACATTGAAGTGAATAGAAACATAGAAACATAGAAATTAGGTGCAGGAGCAGGCCATTCGGCCCTTCGTGCCTGCACCGCCATTCAACAAGATCATGGCTGATCATTCATCCTCAGTACCCCTTTCCTGCTTTCTCTCCATACCCCTTGATCCCTTTGGCCGTAAGGGCCATATCTAACTCCCTTTTGAATATACCTAGCGAACTGGCCTCAACAACTTTCTGCGGTAGAGAATTCCACAGGTTAACCACTCTCTGAGTGAAGAAGTTTCTCCTCATCTCGGTCCTAAATGGCTTATCTCTTATTCTTAGACAGTGACCCCTGGTTCTGGAACTCCCCAGCAATGGGAACATTCTTCCTGCCTCTAACCTGTCCAATCCTATCAGAATTTTCTATGTTTCTATGAGATCTCCTCTCATTCTTCTAAACTCCAGTGGATACAAGCCCAGTTGATCCAGTCTCTCCTCATATGTCAGTCCTGCCATCCCAGGAATCAATCTGGTGAACCTTCGCTGTACTCCCTCAATAGCAAGAAAGTCCTTCCTCAGATTAGGAAACCAAAACTGAACACAATATTCCAGGTGTGGCCTCACCAAGGCTCTGTCCAACTGCAGTAAGACCTCCCTGCTCCTATACTCAAATCTTCTAGCTATGAAGGCCTACATGCCATTTGCCTTCTTCACCGCCTGCTGTACCTGCATGCCAAACTTCAATGACTGATGAATCATGACACGCAGGTCTCGTTGCATCTCCCCTTTTCCTAATCTGTCACCATTCAGCTAATATTCTGTCTTCCTGTTTTTGCCACCAAAGTGGATAACCTCACATTTATCCACATTATACTGCATCTGCCATGCATTTGCCCACTCACCTAACCTGTCCAAGTCACCCTGCAGCCTCTTAGCGTCCTCCTCACAGCTCACATCGCCACCCAGCTTAGTGTCATCTGCAAACTTGGAGATATTACATTCAATTCCTTCATCTAAATCATTGATGTATATTGTAAATAGCTGGGGTCCCAGCACTGAGCCCTGCGGCACCCCACTGGTCACTGCCTGCCATTCTGAAAAGGACCCATTTATTCCGACTCTCTGCTTCCTGACAACCAGTTCTCTATCCACATCAGTACATTACGCCCAATAACATGTGCTTTAATTTTGCACAATAATCTCTTTTGTGGGACCTTGTCAAAAGCCTTTTGAAAGTCCAAATACACCACATCCACTGGTTCTCCCTTGTCCACTCTACTAGTTACATCCTCAAAAAATTGTAGGAGATTTGTCAAGCATGATTTCCCTTTCATAAATCCATGCTGACTAGGACCGATCCTGTCACCGCTTTCCAAATGCGCTGCTATTTCATCTTTAATAATTGATTCCAACATTTTCCCCACTACTGATGTCAGGCGAACTGATCTATAATTCCCTGTTTTCTCTCTCCCTCCTTTTTTAAAAAGTGGTGTTACATTAGCTCCCCTCCAGTCCATAGGAACCGATCCAGAGTCAATGGAATGTTGGAAAATGATCACCAATGCATCCACTATTTCTAGGGCCACTTCTTTAAGTACTCTGGGATGCAGCCTATCAGGCCCTGGGGTTTTATTGGCCTTCAATCCCATCAATTTCCCTGACACAATTTCCTGACTAATAAGGATTTCCCTCAGTTCCTCCTTCTTACTAGACCCTCTGACCCCTTTTATATCCGGAAGGTTGTTTGTGTCCTCCTTAGTGAATACCGAACCAAAGTACTTGTTCAATTGGTCTGCCATTTCTTTGTTCCCAGTTATGACTTCCCCTGATTCTGACTGCAGGGGACCTACGTTTGTCTTTACTAACCTTTTTCTCTTTACATATCTATAGAAGCGTTTGCAGTCCGTTTTAATGTTTGCTGCAAGCTTCCTATCGTACTCTATTTTCCCTGCCTTAATCAAACCCTTTGTCCTCCTCTGCTGAGTTCTAAATTTCTCCCAGTCCCCGGGTTCGCTGCTATTTCTGGCCAAATTGTATGCCACTTCCCTGGCTTTAATACTATCCCTGATTTCCCTTGATAGCCACCGTTGAGCCACCTTCCCTTTTTTATTTTGACGCCAGACAGAGATGTACAATTGTTGTAGTTCATCCATGCGGTCTCTAAATGTCTGCCATTGCCCATCCACTGTCAAGCCCTTAAGTATCATTCACCAATCTATCCTAGCCAATTCACACCTCATACCTTCAAATTTACCCTTCTTTAAGTTCTGGACCATGGTCTCTGAATTAACTATTTCATTCTCCATCCTAATGTAGAATTCCACCATATTATGGTCACTCTTCCCCAAGGGGCCTCGCACAACAAGAATGCTAATTAACCCTCTCTCATTACACAACACCCAGTCTAAGATGGCCTCCTCCCTAGTTGATTCCTCGACATATTGGTCTAGAAAACCATCCCTTATGCACTCCAGGAAATCCTCCTCCACCATATTGCTTCCAGTTTGGTTCGTCCAATCTATATGCATATTAAAGTCACTATGTTAACTGCTGCACCTTTATTGCATGCACTCCTAATTTCCTGTTTGATGCTCTCCCCAACATTACTACTACTGTTTGGAGGTTTGTACACAACTCCCACTAATGTTTTTTGCCCTTTGGTGTTCTGCAGCTCTACCCACATAGATTCCACATCATCCAAGCTAATGTCCTTCCTAACTATTGCATTAATCTCCTCTTTAACCAGCAATGCTACCCCACCTCATTTTCCTTTTATTCTATCCTTCCTGAATGTTGAATACCCTTGGATGTTGAGTTCCCAGCCCTGATCATTCTGGAGCCACGTCTCTGTAATCCAAATTACATCATATCTGTTAACATCTATTTGCACAGATAATTCATCCACTTTATTACGGATACTCCTTGCATTAAGACACAAAGCCTTCAGGCTTGTTTTTTTAACATCCTTTGTTCTTTTAGAATTATGATGTAGTGTGGTCCTTTTAGTTTCTTGCCTTTGTTTACTCGGCCTTCCACTATTGCTTGTTACCTTTCTACCATCTGTTTCTGACTCCATATTACTTCGCCCTGTCTCGCTGCATAAGTTCCCATTCCCCTGCCATATTAGTTTAAACACTCCCGAACTACATTAGCAAATGTTACCCCCAAGGAAATCAGTTCCAGTCCTGCCCAAGTGCAGACCGTCCCTTTTGTACAGGTCCCACTTCCCCCAGAACTGGTTCCAATGTCCCAGGAATTTGAATCCCTCCCTCTTGCACCACTACTCAAGCCACGTATTTTTTCTAACTATCCTGCTCCCTCTACTCTGATTAGCATGTGGCACTGGTAGTGATCCAGAGATTACTACCTTTGAGGTCCTACTTTTTAATTTAACTCCTGGCTCCCTAAATTCAGCTTGTAGGACCTCTTCCCACTTCTTACCTATATCTTTGGTACCTACATGTACCACGACAACTGGCTGTTGACCCTCCCTCTCCAGAATGCTCTGCAGCCGCTCCGAGACATCCTTGACCCTTGCACCAGGGAGGCAACATACCATCCTAGAGTCTCGGTTGCGGCCGCAGAAACTCCTATCTATTCCCCTTACAATAGAGTCCCCTATCACTGTAGCTCTCCCACTATTTTTTCCCGCCCTTCTGTGCAGAAGAGCCACCCATGGTGCCATGAACCTGGCTGCTGGTACCTTCCCCTGGTAAGTCATCTCCCCCAACAGTATCCAAAATGATATATCTGTTTTGGAGGGAGATGACCACAGGGGACTCCTGCACTACCTTCCTGCTCTTGCCTTGTCTCTTGGTCACCCATTCACTATCTGTTCTAACCCTTCCCTGTGGTGTGACCAACTCACTAAATGTGCTATTCACAACATTCTCAGCATCGCGCATGCTCTAGAGTGAGTCCATCCGTAGCTCCAGTGCCATCATCCTTCCTTAAATACGGAGACCAAAACTGTATGCAGTACTCTCGATGTGGCCTCACTGTACAGTTGTAGCAGGACTGCTCTGCTTTTATACTGCATCCCCCTAGCAATAAAGGCCAATATTCCATTTGCCTTCCTGATTATTTGCTGTACCTGCATACTAACTTTTTATGTTTTATGCACAAGGACCCCCAGGTCTCTCTGTACTGCAGCACTTTGCAACTTTTCTCCATTTAAATTATAATTTGCTTTTCTATTTTTTCTGCCAAAATGGATAACCTCACATTTTGCCACATTATACTCCATTTGCCAAATGTTTGTCCACTCACTTAGTCTAGCTATATCCCTTTGCAGATTCTTTGTGTCCTCCTCACAACTTGCTTTCCCACCCACCTTTATATCATCAGCAAATTTGGCTACAATATACTCGGTCCCTTCATCCAAGTCATTAATATAGATTGTAAATAATTGAGGCCCCAGCACCGATCCCTGCGGCACCCCACTAGTTACTGTTTGCTAACCGGAAAATTAACTGTTTATCCCGACTCTCTGTTTTCTGTAAGTGAGCCAATCCTCTATCCATTCTAATATATTACCCCCAACCCCATGAACTTTTATCTTGTGCAGTAACATTTTATGTGACACCTTATCGAATGCCTTTTGGAAATCCAAATACACCACATCCACTAGTTTCCCCTTATCCACCCTGCTTGTTGAACCCCAGCAAACCACACCTGAAGTATTGCGTGCAGTTTTTGTCACCTTACTTAAGTAAGGATATACTAGCTTTGGAAGGGGTACAGAGACGATTCACTAGGCTGATTCCAGAAATGAGGGGGTTACCTTATGATGATAGATTGAGTAGACTGGGTCTTTACTCCTTGGAGTTCAGAAGGATGAGGGGTGATCTTATAGAAACATTTAAAATCATGAAAGGGATAGACAAGATAGAGGCAGAGAGGTTGTTTCCATTGGTAGGGGAGACTAGAACTAGGGGGCACAGCCTCAAAATACAGGGGAGCCAATTTAAAACCGAGTTGAGAAGGAATTTCTTCTCCCAGAGGGTTGTGAATCTGTGGAATTCTCTGCCCAAGGAAGCAGTTGAGGCTAGCTCATTGAATGTTTTCAAGTCAAAGATAGATAGATTTTTAACCAATAAGGGAATTAAGTGTTACGGGGAGAGGGCGGGTAAGTGGAGCTGAGTCCACGACCAGATCAGCCATGATCTTATTGAATGGCGGAGCAGGCTCGAGGGGCTGGATGGCCTACTCCTGTTCCTAACTCTTATGTTCTTATGTTCTTAAATTCCCTTTCATGAAACCATGCTGACTCTGCTTGATTGAATCATGCTTTTCCAAATGTCCTGCTACTGCTTCCTTAATAATGGACTCCAGCATTTTCCCAACGACAGATGTTAGGCTAACTGGTCTATAGTTTCCTGCTTTCTGTCTGCCTCCTTTTATAAATAGGAGCGTTACATTTGTGGTTTTCTAATCCGCTGGGATCTCCCCAGAATCCAGGGAATTTTGGTAGATTACAACCAATACATCCACTATCTCTACAGCCACTTCTTTTAGGACCCTAGGATGCAGGCCATCAGGTCCAGGGGACTTGTTCACCTTTAGTCCCATTATTTTAGCAAGTACTATTTCTTTAGTGATAGTGTGATTGTATTATTTCCTTCCTCCCGATAGCCCCTTGATTATCCACTATTGAGATGTTTTTAGTGTCTTCTACCGAGAAGACCGATACAAAATATTTGTTCAATGTCTCTGCCATTTCCCTGTTCTCTATTACTAATTCCCCAGTATAATCCTCTAGGGGGCCAACATTTACTTTAGCCACTCTTTTCCTTTTAATGTACCTGTAGAAACTCTTACTATCTGTTTTTATATTTTGTGCTAGTTTACTTTCATAATCTATTTTCCCTCTCTTTATTATTTTTGCAGTCGTTCTTTACTGGCTTTTAAAATTTTCCCAAACCTCTGGCCTCCTGCTAGTCTTGGCCACTTTGTATGCCCTTGTTTTCAATTTGATACTATCCCTTATTTCCTTAATTAGCCACGGCTGGTTATCCCTTCTCTTACAGTCTTCCCTTCTCAGTGGGATATATTTTTGTTGAGAGTTATGAAATATCTCCTTAAATGTCTGCCACTGCTCATCAACCGTCCCACACTTTAATCTATTTTCCCACTTTAGCCAACTCTGCCCTCATACCTTTGTAGTCTCCTTTATTTAAGCTTAGGACCCTGGTTTGAGAACCAACTTTCTCACCCTCCAACTGAATTTGAGATTCAACCATGTTATGTTTACTCATTCCTCGAGGATCCTTTACTAGGAGATTGTTTATTAATCCTGTCTCATTACACAGTACCAGATCTAAGATAGGCGGCAGATGGCGACAGGCGGGAGCAGCGTGAGTGAGGCCTATAAAGGTCCACCGGGTGTTGGTGCACTGGTCGGGCGTCCGGGGTGATGCTTATCACTACTTTGGTGCCCTTGAAGGTCCCGACCCCAGGTTGAAATAGTTATTCGAATTTCTGTAGGACCTGTGAGCATGAACTTCGCTCCACAGATGAAATGGCGTGCACATCCCCCCATTTCCAGTTCATCTCGGCTAGCCAGCTCCTCCCTAAAAGCGCGGGACCATTCCCCGGGACAATCCAGAGTGGCAGCCGGTTCTCTGATCCATTATGTGTGACCATCAAATTTGCACTGCCGAGCACTGGGATGATCTCTTTGGTGTACGTCCGTAATTGCGTGTCAATGCGTTCCAGTTTAGGTCTGCTACCTTTGAGTGGCCATAGTCTTTCGAATTGTTGGAAACTCATAAGTGACTGGCTAGCTCCTGTGTCCAACTCCATGCATACCGGGATGCCATTTAATAGAACTTTCATCATCATGGGCGGCGTTTTAGTGTATGAAATGTGGATGTCTGCCATGTGAACCCGCTGGGCTTCAGCGTCCATGGCTGTGCCCCAAGCATCCAACTGCCTTGCAGACTCTTCGTCTGGTTCCTCTGCCTCATAAACTAACCTCGCTGTGGGTTTTCTGCACATTCTGGCCAAATCTCCTTTGAAATTGCAGCTTCTGCAGATAAAATGTTGAACCCTGCAGGTTTTCGCATTTTGTCTGCCCCCGCATCTCCAGCATGAGCTGAGATTGTTGTGGACAAAGGGACTGTTACCAGGCATTCCTCTCTGATTGTCTCTTTGATTACTCCTGATCACTCTGTTGCTGTGTGTCAATGGTCCCATCCTGGGACGCATTGTCCTTTGTGATGGTGTGACTTGCCGATCCTTCTGCCATTGTCTCTGTTGCTGTCTCATCCTGGAATCTGTTGCTGCCTGGGCGGTGTCGAATTGCCCTTGCCTGCCTGCCTGGGCGGTGTCGAATTGCCCTTGCCTGCCTGCGGGGTTCTGTATCGCTTTTACAAAATTAACTCCCTGGTTCATCACCACGTTGAAACCAGGGCTGCTTGCATAAATTATCTTGGTCTCCTCTTCCCCTGACATGAAGGTCTGAGCTATCAAAGCTGCCCTCTCCAAAGTCAAGTCCTTGGTCTCAATAAGATTCCTGAAAATCCCGGCATGACCAATGCCCTCAATGAAGAAATTCCTTAACATCTCCCCCCTGCAAGCATCTGTGAACTTACAGAGGCTGGCCAAACACCGAAGGTCCGCAACGAAGTCCGATATGCTTTGTCCCTCCCGACGTCTGTGTGAATAGAATCGGTGTCGGGCCATGTGTACGCTGCTCGTCGGTTTGAGGTGCTCACCGATCAGTTTACTGAGCTCCTCAAAGGTTTTGTCCGCTGGCTTCTCAGGTGCGAGCAGATCTTTCATCAGCGCATACGTCTTAGGCCCACAGCTGGTCAGTAGGTGCAACCTTCGCTTGTCGGCTGCTGCTTCTCCCAGCCAGTCCTTCATGACAAAGCTCTGCTGGAGCCTCTCACTGAAATCGTCCCAGTCCTCACCAACACAGTACCTTTCATCTGTGCTACCGGTGGCAATTCTCGAGAGTCGTTGATTCCCGTTTTCCGTCGCCAAATGTGGTGTCTCTGCACTGTACTATAAAATCACACGAGGCATATACTGCAGACAAGGTCACTACATGACCTGCACCTTTATTCCCAGGACCAAGGAGTGCTGAGCCTGCGTGGAACCTCCCTTTAAATACCTGGCTGACCAGATGAGGAGTGTCTCCCACAAGTTCACCCCCTGTGGTCAAGTTGTGTATTTCACAGTTGTATACAGTGTACAGTGTTGTCATATATTGGTCACAGTTATGTGAAGGTTACAAACATGACACCAATTGAACAAGTACTTTGGTTCTGTCTTCACAAAGGAAGACACAAATAATCTTCCCAATGTACTAGGGGTCCGAAGATCTAGTGAGAAAGATGAACTGAAGGATATCCTTAATAGGCGGGAAATTGTGTTAGGGAAATTGACGGGATTGAAGGCCGATAAATCCCCATGACCTGATAGTCTACATCCCAGAGTACTTAAGGAAGTGGCCCTAGAAATAGTGGATGCATTGGTAATAATTTTCCAACAGTCTATCGACTCTGGATCAGTTCCTATGGACTGGAGGGTTGCTAATATAACACCACTTTTTAAAAAAGGAGGGAGAGAGAAAACGGGTAATTATAGACCAGTTAGCCTGACATCAGAAGTGGGGAAAATGTTGGAATCAATCATTAAGGATGAAATAGCAGCACATTTGGAAAGCAGTGATAGGATTGGTCCAAGTCAGCATGGATTTATAAAGGGGAAATCATGCTTGACAAATCTTCTGTAATTTTTTGAGGATGTAACTAGTAGAGTGAACAAGGGAGAACCAGTGGATGTGGTGTATTTGGACTTTCAAAAGGCTTTTGACAAGGCCCCACACAAGAGATTGGTGTGCAAAATCAAAGCGCATGGTATTGGGGGTAATGTACCGACGTGGACAGAGAACTGGTTGGCAGACAGGAAGCAGAGAGTCGGGATTAACGGGCCCTTTTCAGAATGGCAGGCAGTGACTAGTGGAGTGCCGCAGGGCTCAGTGCTGGATCCCCAGCTCTTTACAATATATATTAATGATTTGGATGATGGAATTGAGTGTAATATCTCCAAGTTTGCAGATGACACTAAACTGGATGGCGATGTGAGCTGTGAGGAGGACGCTAAGAGGCTGCAGGGTGATTTGGACAGGCTAGGCGAGTGGACAAATTCATGGCAGATGCAGTATAATGTGGATAAATGTGAGGTTATCCACTTTGGTGGCAAAAACAGGAAGGCAGAATATTATCTGAATGGTGGTAGATTAGGAAAAGGGGAGGTGCAGCGAGACCTGGGTGTCATGATTCATCAGTCATTGAAGGTTGGTATGCAGGTACAGCAGGCGGTGAAGAAGGCAAATGGTATGTTGGCCTTCATAGCTAGGGGATTTGAGTATAGGAGCAGGGAAGTCTTACTGCAATTATACAGGACCTTGGTGAGGCTCCACCTGGAATTTTGTGTTCAGTTTTGGTCTCCTAATCTGAGGAAGGACGTTCTTGCTATTGAGGGAGTGCAGTGAAGGTTCACCAGACTGATTCCTGGGATGGCAGGACTGACATATGAGGAGAGACTGGATCGACTGGGCCTGTATTCACTGGAGTTTCGAAGGATGAGAGGGGATCTCATAGAAACATATAAAATTCTGACGGGACTGGACAGGAAGAATGTTCCCGATGTTGGGGAAGTCCAGAACGAGGGGACATAGTCTTAGGATAAGGGGTAAGCCATTTAGGACTGAGATGAAGAGGAACTTCTTCACTCAGAGAGTTGTTAACCTGTGGAATTCCCTACCGCAGAGAGTTGTTGATGCCAGTTCATTGGACATATTCAAGAGGGAGTTAGATATCGCCCTTGCGGCTAAAGGGATCAAGGGGTATGGAGAGAAAGCAGGAACGGGGTACTGAAGGAATGATCAGCCATGATCTTATTAAATGGTTGTGCAGGCTCGAAGGGCCGGATGGCCTATTCCTGCACCTATTTTCTTTGTTTCTATGTTTCTATGTTTCTGCTCCCTGGTTGGCTCCGCAACGTACTGTTCAAGGAAACTATCCTGGATACACTCTATGAACTCTTCCTCAAAGCTACCCTGGCCAATTTGCTTTGTCCAATGAATATGAAAGTTAAAATCGCCCATATTATTGCCGTTCCTTTTTTACAAGCCTCCATTATTTTTTGATTTATACTCCGTCCAATAGTGTAGCTACTTTTAGGGGGCCTATAGACTACGCCCACCAGTGACTTTTTCCCTTTATTATTCCTTATCTCCACACAAACTGATTCAACATCTTGATCTTGTGAGCCAATATCGTTTCTCACTAACAGCACTAACGCATTATCTAGGTTGACACTATGTTGTGCTACTTGAGGGAGGTAGGCATTGTCTTTCACACAATCTATTAAACTGAGATCTTGTTTTGACATTAAACTGAGTCTTTGTCTGCTTACTCAGGTGGATGTAAAAAATCCCATGGTACTATTTGAATGACAGCAATGTGTCCTAGCCAGTAGTCTTCTATTGACCAGCCTTAATATAAACAAATTATCTGGCCATCTATTTACTATTTGTGACAGCTTGCCGTGTGCAAATTGACTGCTACATTTATCTACACAGTAACTGCACTTCAAGAAGTAATTCATTTTCTCGGAAAAATTGCAAATTATTTCTTTAATCCTGCTAGAAAATGTATTGTGGATGTCAGAGGAGGATAGGTTCGGGTTGACTGTGGTGACCTGCAATGGTAGACTAGTTCGTCAACACTCATTGTCTGGGCACACAATGGTTTATTCAGTGATGTATTGGATGGAAGCCAGCTCCTATGGAATTGTATCCCAGCATGAGTCAGCCCCCTCAGGAGAGGAGGAAAGAAAATTGGATTGAAAAAATAAATCCACCTTGTGCATTGCTATTGTGAACAATTCACTCGGCTTTTATGAGCCCTAATGTGAGCCTCGGTGACACTGGAGTGAAATTAACAATGTCCACTAGATTTCCCCAAGCTGTCCATGACTGTTGTGCACTGTAGGACATTTTCTGTTTCATCAATGATAACAATATAATTATTATTTAACACATTCATGCATTC